>NC_082706.1:15310477-15640060 GCF_030144855.1 Hypanus sabinus
GACACACTCCCCTGCTGACTGCTCCTGTGGCTCCTCCCACAGACCCCTGTATAAAGGCGATTGGAGGCACTGCTCCCCCCTCAGTCTCCAGGATGTTGTGTGATGGTCTCTTGCTGCTGACAGTGCTTTCTTCCAGCCAATAAAAGCCCATCTCGCCTCACGTCTCCGAGAGTTATTGATGGCGCATCAACACCCTTGGCTGCTAATGCAAGTGGCACATTTCTGCGAGTTTCAATGAGTACGTGATAAATGAATCTGAATCTGATTGTTGACTTTGCGAAGGGAAAAGCGGACAAATATGCGCTGGGGGATCAGTGGTGGAGAGAACCAGCTGCATTAAATTCCAAGCTGATAACACATTGGATGACCTGTCCTAGGCCTCGCACAGTGATTTGCCTTGTCACCAAAAACTCTAACCCTAACCTATAATACCCTAACTGGTTGCTACATGGTCTGGTATGGCAATTTAAATGTACAGGAGCATAAGAAGCTGAAGAGAGAACTGGATTCAGCCCAATACATCATGAGCATTTGCCTCTCTACCTTCAGGAGGCATTGCCTCAAGAACTAATTAGCACAATGCTAATCACTACCTCGGTATAGCCACACTACAATCATTTTGCACCCCCACCTTTTTATTCTGGCAGTTTCTCCTTTCCTTCTCAGTCCTGAAGAATACTCTCGGCCTGAAACGTCAACTATTTGTTCATTTCCTTAGGTGCTGCCTGATTGGCTGAGGTTCTCCAGCATTTTGTGTGTTGCTATGGAAGCTGCTCTTTTTTTGCTCTAATTATGTTCTTCCTTGTAAAAATTGCATATAATTTATGTTCAATTTATGTTTTCATCTCTTGTGAATACTGCTTATATGATACAATGCACCTCTGATACGGCAAGAAATATTTTTTTCTCATACATACGACAATAAACTGAAATCTGACTTTGACTTTGGCCCTTGGCATAACTGTACATTCCAAAGTACATTTCTATAATGGAACTCTGAGATGAACAGTTACACAGTGGGCCAAAAACTACTAAAGAAATTTTCAAGTGGTCAGCTGACAATTTCAAGCTGATCCAGCAAGGAATTTGGGAGTTTATTCATAAGATACAGATATTACAGGCAATGCCAGCATTTCTTGTACATCCTTTTTAGCCTTGAACTTGAAAGTTGACTACATTCAATGGTCTGGAGTTAAGGCTGGCAAATTATAAACACAAGAGATTCTCCGAACACTGGAACTCTAGAGCAACACACACAAAATATTGGAGGAACTCAGCATGTCAGGCTGTATCTGTGGAGAGGAATAAACAGTTGACATCTTGGCCCAAAATGTTGACTATTTATTTTGCTCCATAGATGCCACCTGCTGAGTTTGTCCACCATTTTACATGTATGGCTGGCAGATTTCCTCCTTTGAAACACATTACTGAACAAGATGCACACACAAAATACCGGTGGAACACAGCAGGCCAGGCAGCATCTATAAGGAGAAGCACTGTCGACATTTCGGGCCGAGACCCTTCGTCAGGACTGACTACACTGAACAAGATGTTTCGCTAAGTAACAGTCTGATAGTGTGGTAGGTTTTCACAAAAAAGAAAGATGTGAGATGTTTTATGTTTAAGAGAAACCATAACATCTCATTTATTGTACTCTAAGCACTGAACATAAAGCATGGTAAAAGTACTTTACACAATTATGTCATCACATCAGCCCAACCTCTTAAAGTGAACCCCAATTCAATGTTGGTTGATGCGAATTATGTACATTTCTACCAATTATATTACCTACAGTGTAATGGTTTATTGGTTTAATAATGTCACACCTACCAAGATACAGTGATAAATTTTATTTGTTGTCCATCCATGAAGGTTATTTCATTCAGAGTGGCCAAAAGAAAACAGTATACAGAACATAGTGTTACCATCACAGAGAAAATGCAGTGCAGATGAACTAACGCAGTGCAGGGGGTGCAAACAGTTACTGTCACTGCAATGAACTTCTGCTAGAATATTCCACATCTATATTCTTGCTGAATTTAAACCTAAGGATTCATCTTTGTTCCCCTGACTAGTAGTCCTGAGTTCTGGTTGCTAACCTAGTGATTTATGTTCAGGGGCCACTAACGCACCTAATAAAGTGGCCACTGAGTGTATGTTTGGGATCTTCTGCTGCTGCAGCCCATCCACTTCAAGGATCGGACTGTTGTGCATTCAGACTGCTCTCCTGCATGCCACTGTTGTAACGTGTGGTTACTAGAGTTACTGCTGCCTTCTTGTCAGCTTGAACATTCTGCTCTCACCTCTCTCATTAACAAGGCATTTGCACCCACAGAAATGCCACTCCCTGGATGGTTTTCACACCATTCTCTATAAACTCTAGGGACTGTTGTGTGTGAAAATCCCAGGAGATCAGCAGGTTTCTGAGATACTCAAACCACCCCGTCTGGCACCAACAATCATTCCACGATCAAAGTCACTTGATCACATTTCCTCCCCATTCTGATGTTTGGTCTGAACAACAACCGAACCTCTTGTCCACGTCTGCATGCTTTTATGCATTGAGCTGCTGCCACTTGATTAGTTGATTAGATATTTACATTAACAAGCAGGTGTACAGGTGTACCTAAAAAAATGGCCACTGAGAGTAATGTCAATGCTAAACCAGGTACATGTATGCAGATAAATGTGGCTCTATCATCCTCAAATCACCAAGCAGACCCACACAGTACCCTACCTTTGTGAGCTTCTAGGATACTAGAAGGTGTGTGATGTTAACATTTGATCAATGTTCTCTCAATAAGTGCAAATCTGATCCAAGTCTGAGTACTGATAATGGCTTCCAAATGGGTCTCAGTCCAATTTGTGTTGTAAATATAACAACTGTAAACATAGAAATGTATATATTATGTGTCAACCTGACCCCACAATTCTGCTTCGCTATTCAATAAAGTCAAGGAAGATTGTAACCTCCATGCTCCCACAGTAAACTTTCACCCCTTGCCCATCAAGAATCAGTCCACCTTTGAAAATGTTCAAAGATTCTGCTTCTACTGAAGGAAAAGCACTCTTGGGCCCCTTATCCCAGAAAAGAAATGCTGGCATTGGAGAGAATCCAGAAGAAGTTCAAGAGAATGTTCCAGGGAATGAAAGGGTTAATGTATGAGGAGCATTTGGTGGCCCTGGGCCTGTGCTCACTGGAACTTAGAAGAATGAGGGGGGATCTCATTGAAGCCTTTCAAATATTGAAAGCTCTAGATAGAGTGGACATGGAGCAGATGTTTCCTATAGTCTGAATGTCTAGCACCAGGGAGCACAGCCTCAGAATAAAAGGACATCCTTTTAAAACAAAGATGAGGAGGGATTTCTTTAGCCAGAGGGTGGTGAATTTGTGGAATTCATTGCCACAGGTGCTGCATTCGATGGACCAAATGGCATAATTCTACTCCTGTTTTATGGTCTTATGGATCGTCAACCCTCTTAGAGACCAAAAATTCATCCCATCTCTGCAAAAGGACATGACCCTTTATTTTTGAACACTGAACCATAGATTTTGATTCTTCCATAACTGGAGACAATATATCTAGGATCTTATATGTTTCAGTTAAGTCCCCTTTCACCTTACTAATTACAGTAGCCTGTGCAATATTTCCTCGTAAGAGAGCCTACTAATTCCAAGTACCCGCCTAGTAACCCATCTCTGAACAGATTCCAGGCTATTTACATTTTTCCTTAAATATGGAAACCAAGCTGTACTCCACATGTGGTCCAATAAATGCCCCCAAATAACTGAAGCAACTTCCCCTGCATTTGTATTTAATCTGGCATATCCCCCTCTGACCTTCAGCATAGAAAGCGTCCGCTCTGATGCATCACGAGCTGGTACGGCAACTGTTCTGCCTGAGACTGCGAGAAACCGCAGGGAGTTGTAGCCGCAGCTTGGCATATCGCAGAAGCCAGCCTCCCCTCCATGGGCTCCGTCTACACTTGTCACTTAAGCAGCCAGCATAATCAAAGACCCCTCCCACTGCAGTCATTCCCCCTTTTCCTCCCTCCAAGCAGGCAGAGGATACAAAAGCCTGAAGACTCATATCACCAGACTTCTATCTTGCTTTTATAAGACTGTTGAATGAAAGTCTTGTACAATATGTACTCTTGATTCACAATCGACCTTGTTATGGACTTAATACCCTCTGGAATCCAGAAGAATGAGGGGTGACCTCATTGAAAACTCTCAAATATTGAAAGACCTCGATAGAGTGGGTATGGAGAAGACGTTTACGATGGTTTACGATAGACCAGAGGGATGGAGCCTCGGAATGGAGGGCAGTCCTTTTAGAACAGAGATGAGGAGGAATTTCTTTTGCCAGGGAGCAATGAGTCTGTGGAATTCTTTGCCACAGCCAGCCAAATCATTGGGTTTATTTAAGGCAGGGTTTTATAGATTCTTGGTTAGTCAGGACATGAAGGGATACGGAGAGAAGGCGGGAGATAGACAGGGAAAATAGATCAGCCATGAGGAAATGGTGGGCCAGACTCGATGGGCCAAATGGCCTAATTCTGCTCCTATATCTTATGACCTTATTGTCTTCCTGCTTTCTCTGTAGCTGCAACACTATATTTTGCATTCTATTATTTCTTTCCCTTGTACTACCTCAATGCACATGTGATCAAACAACCTGTATGGATGGCACACTGAACTGAGATTTTAACTGTATCGTACTGTATGTGACAATAATAAATCCATTTACTAATTCCCTATGGCAATAAGAAAAATTGACACTTTAGTCTTTGGACATCCAGGTCCTCACAGTTCTGGGCCACATTTGTATATAGCTCGGGTGCCTAAGACTTTTACACAATCCCATATTTGTCAACTTGGAGCGGAAAGCAAGTTTGAAAATCTGGCGAGAGCAAAGGATGTTGGGAATGCCATGGGCGCAGTGTGGGACAGGTGGGAGAGAAGGAATAGTCGGGGCGGGTGGTAGAGACGCATCCAGCTCTGAGACACCAAGGTCATTTAATTCCAAATTGGTTTATTGATCATTACATGTGTCTCTCTGTTCCTGGCCCTTCCCTTTTCCCAGCCGTGATTCCCCTCTCCCTGCACCCTTCCCACTCTCAGTCCACAATAGAGACCCATATCAGAATCAGGTTTATCATCACTCACATAGCTCATGGAATTTGCTTTTTTTGTGGTAGCGGTATGGTGCAATACATAAAATTACTACAGTATTATGTAAAAGGCATAGGCATTCTAGCTAAATATATATTAAAGTTCTGAGAACATATATGACACCATATTTAGCCCTGAGATTCTTTTTCCCACAGGCATACTCTGCAAATCGATAGAATAGTAACTATCCCTGTTACTATCGATGGTGAAGCCATGGATGTGGTGAGGACCTACAAGAAGTACCTGGGGGTGCACCTGGATGACAGACTTGAGTGGAACACCAATGCAGAGGTCCCTTGGAGTATGCAGGCCTCTCCTTCACATGTTCTACCAGTCTTCTATGCGGTGGTGTGCCGGGGCAATGACATCAACTCGGGCGATGCCAATAGGTTCAAAAAACTGATTAGAAAGGCTGGCTCTGTTATGGGTGTCAAACTGGATGCATTGGGGGCTGTGGTAGAACAAAGGGCCCCACAGAAAATCCTGGCAATTCTGGACAATGTTTCCCATCCTCTTTATGCCGCCTTGGCTGAATGGAGGAACACTTTTAGTAATAGACTAAGACAACTCTGCTGCTCCAAAGAAAGCTATATGTCATTCTTACCCTCGGCCATTAGACTCTGTAATGAGTAACCTATAGCTGGGGAAGTGATGATCCCCTCCTATAGACTATTTGTGGTTACTTATTTTTTATTCTTTCTACTCCTCTTCTAATATTTCTATCTGTGCACTTGTAATGCTACTGTGACACTGTAATTTCCTTTGGGATCAATAAAGTATCTATCTATCTATAAACAGGATCAATGAAACAGCAAGAAGAGCATTCACTACAACAAGCTATGCAAATGCAAATAGCCAATGAGAGCATAGAAACATAGAAAACCTATGGTACAATACAGGCCCTTCGGCTCACAAAGCTGTGCCAAACATGTCCTTACCTTAGAAACTACCTAGCGTTACCCATAGCCCTCTATTTTTCTAAGCTCCATATACCTGTCCAGCAGTCTCTTAAAAAACCCTATCGTATCCGCCTCCACCACCGGTGCCGGCAGCCCATTCCACGCACTCACACTCTCTTAAAACTTACCCCTGACACCTCCTCTGTACCTACTTCCAAGCACCTTAAACCTGTGCCCTTTCATAATAGCCATTTCAGCCCTGGGAAAAAGCTTCTGACTATCCACATGATCAATGCCTCTCATCATCTTGTACACCTCTATCAGGCCACCTCTCATCCTCCATTGCTCCAAGGAGAAAAGGGCGAGTTCACTCAACCTATTCTCATAAAGCATGCTCCCCAATCCAGGCAACATCCTTGTCAATCTCCTCTGCACCCTTTCTATGACTTCCACATCCTTCCTGTAGTGAGGCGACCAGAACTGAGTACAGTACTCCAAGTGGGGTCTGACCAGGGTCCTATATAGCTGCAACATTACCTCTTGGCTCCTAAATTCAATCACACAGTTGATGAAGGCCAATACACTGTATGCCTTCTTAGCCACAGAGTCAACCTGCGCAGCAGCTTTAAGTGTCCTATGGACTCGGACCCCAAGATCCCTCTGATCCTCCACACTGCCAAGAGTCTTACCATTAATACTATATTCTGTCATCATATTTGACCTACCAAAATGAACCACCTCACACTTATCTGGGTTGAACTCTATCTGCCACTTCTCAGCTCATTTTTGCATCCTATCAATGCCCCGCTGTAACCTCTGACAGCCCTCCACACTATCCACCACACCGTCAACCTTTGTGTCATCAGCAAATTTACTAACCCTGAAATAACAAGATAAAGAGTCCTTAAAATGAGATCATTGGTTGTGGGAACATCTCAACAGATGAGTGTAGTTATCCTCTTTTGTTCAGGAGTCTGATGGTTGAGGGGTAGTAACTGTTCTTGAACCTGGTGGTGTGAGTCCTAATGCTCCTGTACGTTCTTCCTGATGGCAGCAGTGAGAAGAGAGCACGGTCTGGGTGGTGAGGATCTTTGATGATGGATGGTTCTTTCCTACGCTAGTGTTTCATGTAGATGTGCTCAATGGTTGAAAAAGCTATAATTAAATAAATAAATAAACACGTGCGCGTGTGTGTGTGTGTATATATATACATATATACACGTATACATGTATACATATATACATATACCGTATGTGACTAAGACTTTTGCACAGTACTGTAATCTCAAACCTTTTGGAGCTCATGTCACCAAACACCTTTTCCTTCTTAATACTGACCTGATTCAGATTATCAAGTTCAAGATCAAATTAAACCAAACTGTTGTGTATTTAATATTTCAGTAATATTTGAGTAATATTGTAAATTTATTATTTGATTAAGCATTCTTGTTCACTTAAATAATTCACGACGGGTTGCATGCAAGTATATGTGAATTGCTTATGTCACTATGGCACCACGTGATACTTGTGCGTCTAAGATTCACATCTCTCAGCTTTCTGATTTTCCTTTGAATTGGTTTAATGTTTTGGAGTTACAAGATCCCAGAAGCATCATTCTTCTGGGGTCAAGGTGCGAAACACGTGTATATACAGTATACAGGCTAACCCCTATAGGCATCAATGGATCTGGGGTTGAGAGGGTGAACAGCTTTAAGTTCCTCAGCATAAACATCACCGAGGATCTCACGTGGTCTGTACATACCAGCTGTGTGGTGAAAAAGGCACAACAGCTCCTCTTTCACTTCAGACAGATGAACAAGTTTCGGATGGCTCCCCAAATCCTAAGAACTTTCGATAGGGGCACGAATGAGAGCATCCTGAATGGCTGAATCACTGCCCGGTATGGGAACTGTACGTCCCTCAATCGCAGGGCTCTGCAGAGAGTGATGCGGACAGCCCAGTGCATCTGTAGATGGGAACTTCCCACTATTCAGGACATTTACAAAGACAGGTGTGTGAAAAGGGCCCGAAGGATCATTGGAGACCTGAGTTACCCCAACCAGCTGCTACCATCCGGGAAACGGTACCGCAGCTTAAAAGCCAGGACCAACGGGCTCCGGGACAGCTTCTCCCACCAGGCCACCAGACTGATTAATTCATGCTGACGCAACTGTATTTCTATGTTATATTGACTGTCCTGTTGTACATAATATTTATTATAAACCACTACAATTGCACATTGCACATTTGAATGGAGACGTATTGTAAAGGTCTTTGCTCCTCGTGTTTGAAGGGTGTGGGTAATAAAGTCAATTCAATTCAATATGCAGTCACACACAGCACACGAACTGCAGCTACGATCCAGCGCGCAAAGTCGCAGAATAACATCAGCACAGGTCCCCTGAGTGGCATGGCCTGAAGGTTGACAGGTGCCAAGACATGCAGGGTGCCTGCTTATGTAAGACAGTATGATGTTACGGTCACTATTATAGTAAAATATGCAGTTGTTTAAATATGTGGAACAGCAGCAGTAAAAGATGAGAAGTGACCAGTGCAGAACGAGAGTGTGTCTGTGAGTTAGGGAGAGTGGAGTGTTGGGGTGGTGTATCAGCGAGGTAGAGGAGCATTCAGACAGGTGTACGTATGTGCTGGGTGGCAACAAGATGTTTGTAGGTCTAACATCCTGGAGGAAGGGGCTGTTTCCCAGAGTGGAGCCACATTACTGTGCAAAAGTCTTAAATATATATATAAATACACGGTAACTAGGGTGCCTGAGACTTTTGCACAGTAATGTAGTAATTTTGCCCAGTAGTAAATTTCTCCCAGGTCAACACCTGGGAGAAAGATGTTTTGGACAGAAGAAGTTGGCGCTGCATTGTCAAGAAGTCAATCCCAGCTATCGAGGAGTAAAGGCAGAAGAAATATGAAGCAGGTCATGAACGCAGACATTCGGTGCTAGACCAGTCAAATCACAAATGCCACCAATGTGGGAGACAGTGCCCATCCAATGCTGGTCTTGTGGCCCATAAACATGCCTGTAGAGACTAAATTCTCAGTGGAGTCAACATCAAAATCGACGGACAGCCGAAGAGGAAGAAGTAATTTTTTTATATTGCACTGTACTGCTGACGCATGTCGTACGTGAGTGATGATAAACCTGATTCTGATATGTTGTGGACTGAGAATGGGAAGGGGGAAAGGGAGAGGGGAATCATGGTTGGAAAAGGGGAGGGAGTGGAAGCACACAGAGAGACATTCTGCAATGATCAATAAACCGATTGTTTCGATTAAAATGACCTTGTCTAGCGTGTTGGGGCTGCCTGCACCTGCATCAGCCCCATCCCTGGCACTCCTTCTCTGCCACCTGTCCCACATCCCTCCTGTGGCACTCCACCCTCGCTATTCCCAACATCCTTTGCTCCTGCCAGATTTACAAACTTGCTCTCCGCTCTACGTTGGTAAACACGGTACCGTTGAAAGGTCTTATATAACAAACATGAGAAAATCTGCAAATGCTGGAAATCCAAAGCAAGGCACACCAAACGCAGGACGAGCTCAGCAGGCCAGGCAGTATTTGTGGACAAGATTCCACCCCAGCTCTTCCCCAGCCCTTTATCTCTTACTCCAATAAACTTTGCAGCTCTTTACCTCACCCCTCCCCCTCTCCCGGTGTCACATATCAGCTGCCACCTTGTACTTCTTCCTCCCTTTCCCCCCACCTTCTTACTCTCACTTCCTCTCTTCCTTTCCAGTCCTGAAGAAGGGTCTTGGCCCGAAATGTCGACTGTTCACTCTTTTCCATCGATGCTGCCTGGCCTGCTGAGTTCCTCCAGCGGTTTGTGTGTCTAGTTATATATGTGTATGCCTAAGAGTTCTGCATAGGACTGCGCGTGGCTGTCGCCGTAGCTCGGACAGACTTTATTCAGAGAGTTTCGAACTCAGGGAGAAAAGTGCTGAGATAGCAGTGGGAATTCCCCGAGAGCTAGCAGGGCACAGGCAGGACCCTTGGGTGCTTCCAGCTCCGAGCGTAACACTGCAGGTACCTGTGAGTGATGAGCAGCAGGCACGCTTGTTGGTGTTTATCATCAATATCTCTCCATGGTTGTAAACATTGGTGCATTTATCATCCTGCATTCACGGCACTAATGTCCGATTAAATTGATGGGGAAAGGGGTAGAAGCTGGGGAACAAGCAGGAACAGTGTGCAAAGTCTCACTGCCATTTTACCTCAGACAAAATTCACCACCCTGTGCATTTCTGTTCCAGCCCTGCCCCTCGTCTCTCTCTCTCTCACTCTCTTTCCCTCATGTGCCCCACTGCCCACTGATACGTGAGACTGGACAGTGCCCCTCCCGCACTCAATAGCCTTTCCTCCCCCTCCTCACTCAACCCCTGTTCAAAGTTATCGGATAAGGAATCCAAGCGCTGAATTGTTTTATCAGTTGGGCAAACATGATGGTGCAGCACACACAAATTGCTGGAGAAACTCAGCAAGTCAGGCAGCATCTATGGAAAAGTGTAATCAGTCGATGTTTCGGGCTGAGACCCCTCTTCCGCCAGCATTTTGTGTGTGTTGCTTTTGGATTTCCAGCATCTGCAGATCTTCTCACGTTTGTGAAAGTGTGGTGGTTTAGCTTAACACTTTTTCAGTGACCGGTGCCCACAGTCCAACTCCGCCACAGTCTCTAAGGGACATATACGTTCTCCCCATGACCACATGGGTTGCCTCTGGGTGCGCGGGTGGTTTTTATTAATTTCTTCAGAGATTCACCCTCTTTCCAGCCTAACGAGCTCGTGTCACCTAATTGCATCCCTGTGACCAATACTAGCCCGTACGCTTCTGGAATGCAAGGGAAAACTGGAACGACCGGAGGATATCCATACAGTCACGGGGAGACCATACAAACACTTTACAGACAGCCTTGGAATGGCTTCCTCCCGCATGCCAAAGATGCATGGGTTAGTCGGCCATTTGGTGACATGGATGGAGTTGGGCGGAGTGGGCTCGTTGGTTCAGATGGGGCTGTGACTCTGCCACATCACTAAATAGAAACATTTTTAGAAATGAGAGCCCGTAAACATACGAAGTACCAAGGGTGCCTTATGCATAGGAAATGTGTGCAGTCATGAGATGGGCACATTGGCCTTCATTATAAAGAGTTTTAAGTTTAGATACGGACAAATTCTGTTACACTTGTACAAGCAGAGGGCTCACCTGGTGCTCCATTTTTGTCACCTTACCTAAGCAAAGGTTTATATTAGCACAGAAGAATGCCCGAGAGAGAACCACCAGGCGAACTTCTGGGATGAGAGGACTGGCCCATCAAGGGCAGGTGGGACTAGCTCGCTGGGCCCAGGTGCCTACATCCATGATGTGAGACCTTATGACTTGTAATTCTAAGACTGGACAGTTTCAGTTTGTTTTTGTAGAAGTCTAGAAGAAGGAGGAGCAAATTTATTGAAACCTCCAGAACCTAATAAAGTGGTCACTGTGTGTACATTCATGGTCTTCTGCAGCTTAGTCCCATCCACTTCAAGGTTCGAAGTGTTGTGCATCCAGAGATGCTCTTCTTCACACCACTGTTGTAACGTGTGGATATTTGAGTTTTTGTCACTTTTCTGTCAGCTTGCACCAGTCTGGCCATTCTCCTCTGACCTCTCTCATTAACAAGACATTTTCACCTCCAGAACTAAAGCTCATTTTTTTTTGCACCATTTTCTGTAAACTCAAGAGAGTGCGTGAAAACCCCAGGAGAGCAGCAGCTTCTGAGATACTCAAACCACCCCATCTGGCACCAACAATCATTCCACAATCAAAGTCACTTAGATCGCATTTCTTTCCCATTCTGATGTTAGATCTGAACAAAATCTGAACATCTTGACCATGTCTGCTTGTTTTTATGCATTGAGTTGCTGCTACATGATTGGCTGATTAGATACTTGCATTATGAATAAGGTCTACAGGTGTACTCAATAAAGTGGGCACTGGAGGTATGCTGTGAAATGTATTATTTTGTGGCAGTAGAACATAAAAAAATTACTATGATACAACCAATAATTAATAAATAAATAAATAAACAAACAGATAGATAAATAATTGGCATTCATAGCAAAAGGATTTGAGTACAGGAGCAGGGAGGTTCTACTGCAGTTGTACAAGGCCTTGGTGAGACCGCACCTAGAGTACTGTGTGCAGTTTTGGTCCCCTAATCTGAGGAAAGACATTCTTGCCATAGAGGGAGTACAAAGAAGATTCACCAGATTGATTCCTGGGATGGCAGGACTTTCATATGAAGAAAGACTGGATCAACTAGGCTTATACTCACTGGAATTTAGAAGATTGAGGGGGATCTTATTGAAACGTATAAAATTCTAAAGGGATTGGACAGGCTAGATGCAGGAAGATTGTTTCCAATGTTGGGCAAGCCCAGAATGAGGGGTCACAGTTTAAGGATAAAGGGGAAGCCTTTTAGGACCGAGATGAGGAAAAACTTCTTCACACAGAGAGTGGTGAATCTGTGGAATTCTCTGCCACAGGAAACAGTTGAGGCCGGTTCATTGGCTATATTTAAGAGGAAGTTAGATATGGCCCTTGTGGTTAAAGGGATCAGGGGGTATGGAGAGAAAGCAGGTACAGGGTTCTGAGTTGGATGATCAGCCATGATCATACTGAATGGCGGTGCAGGCTCGAAGGGCCGAATGGCCTACTCCAGCACCTATTTTCTATGTTTCTAAATAAACAAACAAACAAACAAATAAATAAACAGATAGATAGACAGATAGATAAATAAATAGTGTGATAGAGGAATAGTGAGATAGAGTTCATGGGTTCATGGACTGTTCAGAAATCTGATGGCGGAGGGGAAGACGTTGCTTCTAAAACATTGTGGGCCTTCAGGGTCCTTTATCTCCTCCCTGATGCTGGTAATGAGAAGGGGGCGTGTCCCAAATGGTGCGTGTCCTTAACGATGGATGCCGCCTGTTGAAGATGCTTTCGATGGTGGACAAACATCCCTGAAATGGAGCTGGCACACTGCCTTGTGCTGATGAAGGGTCTTGGCCCAAAATGTCAACTGTACGCATCCCTCCATAGATACTGGTTGACCTGCTGAGTTCCTCCAGAATTGTGCATGCATTGCTTAAGGCTTCCAGCTGCTGCAGAATCGATTGTCTAGATGAGGGGCCTTGATTTCTTTCTGCAGATACAGCCTGACCCACTGAGTTTCTCCACTTTTGTGATGTTTTGCTCCGGATTTCCAGCATCTGCAGTTTCTTGTGCATCTATCACATCTGACTGGATTAAGACTGACCAAAGTATACCACCTTTGCACTCAATGTGGAGTGACGCAGTGGCACTGTAGTTAGCACAACGTTTTCAGGCAAATCAGGCTCAATTCCCGCCGCTGCCTGTAAAGGAGTTCATACATTCTCCTCATGGCCACATGGATTTCCTCCTGGTGCTCTGGTTTCCTCCCACAGTCCAGACGTACCGGTTGGTGGGTTAGTAGGTCATGGTAAATTGTCCTGTGTTTAGGCTGGGATTAAATCGGGAGAATGCTGGGCCACACAGCTCGAAGGTCCGGAAGGGCCTATTCCGTGCTGTATCTCAATAAACAAACAGATGAATAAATAAATAAAATAGAAGCACTAATTCAGCAGATTTCAAACCAGCAGCACGAAGTTGAGAAAATCTGCAGATGCTGAAAATCCAGCACACACCACACACACACACACACACACACACACACTCACACACACACACACACACACACACTCACACACACACACACACCACACACCACACACACACACCACACACACACACACACACACACACACACACACACAGACACACACACACACTCACACACTCACACACACACACACACTCACACACACACACACACACACACCACACACCACACACACACACCACACACACACACACACACACACACACACACACACACACACAGACACACACACACACACACACACACATGCACACACACACACACACACACACACTCACACACACACACTCACACACACACACACACTCACACACACTCACACACACACACACACACACACACACTCACACACACACACACACACACACACACACACACACACACACACACACACACACACACACACACACACACACACACACCCAGCCAAGTAGCATGTATGGAAAAGTGCAAAGAGTTGCTGTTTTAGGCCAAGATGCTTTATCAGGACCAGAAAAGAAGATGACAAGTCCGAGCAAAAATGTGGGGGGAGGGGAGGAAGACGTACCAAGTGGTAGGTGATAGGTGAAACCAGGAGGTGGGGGAGGGGTGAAGTAAAGAGCTGGGAAAATGATTGGTGAAGGAGGTAAAGGGCTGGAGAAGGGGGAATCTGATAGGACGGTGTAGAAGACTATGGAAGAAATGGAAGGGGAGGACTCCCCCTCTGCTCTGCTACATCTGCACTCAGAACAAGGCTCTTCCAGTGCCCTGTCTCCAGCGCTTCTGCTCTCAGGCTGAGGCTTTTCATTCCAGAATTGATGAGATGTTCTTCTTCTTCAAAGAAGGGGGCTATCCTTCCTCCACCATCAACGCTGCCCTCACCCGCATCTCATGCGTTTCACGCATGTCTACCCTCACCCCATTCTCCCACCACCTCACCAGGGATAGGGTTCCTCTTGACCTCACCTACCACCCCTGTAGCCTCCACGTTCAGCACATAACTCTCCGTAACTTCTGCCACCTCCAACGGGGTCCCACCATCAAGCACATCTTTCTCTACCCCCCGCCCCACTTCCTGCTTTCCATGCAACTCCTATGCAACTCCTTTGTCCATTCATCCTACCCCACTGATCTCCCTCCTGGCACTTATCCTTGCAAGTGGAACAAGTATTAGACCTGCCCCTGCACCTCCTCCTTCACTACCATTTAGGGCCCCAAACAGCCCTTCCAGGTGAGTCAAGCCTTCACACGTGAGTCTGTTGTGGTCATCTACTGTATCTGGTACTCCAGGTGTGGTCTCCTATACATCGGTGAGACCTGAAGCAGATTGGAGACTGCTTTGCCAAGCACCTACGTTCCGCTAGAGAAAGCAGGATCTCCCAGTGGCCACCCACTTCAATTCTACTTCCCACTCCCATTCCGACAAGTTAGTCCATCTTCTCCTCTATGGCTGTGATGAGGCAACATACAGGTTGGAGGAGCAACAACTTATATTCTGTCTGGGTAGCCTCCAACTTAATAACATGAACATCGATTTCTTGAACTTCTGGTAATTGCCCCCCACTTCACCATTTCTATTCCCGTTTCCCTCTCACCTTATCTCCTTACCTGCCCACCACTTCCCTCTGGTGCTCCTCCCCCTTTCCCTTTATGCCATGGTCTTATATCCTCTCCAATCAGATTCCCCATTCTCCAGCCCTTTATCTCTTTCACCAATCAATTTCCCAGCTCTTCACTACCCCCATCCCCCTCTTCCCTGTTTCACCTATCACCTACCACCTAGTACTTCTTCCTCCCCTAAGCCCCACCTTCTTGCTTGAACTTCTCATCTCAGCCTGAAATGTCAACTGTTTACTCTTCTCCATAGATGCATCCTGGCCTGCCGAGCTCCTCCAGCATTTTGTATGTGTTGCTTTGGATTTGAAATCAGTAAACAGAATCAGGTGGTCTTTCCAAATTATAACACAAGTGATCTTTAATCGCAAATGTCATTCCACTCTTTAAGAAGAGAGGGAGACAAAAGACAGGAAAGTTTAAGCCACTTAGCCTGACTTCAGTGGTTGGGAAGATATTGGAATTTGTGGGAATCATTGCCACGGACCATTGTGGAGGCCAAGTCGTTGGGTATATTTAAAACAGAGGTTGAAACATTCTCTATTAGTAAGGATGTCAAAAGTTAGGGGATAAGGCAGAGGAACAAGGTTGAGAGAGTTAATAAATCAATCATGATGGAATGGTGGAGCAAGACTCGATGGGCCAAATGGTCTAACTCTCCCACTATGCTTTATGGTCTTATTAGAACTCTTTCTGGTAATATAGAGAGTTGCTTTGGCTGGATTGTAGTTTTCCTCATTGATAAATTTGAATGGGCAAAATTCATGCACACTTGCCCTGTCCCTGGAGTCCTGATAAACATGGTGTAGCTGCCTTTCAGATTGTTAAAAGGATCTATTAAATTTGGTAAATCTGACTTGCTTTCTTGGGCCCCGATCCAGATGCAGACACAGGGGATCAGTTCACCTGAGATATATTTGCAGAATTGAGAAGTTTCCTTGGCAGAAAAATATTTGATTGAATGAACAGCAAAAGAACTTCAGTTTCAGGTTTGGGGAATGTTTGAACTCGGAGCATTTTTTTTTAGGATTATGATGTGAACAAATGTCTTGCATATGCCAGTGATTTCCAGACCCTTCCCTTCCCATTACTGCCATAACGGAGGAGTTGCAGCAGCCTGAAGACCCAGTATCTGGAGAAATGGACAGTCTATATTTTGGGTCAAGACCCTTCACCTGGACTGAAAACAAAAGAGATTCTGCAAATGCTGGAAATCCTAAAAAAAATCAAAATTCTGAAGGAATATAAAAGCAAGGATGTAATGTTGAGACTTTATAAAGCACTGGTGAGGCCTCACTTAGAGTATCGGGAGCAGATTTGTGCCCCTTATCTTAGAAAGGATGTGCTGAAACAGGAAAGGGTCATGAAAACAATTCCAAGATTGAATGGCTTGTCATATGAAGACCATTTGATGGCTCCAGGCCTGGAATTCAGAGGAATGAGGGGTGACCTCATTGAAACCTGTCGAATGGTGAAAGGCCTTGATAAAGTGCATGTGGAGAGGATGTTTCCTATGGTGGGGGAGTCTAAGGCCAGAGGACACAGCCTCAAAATAGAAGGGAGTCCTTCTAGAATGGAGATGAGGAGGAATTTCTTTAGCCAGAGAGTGATGAGACTGCAGACATCTTTGCCACAGGTAGCTGGGGAGGACAAGTCTTTATGTATATTTAAGGTAGAGGGTGTTAGATTCCTGATTGGTCAGGGCATGAAGCAATACTGGGAGAAGGCAGGAGATTGGGGCTGAGCGGAACATTGGACCAACCATGATTCAACCATGGATTCAATGGGCCAAATGGCCTAATTCTACACCTGTAAGGTCTAATGATCTTATAGGAATTCAGAAGGTCAGGCAGCATCTATGGAGGGAAGTGAACAGTTGACGTTTCGGGCTGACACCCCTCAGTTGGGTTGCTGACTGTCCTGACGAAGGTTCTAGGCCTGAAACATCGACTCTTTAGATGCTGGAGGAAAATAGATTTATCCCCTACGTCATCAGATTTCTGAATGGTCCATGAACCCCGGAACACCAACTCACTCTTCTTTTTTTGCACTATTTAGTTCCTTTTTAAATGTATATATAGCAACTTCACTGTACAGCACTGCTGCTAAACAAGAAACATCATGTTATAACACTGTAAGACAGTGATAATAAATTTTGTTTCTGATTCTCAGCCCTTTACAAAGTGCTTTAGAACCAATGAAAAGCCATTAATGTTAATTAGGAATTTAAAAAACTTCATTTACAGGATTTGAATCAGGATTTTACGTCCAATTTTTGGAGATATGCGGCACGGACACAGCCATTCAGCCCATCAAGCCCATACTAACTGTTAAATGCCCAATTACCCTAGCTGCACACGAACCCCATTTTATTCTCCCCCACCTTCTGGTCAACTCCCTCCAATTTCTCGGGGCAACCTACCGTGGTCAGTTAACCCAGCAACCTCCACATCTTTGGGAAGTCAGAGGAAAGTGGAGCATCTGGAAGAAGCCTACACAGTGGCACAGTGGCACCGGAGGTTGAGATTGAACTTGAGCCACTGGAGACGTGAGTCATCAGGTCTACTAGCTGGGTCTCCAGTCGCTGTTGAGACAGTAGAGGCAAGTGTCTTCATGAACTATTGCAGTCTCCTTGATGATGGTTAACCTGTCGCTCAGCAGTTGACCTGTGCACAGCAACCCTCCCCACCACTGGAGCACATCCACAAGAGTCTGCTCCGTCATTTCATCCTGAGCTGATCCAATCTCCCCTTTAGTCCCATTCCCCCGCCTTCTCACCATAACCTTTGATGCCCTGACTGCTCAGATACCTATCAATCTCTGCCTTAAAAAACACCCAATGACTTAGCCTCCTTAGCAACAAATTCCATAGATTCATCACCCTCTGGCTAAAAAATTTTTTTCGCATCTCTGTTTTGAATGGGTGCCCTGCAATCCTCAAGTCATGTCCTCTCATACTAGACTCCCCCACCATGGGAAACAAATTTGCCACATCCACTCTGTCCTTGCCTTTCAACATTGGAAATGTTCTATGAGGTCCCCCCTCATTCTTCTAAACTCCAAGGAGTACAGTCCAAGAGCAGTCAAACGTTCCTCATATGTTAACCCTCTCATTCCCGGAATCATTCTAGCGAATCTCTGAACCCTCTCCAATGTCAACACATCCTTTCTTAAATTAGGAGCTCAAAACTGCACACAGTACTCCAAGTGAGGTCTTACCAGTGCCTTATAGAGCCTCAACATCACATCCCTGCTCCTATACTTTATTCCTCTAGAAATGAATGCCAACATTGCATTCACCTTCTTCAGTGCCTTGAAAAGACATTCAGCCCCCACAACTATTTTCACATTTTCCTGTCTCAGTTTCTAAATTTAAAACACATTGAAATAGGATTTTTGAGCTAATCTATAAAACATCGTGCATCATGTCAAATCAAATGAAAAATTCCAAAACCTGCTCTTGAGCTCAGGTAGAAATGGACCTTGTTTTGGGGGCGGGGGGGTGGGCAAGCAAGGATGGACAATAATTGCTAATTCTGCCAGTGATTAGCAACTATATTGAACCACCAAATACATAAATAAAAAAGGAAATAGCCACTTGAGCCTGTTCCATTAATAATCTTGGTGTCAGCTCAGGCATGGGCAAACTACGGCCCGGGGGCCATATGCGGCCCGTTAAGCTTTTTAATCTGGCCCGCAGAACTTGATGAAATTATATTAATAAACCTGGTTAACGTTTTTTCCCCGCAATTCTGGCGTTTTCCCAATAGATGACGCACTCTATATACATTGAACTTTGTTGAGGTGCAGCGTATTACTCCACATTTGCGCTTTACTCTTTGTTCAGCTTGACCTATTTGTGTGAACAGGCGTTCAACGTCATGAACATCAACAAAGCCAGCCACAGATCCAAGTTAACTGACCAACACCTCAGATCCATCCTGAGAATCGCCACAACAAAACTAAATCCAGACTTTGATGCGCTGGCTAAAAAGGGAGACCAACAACACTGTTCCCACTGAAATTAAAAATAAGTTTCTTCATTGTGTTATGTAAAAAATGCATTTGAAAATATTTTTTTCAATAAGCCGTACATGTTACATGTCATTTCTGTTAAGTGATGGACATGAGTAGTGCGCAGGAGCACGTACGTTCTCAAAATAAAAAATGCGCTCCAGATCAAATAACGCGCTCCGCATACTGGCGCGCTGTCACTGTTCTGTCCTTGTGCTGGTCGTTGTTGAGTTTTGGCACAGGGGACAATTGAATAAGAAGGAGCAGGACAAGTAGACCTGCATCTCCTACCGTTTTTGAAATAAAGACAGTCAGGAGGAGAGTGATGATGATAATATCTTGAAGGATAACAGAATTTTCAGTGCTTTAAAATAATAACAGTTACTATTAAAAAAAGCTGTATTTTATTCATTTAATTTTCAGTGTTTTAAAAGTCATTTCAATAAATAGCTAAATACCATGGGACTTCAAAGACAGATATTTTGTTGTAATGTATTTGTTCATTTTCAATTGAAATTAAAGCACATGTTTTCTACATATCCCATGATATTTTATTTTCTCTTATGAGGTGTATTACCAAAACACTCTGTCCATCTGCTCCTGGTCTGGCCCCCCTGTCAAATTTTAGAACCCTTTGTGGCCCACAAGTCAAAAAGTTTGCCCACCCCTGTGTTAGCTCCTCTTTCACTTTAACGCTGGATTCTTATCTTGTCCAATGATCTATTAATCTTTAAGTTTGGACCTGTATCAGAATTCACAGCTCTCTGGGATTCCCTGCCTTCCAAGAAAAGAGGTTCCTCCTTAAAGGGGCAACTTCTTTATTCTGAGATAAATGCTCCTGGTTCTAGATCTCCGCTGTAGGAATAATACTTGTCCAATGTCCACCTCATTGTCTCCTCAGAACCGCATAATTTTCAGTAAGATCACCTCTCATTCTTCTAAATTCCAGTAAGTAGCTCCAATCTGCCCAATCTTTCCTCATGAGACAATCCTTTCATCAAATGAATCAATATAGTTATCTGAGATGTCTCCATTACGTTTATTCCTCTCTACAGATGCACCCTCACTAGCTAAGTTCGTCTGGCACTTCGTGTGTGTCGCTCAGGATTTCCAGCATCTGCAGAATATCAAACACAAGAGTAACACAGACACAAAATGCTGGAGGAACTCAGGAAGTCAGGCAGTATCTATGGAGAGGATAAGTAGTCATCATTTTGAGCCAAATCCCTTCATCAGGACTGGAAAGGAAGGGGGCAGAAGCCAGAATAGGACAATGGGCAGGTGATAGGTGGAACTGGGTGAGGGGGAAGGTGGGTGAAATGAGAGGCTGGAGGGACATAAATAGAACTGGTAAAGGGTTGAAAAAGAAGAAATCTAATAAGAGAGGACAGTTGGCCATGGCAGAAGGGGAATGAGGAAAGGCACCAGAAAGGGGGAATGGGCAAGTGAGGAGAAGAGAAGTGGTAAGTGGGAGCCAGAGTGGGAAATGGAAAAAGAGAGAAGGAGGAGGGGGGAGGAGAAGGGGAAGTAATTGATGGATTACAAGAGGTTACCGTAGAGTCATAGTCATAGAAATGTACAGCACAGAAACTGGTCCTTTGGCCCATCTAATCTGTCCTGAACCATTTAAACAGCCTAGTCCCATTGACCTGCCCCAGGACCAGAGCCCTCCAACCCCTATTATTCATGTGCCTATCCGAACTCTTGTGAAATACACATATACTGCATTCCTCCTTAAATAAGGATATCAGTACTCCATATGTGGTCTCATCTATACCCTGTACAGTTGGAGCAATTTCTCTCTGCTTTTATCCTCCATTTCACTTGTTTGATTTGTTTTGTTATGCTCACTGTGCAAGAATAATGAGCTTGACTATATCTGCATCCCAAATGAGATAGGTAGCGAGCAGGACTTAAAGTGATTTGAATGCCAATAGGTACCGAGCAAATTTGGAGAAATCCACTAGATAAAGCGGATGTGCAGGAGCTGTTTCCAAGAGTGGGGGATCCTAGGACAAGAGGGTGCAGCTTTAGAGTTCAGCAATGTCCGTTTGGAACGGAGATGAGGAAATATTCTTTGGTCAGAAGGTTGGGAATCTGGAATTCGTTGCCACAGGCGGCTGTGGAGGCCAAGTCATTGGGTGTATTTAAGGCTGAGGTTGACCGTTTGTTATGTGATGTGGGGGGAATCATGGGCTTTCCATGACCATGATTGTTCTTGGCAAATTTTTCTACAGAAGTAGTTTGGCATTGCCTTCCTCTGGGCAGTGTCTTTACAAGAGGGTGACCCCAGCCATTATCAATACTCCTCAGAGATTGTCTGCCTGGCGTCAATGATCTTATCAGGACTTGTGATATGCACAAGCTGCTAACATGACCGTCCACCACCTGCTCTCATGGCTTCACGTGACTCTGATTCCAGGGAGAAAGGGGCTAAGCAGGTCCTGCACTTTGCCGTAATGTGACCTGCAGGCTAGCAGAGGGAAGGCGCACCTTATACTTTCTTTGGTAGAGATGTACTTCCACCCGCCACTCCAGAGATTGACAGGTTCTTGGTTGGTCATGGCGTTAAAGGTTACAGTGAGAAGGCAGGAAAATGCAGTTGAGAAGGAAAATGGGTCAGGCATGATGAAATGGCAGAGCAGACTTGATGGGTCAGATAGCCAAATTCTGCTCCTATCACTTATATATAAATATAACCATATAACAATTTCAGCACGGAAACAGGCCATCTCGGCCCTCCTAGTCCGTGCCAAACGCTTACCCTCACTTAGTCCCACCTACCTGCACTCAGCCCATAACCCTCCATTCCTTTCCTGTCCATATACCTATCCAATTTCAAAAAAAAAAAATTTAAAACCTAATGGCCCTATGATTTAAATTCAAACTCTGAAAAAGCAGCAATGCTCTAGACACTAGAAAACAAGCTATCAGAACAATGTACATGAGGAACCCTTGTTCCTTTGGCATCACAACCATCAAGGTTAACCTAGGAAACGTGTTGGACACTTAGTGATCTGCTAGTCCAAATAAATGTCAACACAGGCTTGAGGGATTCATCGCCCTATTCCCGTTTGCATGTTCCTATGGTATGAAGTTCACAATACAATCTGAAAATGCGCATTTGATTATGTTAATCCCAAATGTCTCCATTTCTCCTTTAATTGGGACCTTGATATGTTTTAAACATTAATTTATCTCCACATCATCTTAAACCCCGTTTCTTTCTTACATGGGTTTTGTCTGTAACATTATGTCAGGATCACACTAACTATACTATTTCATTTTATTATTGATTGTATCTTCAGTATTTTCATCTCCAATGTTCAGTTATTAAAGAAACATGAAATAAAACCATATAAATAAGAGGATATTCACCTGTGTAAAGTAGGGCTCAATATACATTGATATAAGTAGTCACAGAGTCATTGAGCATGGAAACAAATCCCTCAGCCCATTTACATCAATCCTACAATAATCTCATTCCATGCTCCTGCAGCTTCAAGGTCTGCGGGGCCATGAGAATGAGGGTTGGTGATCTCCAAGACCGATGAGTCCTGGGGCTGGATGTAAGGGAGACAGTGAGTCCCGGGATTGGTGGAGCCTTGTTGGCCAGCAGGTCCTGAGGACAGAGGCATGTGATCTGTGAGTACAGGGATCAGCAAGTACCAGAGGACCAGATGTCAAAGCCCTGAGGTTGCTGAGTCTGCGGGTCGAGGCCCGAAGGGTGAAGCCCAAAGGTTGATGAGTCCAGAGGTCAGAGGCTAAACGTCCGTGAATCTGGGGCTATGATTTGAAGGTTGGAGGCCCAGACGCAGTCTGTCCTGGAGTTGGAGGTCTGGCTGAGTGTGTGGGACGAGAAAGGGGCTTGTTTTGTTGTTGGTGCTTGTTGTATATTGACAGCGTGGTGTTTATTGTGGGCATGCTACAATACTGCGTAAAAGTCTTAGGCACCCTAGATTTTTTATCCAGTTTCAGATGTTATGGCCTTAATAGACCCCTGATCTTAACATCACTGAGGCTGTCTGGGATTACCTGGAGAGACAGAAGCAAGTGAGACAGCCAATTTCTGCAGAAGGACTGTGGCAAGTTCTCCAAGATGCTTGGAATAACCTACCAGCCGATTTTCCTACAAGACTGCTTGACTGTGTACCTAAGAGAATTGATGCAGTTTTAAAGGCAAAGGGTGGTCACACCAAATATTGTTTTAATTTAGTTTTTTACTGTTCACTGCTCTGTATGGTAAATTCTTTGATATTTATAAACTTTTCATTTCATTTTTTTTGATAGCATCTTTGCTTTAGAAATTTTTTTCCCCCTGTGCCTGGTGCCAGAACATGTGGTGACAATTGCAGGCTGCCTCCAGAACATCCTTGGATTCAAAGATTCAAAAAACATTTATTATCAAAGTACGTATACGGAATATAACTCTGAGATTTGTCCTCTAGCAGGTAGCGCATGGATCAAAGAAGCACCATGGAATCCGGTCAAAGAAAATATCAACCACCCAATGCGCAAAAACATAACGAATCATGCAGACAGAAAAAAAACAGCGAGAGAAACATAATATTGAAACATCAAACCACAAAATCATTGGAACAGGCCTGGAATGTTCAGTTTAGGTCAGTTCAGTTCAATTTAGTGCTGTGTTGGCGATTGACTGCCGGCCACAGAGCCGATCTGCCCCAATCAAAATTGTACAAACTAGCAATTATAGAAGGAGTAACCAAAGGCAAATAGATTGTGCTAGTTGTTAATGCAAATGACACATTTCACAGTATATGTCAACATATATGTGACTAAGAAATACATCTAATCTAATCTAAACTCTCCACTACACTCTAGATATTATTCACAGAGGCCAACTAACCCACCAAACTTCATACTTTAGGGATGTAGTATGAAACTGTATTCAAGGCAGAGATCGGTAGGTTCTTGATTGGTAAGGTGGTTAAAGGTAATGGGGAGAAGGCAGGAGAACAGTTGAGAAAAAGATCAGCTATGATTAAATGGCAAGGCAGAAAGATGGGCCAAAAGGCCTCATTCTGCTCCTATGATCATATGCTAGTTACTGCCTGCTACACTGTTGGTGTTTAGGGCAACAATGAAGGCTCTGCTTTTCTGTCTGCCCTTGGACATCTTCTCTACTGTGCCCTAGGTGTGGTTCTGGGTCCTCATTTCTGCCTCTACTGTAGGATGTCAAGTTATTGTTGGTCTCCCGTGTTTCTGCCACCCTTCAGGGGTCGAATGAAGTGCTAGTTTGTACATCTTGATGATGGAGTTGGCTTCTCTTCTCATCACATGCCCAATTCATCTCCACAGTTTCCTCATGACGATTGTGGCCATGTCCTCTTGGTGAAGGAATATGGTGTGGTTGGAGATCCTTCTTGGCTAGAAAATACAGAGGATATTCCGAAGCCTCATTGTGTGGAACAACAAGCTTGGCAAGGTCACTCTCTGTCCCGCACAAAAGTGCAGACAGAACACACTGGTCTTATGATATCATGAGCTTTTACCCTCTGAAGCCAATCAGGCTTTTTGCAGGATTGTCCATGTCTCCAGAACAGCAAATGATGCAGCTGCATCCACAAGCTGAGTAGGTCAGACTGTTCAGTAGAAACACTTCTCTGAAAACCATCACCTTGTCGTGGTGGAGAGACATGCGAGTTCCTGTGATCCCAAGAGCGATGCTGGCTGGAGTTGAGCCATCTGGCTCTTAGTTCCTGCTAGGGTCACCCATGGTGGTAATGTCAAGGGGGGTGGGCTCCAGATAAAGATCTAACCATGAGTGACCTCAATAGTGGAGCTGGCAGGAGATGAATGCACATCACAACCGCAGTGAAGGTGGAAGGTGGATGCAGCAGTGAAGGTTTCCCAGTCATCTTGCATTCCATACCATCAGACCCTGACCCCAATCTGTCAAGGACTGTGTGGTGGCTGCCTGTACATCATCCTCCCCACATTAAACAAAACTATGCACAGGCATTCTCCATTAAGGGAATCTACCTAATATCCCCGATGAGGTGGATCACGGATTGGCTTCTACAGTCAACTGAAGACAATCTCTTAGAAGAACATTACACTTGACTCGATTGTTTGAACTGCTAAGAGGAACAGGTGTCCATTCTGCTTCTCAATCTTTTTTCTGCCCTTCAACCTTCATAAATATCAACCCAGTTTCATTTATTTTTCCCATGTTCTGTGACTTTCTATGCCTAATAGTTCAGTCTTGGTTGTACTCAATGTCTAAGCACCCAGAGAACTCTGCACAAAGATTTTCTTGTCTTCATGAGCCATGAGACCTC
This sequence comes from Hypanus sabinus, assembly GCF_030144855.1. Taxonomy (NCBI): domain Eukaryota; kingdom Metazoa; phylum Chordata; class Chondrichthyes; order Myliobatiformes; family Dasyatidae; genus Hypanus; species Hypanus sabinus. The sequence goes on from NC_082706.1 coordinate 15,336,219, forward strand.
AAACTCAAGGAATGGACCTGTAATAATAAAACTACTCTTCCTTGAACCTTAGTGACCTGCCCAGCAGGGTGACGCAGTCACATAGTGGTTAGAGAAATCACTCTACAGCACCTTCCGTCACTGATCAGGGTTCAATTCCTGCCGCTGTCTGTAAGGAGTTGGTATGTTCTCCCCACTGCAGCCTGGGGTTTGAGGAAACGTATCTGTAACCCAGAAGTCTTTAAGAATTTATAACTTTTGTAAAATGTAAAGTGTAAATTTTGTGTGTGATGTCCTCTGTGTGTCGACTTAAGTACGTACAAGAGAGTGAAGAATGCATCTGCACATAGAAGTGAAAATATCACTGAAAATTGATAAATATTGTAGGGTGTAGCCTGAATAATTTATTACTGGGTGTAAACACACTGTATAATTTTTTTTGTGCAAATGGTTAGTTGGTATCTGCTAAAGCAGGGGGTGGATTCACAGTGAAAATAATGGCATTACAGAGATGAATTACAATTAATTGACGATTCCTTTTGCAACAAACCTTACCCTTCTTGACCTTTGACTAGCCTGAACCTGCTCTCTTCCTGAAACACTGAACGCTTCACCAAATCCAACATTAATGAATTCCTAGAAACGTGAACTATTGACTTGAACTTTGGGAAAGGTTACGACAAAAATGTCTGCTTTTGGTGGAGAATTGTTTTACCTTACGAGTGAATTTAGTGTGCAGGAGAGTAAGCTAACATTCTCCTTAATCCTATGATGCCTATTTGACAATACTGTTGCCTTTTGTGTGCTCATATTTGGAGCCTAACATTTCATCTCTGTAACTTCAGCTCACCCCCAGGAGAGTGTACAGCTAGTAATGATGACTCAGAAGAGATTTACTGGGCTAGTTCCAACCAATCTCATGGTCTCCAAGGGTTTCTTCTTGGCTGCGTAAGTGCTGGCTCCACTGTATGGCAGATAGAGCTAGACACTAATTATCTTCTTCTGTAGATGCCTCCAAGAACAGAGCAATACAGCATCGCATTAACTCCTTCAGTGCTTTATTAAGGAGATGGCTGTAGGCTTTAGATCCAGACTTGTTAACATGAAACCAGGACAAACATTACAAAACAAAAATGATCACGACATCCAAGTTGAGGGAGAATTTTCAATCTTACCCTGCTGCCAGCAGCCCAAAACCCTCTTTTTCTCAAGAGAAATCCAAGCCTGGTGCCGGCAAATTATTTCTTCTTAATTTACTCATTTCTGTTTACTCTGTTTAACCTTGGGGATGTTTCTCAGTATTAGCTCCTCTTTCATCAAGCATTCTTGGCAAAAGGGGAAGACAGTGGGTCAGTGAGTCATGGTAAAGGCCATGGCCAAAGTGGAAGAGGTTAGGCAAAATGATAGAAAAACTAGCGATTAACTCCAGTTTGATTTTGAAAGCCTACAGACAGCAGAAGGAGGGGCTGACAAAGGAGGACGAGGCGTTTCATGGGTTCAAAGCTCTGGGATGAAAAGAGCTGGAAATAATACAGTTGTGGGATTTCAATCCCATCTCCAGAACCTGGTTCAAATCTAATCTGGGTAAGTAGAAATATGTTATGATGCTGGTGGAAAAAAAATAAAGTCACCATAAACATCAGTGAAGCATTTTTAGGTATCAGAATTATGAAATGCAAACTGATGAAAAATTTGAAAAATAACTTAAGTGTGGGGAGGGGACAGAGTAGGTGGGGGATTGTGCAAAAGACAGCTTGGCCTAGATGGGCTGAATGGCCCAAACTTATAAATAAACTTAGTACAGGAGTGGCTAATAAGTGAAATATGCTTGGCACAGTACGAGCAAGTGTGTGGTGAAGGCTGTCACATTAAGCTGAACGTTAGACAATGTGAAAAAATGGATCCATGTTTGATTTGATTAATCATTAGTCTCCAGCCAATTTTCCACCCTAATGGTCTACTTTGCTTCCCTCTTTCCTGTTCCATACTACCATACATTTCCAGGAACACTGCCCATCCTCAATCATTTTGGGTCATGTCATACAACGTGGGCGATCATGGTCTTTCTGTGACCATGATTGTTCTCAGCAAATGTTTCCATCTAATTGGTTCTTCTGGACAGTGTCTTTACAAGACAGGTGACTCCAGCCATTATCAATACTCTTCAGAGATTGTCTGCCTGGCGTCAGTGGTCGCATAACCAGTTCTTGTGATATGCACCAGCTGCTCATACGACCATCCACCACCAGTTCTTATGGCTTCACGTGACCCTGATCAGGGGGCTAAGCAGGTGCTACACCTTGCCTAGGTAAGGAGTGCCTTACACCTCCATTGGTAGAGACGTCAACTAGCCATTCCTTTCCACCTGCTTCTGGGCAGATGAGTCAACAAACTGTTTACTACCAAGGGGAACCTCACAGGTTCACTTATCCAGATTCTGATTACAAAGCAGTCATCGAGTCGCAGAGTTATACAATGTGAAAACAGGAACATTAGCCCAATTCATCAATTACAATCAAGTGACCTAACCAAGCTAGTTTCAGTTGCCTGAGTTTAGCCCCTAACCCTCTAGAGCAGGGGTCCCCAACCTCCTTTATGCCATGAACCCCTACCATTAACCGAGGGGTCTGTTTAATCCAGGTTGGAAGCTTTTGCTCTAAGCTTTCCTATCCATTTTCTTTAAATATATATTAATTTATGTACTTCTGATATAGCTAACTGTCCCTGCACCAAGCACTTCCTCTGGCAGTTAGGTCCATATACACACCACCCTCGGAGTGAACATTTTGCACCCTCAGGTTTCCTTGGCCTAGTCCCTTACCTTAAACCTGTGTCCCTTAGTTTCAACTCCACTACGCTGGCCTCTATGAGAAAGAGCTTTATTTTTCTTTTCACAGCATATCATGTACCCAATCCATCAGCTAAATAGATCGCAACCCATTGGATCAGCTAAACAGATCACAACCCATTGGATCGGTTAAACAGATCACAACCCATTGGATCGGTTAAACAGATCACAACCCATTGGATCGGCTACATAGATCACAACCCATTGGATCGGCTAAACAGATCGCAACCTATTGGATCGGCTACATAGATCACAACCCATTGGATCGGTTAAACAGATCACAACCCATTGGATCGGTTAAACAGATCACAACCCATTGGATCAGCTAAACAGATCACAACCCATTGGATCGGCTACATAGATCACAACCCATTGGATCGGCTAAACAGATCACAACCCATTGGATCGGTTAAACAGATCACAACCCATTGGATAGGCTAAACAGATCACAACCTATTGGATCGGTTAAACAGATCACAACCCATTGGATAGGCTAAACAGATCACAACCCATTGGATCGGTTAAACAGATCACAACTCATTGGATCGGTTAAACAGATCACAACCCATTGGATCGGTTAAACAGATCACAACCCATTGGATCGGTTAAACAGATCGCAACCCATTGGATCGGTTAAACAGATCACAACCCATTGGATCGGCTAAACAGATCACAACCCATTGGATCAGCTAAACAGATCACAACCCATTGGATCGGTTAAACAGATCGCAACCCATTGGATCGGTTAAACAGATCACAACCCATTGGATCGGCTACATAGATCACAACCCATTGGATCAGCTAAACAGATCACAACCCATTGGATCGGTTAAACAGATCACAACCCATTGGATCGGCTACATAGATCGCAACCCATTGGATCAGCTAAACAGATCACAACCCATTGGATCAGCTAAACAGATCACAACCCATTGGATCGGTTAAACAGATCGCAACCCATTGGATCGGTTAAACAGATCACAACCCATTGGATCGGCTACATAGATCTCAACCCATTGGATCGGCTAAACAGATCGCAACCCATTGGATCAGCTAAACAGATCGCAACCCATTGGATCGGTTAAACAGATCACAACCCATTGGATCGGCTAAACAGATCACAACCCATTGGATCGGTTAAACAGATCACAACCCATTGGATCGGTTAAACAGATCGCAACCCATTGGATCGGTTAAACAGATCACAACCCATTGGATCAGCTAAACAGATCACAACCCATTGGATCGGTTAAACAGATCACAACCCATTGGATCGGCTAAACAGATCGCAACCCATTGGATCGGTTAAACAGATCACAACCATTGGATCGGCTAAACAGATCACAACCCATTGGATCGGCTAAATAGATCACAACCCATTGGATCGGCTAAACAGATCGCAACCCATTGGATCGGCTAAATAGATCACAACCCATTGGATCGGCTAAATAGATCACAACCTATTGGATCAGCTAAACAGATCACAACCCGTTGGATTGGCTAACCACAGGCTCCTATTCCAGCATTCCTACTTTTATTTCATTACCAAAGCATTCGGCCACAATTTTTCTGGTGAGGTTTTAAACTCAGAATCAGGGTCAGGTTTATTATCACAGGCATAGGCCGTGAAACTTTGTGGTTTTGTGGTGATGGTACCACATGATTGGCACACAGTAACTTCTGTGGTACAGTATGAAGGGTCTTGGCCGGAAATGTCGGCTGTTTATATCCTTCCACAGATGCTGCCTGACTTTCTGAGTTCCCACCAGCATTTTGTGTGCTAGCAAGTGGCTGAGTCAGAGCTGACTGGTCTGTCTGCTTACCTACTTCAGCAGTTCTCATCATTGCAGTCTGTTGGAGCTGATGGTCAGAGATGGCTCAGGTTACAAATATAAACAGGGAAATACCACTGGCTTTCTTCTGGGCTTCCTGTCTATTTCCAGCACTGAATTTTCTGGCCACCCCAGTTCTTGGAAAAGGAAACATATGGAATGCCCTCCCACCCAGCCTATCAACATTTCTTGGAGTTGCGTATGCATTAGGAGTATGCATTAAATCACTCAGCCACTCAGTCCTGTTTCCTCATTCAACCAAAGGTCATTGCTGACCTGACTGCAAGCTCAAATTCGCACTGCCACCTACTGGCTGAAACCTTTTAGCACTCTTACTTGTCAAGACGAGTGGCGGGGTGGAGATACGTCTCTACCAAAGGAGGTGCGAGGCTGTCCTCCCCTCCGCCAGCTTGCAGGTCACCCTTGGTGAAGACCGTGATTGTGCACGTCAATGGACACGGGACATAGTGATGATGATGATGAGTGCAGTGTGAATCATAAAGATTATGATAGGTTACAATAAACAAACAGTGCAAAAGAGGAATAGTGAGGTGGAGTCCATGGATTCATGGACCATTCATAAATCGGGTGACAGAGGGGAAGAAGCTGTTTTTACAATGTTTAGTGTGGGTCTTTGGGTTCTTGTACCTCCTCCCCAATGGTAGTAATGAGAAGAGTGCCTTTCCTGTGGGATGGGGATCCTTAATAATGGATGCAGCCTTCTTGAGGCATCGGCTTTTGAAAACGTCATCTATTGTGGCCAAGCAGGTGAATGTAAAACATCCTAAGGCCAATTTTGAAAGCAAAGGGTCATCTGATGCATCACAGCCAACATTCAACTCCCAGCTACAATTCTCAAAGGAAAAGCTGGCACGATTGCTGTATTTGGGAGCTTTCTGTTCATGCTCTGGTGGCCATGTTTCTTTCATTACAATGTGACCGAGACTAACAAGCTTTGGCTGTAAAGCACTTTGAAGCATAGTGTAAGAACATGGAAGTAACTATAAGACTTGCATGTGTGTTATTGGTAATGAATATTACTTTGTGGATGGTTCCAGCTGCGGGAATTGCAAGAATGCCAAATTTTTCTTTATCGCAGGCCAAGTCATTGAATGCTACAACAGAGACAGAGTGGAATAATGTTATTATTGCTTGTAATTATTTTTGTTCACAACTTCTGACTACAAGCATAGAGTATTCCTTTTAGCCACTGGTCTCCTGATAATGAACAATATTCATCCCAACAAGGGAGAAGCATAATGGGTCATAAGAGGAGGGAAGTCATTCAACCCTTGTCCTGCTCCATCATTCTATACAATAATGACTTCTATCTAAAAAAACATAATAGCTAAACTTTGACTAACTTCTATTGATGTGTAGTAGAGGGTATATTGACTGGCTGCATCACAGCCTGGTATGGAAACACCAATGCCCTTGAGCTGAAAAGCCTACCAAATGTAGTGGATACAGTCTATCATGGGTAAAGATCTCCCCACAATTGAGCACATCTAGATGAACACATTGTTGCAGGAAAACATCATCATCCTCAGGGACCTCAGCTCCCAGGACATGCTCTCTTCTCACTGCCACCATCAGGAAGGTGGCACAGGACTCACACCACCAGGTTCAGATCAGAAACTGTCCCTCAACCATTGGGCTCTTGAGCCAAAGAGGATAACTTCACTCAACTTCACTTGCCCCATCATTGAAATGTTCCCACCACCAATTAACTCACTTTCAAGGACTCTTCATCTCATGTTCTTGATTTTTTTTTTGCTTATTTGTTTGCAATTATTTCTTTCTTTTTGTATTTGCACAGTTTGTTGTCTGCTGCAATCTAGCTGAATGCCCAAGTTGGGTGGGCTTTCATTCACTCTATTATGGTTATTATTCTATAGATTTATTGAGTATGCCCACAAGAAATGAATCTCAGTGTTGCATGTGGTGACATATATGTAGTTTGATGATAGATTTACCTTGAACTTTGATCTGGCCCTAATAAATTGTTTTTATTTAAAGATACAGACCAGTAACAGACTCTTCCGGCCCAACACCCTTGTAACCAATTAACCTACTATCCTGTCTTTGGAATGAGGGAGGAAACTGGAGCATCCGGAGGAAACCCACGCACTCACAGGAAAGATGTACGAACTCCCTGCAGACAGTGACATGAATTGAGACCGGGTCGCTGGTGCTGTAAGTGTTACTGTAAATGCTACACTACCTGGCCAGCCCAAAATTCTGTCTACACATCCCTGGAGTGTAGGAGAATAAAGGGAGAACCTGTCGAGGCACACAAAATCATGAGGGTTATAGATATGGTAAATAAAAGCAGGCATTTTCCCCTATGGTTGTCTAGCACTAGAGCTAATAGGTTCAAGGTGTGGGGTGAAATATTTAAGGGGAACCTGAGGGACATCTTCATGGTGGAACGAGCTGCCAGCAGAAGTGGCGGATGCGGGTTCAACTGGGACTTTTAGGAGAAGTTTGGATCGGTACATGGATGAGAGGGGTATGGAGGGCTATGGTCCAGGTGCAGATAGATGGAAGAGGACAGAGAACCAGGTCAGCTAGGACAAGATGGACTGAAGAGCTTGGTTCAGTACTGTAGCGCACCAGAACTATGACTCTCTGTTTTCTGCTGCTTCGGTAAAGCCTCCGAGATACTCAATGACACTCCTACCCCAGACATTCTCCCTGCTTCCCCCACCAATGAGGCAGAAGATACAAAAGCCTGAAAGCATGTACCCCCAGACTCAAGGATAGCGTCTGTCCCATTGTTATAAGGCTATTGAATGGTCCTCCAGTATATGACCTTGACTCTGATTTTGTCTGTAACTGTAACACTTACAGCTGGAATACAACACTGGTAAATGCGAGATAATCCACTTTGGAAGGAATAATAGCAGAGCAGATTATTATTTAAATGGTGAAAGATTGCAGCATGCTGTTGTGCAGAGGGACTTAGGAGTGCTTGTTTATGAATCACAAAAAGTTGGCTTGCAGGTACAACAGGTTATTGAGAAGGCAAACAGAATGTAGGCCTTCACTGCTAGAGGAGGGAGCAGTTCAAGAGCAGGGAGGTCATTCTGCAACTATACAGGGTACTGATGAGGCCGCACCTGGAGTACTGTGTGCAGTTCTGGTCTCCATACTTGAGGACGGATATACTGGCTTTGGAGGCAGTGCAGAGGAGGTTCACCAGGTTGATTCCAGAGATGAAGGGGCTAACCTATGAAGAGAGTTTGAGTTGCCTGGGACTATACTCTCTGGAATTCAGAAGAATGAGAGGGGACCTTATCAGAAACATACAAAATTTTGAAAGGGATAGATAAGATAGAAGTAGGAAGGTTATTTCCATTGGTAGGTGAGACTAGAATTAGGGGACATTGCCTCAAGATTCAGGGGAGAAGATTTAGGATGGAGGTGAGGAGAAACTGTTTTTCCCAGAAAGTGGTGAATCTGTGGAATTCTCTGCCCAGGGAAGCAGTTGAGGCTTCTTCACTAAATATATTTAAGGTACAGTTAAATAGATTTTTACATAGTGGGAGAATTGGGGTTATGGGGTAAGGGCAGGTAGATGGAGCTGAGTTTATGGACAGATCAGCCATGACCTCGTTGAATGGCAGGGCAGGCTCAATGGGCCAAATGGCCTTCTCCTACTCCTATTTCTTATGTTCTTATGAATTTCTGGGACATGTACTGAGGAAAGAGAAGCTTGAACATCTTGCAGTGATGGGAAAAATTGATGGAAGAAAAAGTCCCAGTTAACAGCTCATGACATTCAAGAATTACATCAAGGGATGGACAGACAAAAGTTGTGAAGAGCTTATTAGAACTTCTCAGATTAAAGACAGATAGATGATTATCCACGTAATATGACATGGCACATAATGACTGAATGAGTGACACTTGAATTTTATATCTTCAATGCGCTGATCCAATTAAACTATATGTATGCATGGTACGTAAAACAAAATTTTCACTGTAACTCAATGGCACGGTAGCGTAGTGGTTAACATAACGCTATCATAGCGCCTGCGACATGGCTTCAATTCCATTATCTGTAAGGAGTTTTCACTTTCACCTCGGTGACAGTGTGGGTTTCCTCTGGGTTTTCCGGTTTCTTCCCACATTCCAAAAGCGTATGGGTTAATTGGTCACATGACTGTAATTGGGCAGCGTGGGCTCGTTACAAAATTAAAACTAAAAACGTGAAACTAATAAATGCATTTACCAATTTAATATCTAAAAATCTACCTGTCTGCTAGATTTACGCAGGGACTGACCTTCCGTAAACATGTTTGAGTCCAAAGACTCATTACCCCTAGTGTGAAGAAAACATTCTCATCTGGGTCCTGAATGATGGACCCTTCATGTTGAGCCTGTGACCCCTGGCTTTAGATATTCCAGATCAACCATCCTATCAATTGCTATAAGGTCATATTGGTCATACTGAGCTGCCAAACACTGTAAGGATTGTATAAGAGGAATCAGAATTAGGTTTAATATCACTTGGATATGTTGAGAAATTTGTTGCTTTGTGTCCCTAGTACTCCTCAATGAATAACAATAAAATCTATAAATTACAAGAAATATATAGATAAAATTAAAATAAATAAGAAGTGCAAAATAAAGAAAAATATAGTGCGATACTGTTCATGATCTCTTTGGAAATCTGATGGCAGATGAGAAAAAGCTATTCCTGAAACATTGACAGTGCTTTCAGGCGACCTCACGCTCCTGTACCTCATCCTTGATGGTAGAATGAGAAGAGAGCATGGCCTGGGTGATTTGGGTCCTTAATTATGGATGCTGCCTTTTTAAGGCCTTGACTCCTGAAGATGTCCTCGATGTAGGGGACATGATGGAGCCCATGATGGAGCTGGCTAAGTTTACAACTTTCTGCATCTTTTTTTCCCATCCTGTGTAGTGGCCTCTCCGTACCAGATGGTGATGCAAATAGTTGGAGTCCTCTCCATGGTACATCTGTAGAAATTTTCGAGAACCTTTGGTGACATACCAAATCTCTTCAGACTCCAAATAAATTTGCTGTGTAGGTTCTTTGTAATTGCATCAATATGTTGATCAAAAGGAGGAGATCCAATTGCCTTTCATTATGAAGTGTGGCACAACAGTGTAATGGCTAGAGTAACACTTCATAGCTCCAGCGACTGGGGTTCAATTCCTGCTGCTGTCTGTAAGGAGTTTGTACATTCTTCCCATAACACAGGTTAGTAAGCTGTGGGCGCGCAATGTTTGGTGCTGAAAGTGTGGCGATCTTGCAGGCTGCTCCCAGCACACTCTCGGACTGCGTGGGTCATTAACACAAACTCTGCATTCCACTGTATGTTTTGATGTACACATGACAAATAAAGCTATTCTTTAATCTTTATCTAGAGAGACCAATCATAAATTGGGGGACCGCTTCATTGAGCACCTCTGCTCCATCCACTGAGAGTAGATCTTCCTAGTAGCCAAATATTTTAATTCCCATTCCCATTCTGACATGTCACTCCATGGCTTCGTCTTGTACCAAGGTGAGGCCACCCTCAGGGTGGAGGAGCAATGTCTTATATTCCGTCTGGGTAGCCTCCAACCCAATGGCATGAATATTGATTTCTCCTTCTGGGGAAAAAAATCCCTCCCCCTCCCTCTTCTATCCCCTACTCTGGCCTTTTACCTTTTCTCACCTGCCTCCTGAATCCCTGAATCTCCTCCTCCTGAATTCCCTCCTCCTTCCTTTTCTCCTATAGTCCGTCCTTGTCCTTTAAGATACTTTCTCCTCTCTTTCCTACCCAGCTGGCTTCACCCATCAACTTCTAACTATCCTTCTTCCCCTCCCCCGACTTTTTAGTCTGGTGTCTTCCCCCTTCCTTTCCAGTCCTAAAGAAGAGTCTCAGCCCAAAATGTCAACTGTTTATTCATTTCCATAGATGCTGTCTGACTTGCTGAGTTCCTCCAGCATTTGTGTGTGTTGCTTAAGACTGGTTTGATCCTCCAGAGAATGTTTGTGGTATAAGGTCTGATTTTTGGTCAGTCTTCAGATGGTGATGTTGGGAGGGGAGAGGTGGATTAAATAATGGTCCGTAACTTCTATATTTCAATCGTAATCTGTCATCCCGCTGTGTCGAGGGTTCCCAATCTGGGGTCCACAGACCCCTCGGTTAATGGTAAGGCATCATGGCATAAAAAAAGGTTGGGAACCCCTGCTCTATGCTGCATTGACATCCCAGATAAATTGTTTGTGGTAGGGAGTCGGAGCTGCCCACCCTCTGGTAATTGCTTCTGCATTATCAAACAGATCTCCCATTGCTCTATAAAACTGGTATGAGGGACAGTCACTGCACAGGATCAAAATAAGCCGCAGAAAGTTGTGGACTCAGTCAGCTCCATCATGGGCACTATCCTCACCAGCATCCAGGACATCTTCTAGGAGTGATGCCTCAAAATGATGGCATCCATTATTAAGGACCCCGTCACTCAGGATATAGGAGATATAGGAGCAGAATTAGGCCATTTGGCCCATCAGCCTGCTCTGCAATTTCATCCTGGCTGATTCATTTTCCCTCTCAGCCCAATCTCTGGTCTTCTCCCTGTATCTCTTCATGTCCTGACTAATCAAAAATTTATCAGCCTCAGCCTTAAATATACCCAAAGATTTGGCCACCGCAGCCAAATGAATTCCACAGATTCACAACTCTCTGTCTAAAGAAATTACTCTCATTTCTGTTCTAAATGGATGTCCCTTTATTCTGAGGCTGTGTCCTCTGTTTTTAGACACCCCCACCATAGGAAACAATAGGACATGCCGTCCTCTCATTGCTACAATCAGAGAGGAGGTTCAGAAGCCTGAAGGCACACACTCAACAATTCAGAAACAGCTTCTTCCCCTCTGCCATCTAATTTCTGAATGGACATTGAACTCATGAACACCACCTCACCACCTTTTTTCTCTTTTTGCAATACTTATTAAGTTTAACTTCTTGTTAAATATATATATTTAGAGAGGGAGGATAGGTGGATGCTAGAGAAGGGATGCGTTCAGACTGATGGTTTGAGATGTGTCTATTTTAATGCAAGAAGCACCATGAACAAAGCGGATGAGCCTGGAGCGTGGATCAGTTCTTGGAGCTATGATGTTGTGGCCATTACAGAGGCTTGAATGGTTCAGGGGCAGGAATGGTTACTTAGAGTGCCAGGCTTTAGGTGTTTCAGAAAGGAAGGGGAGGGAGGCAAAAGAGGTGGGGGTGTGGCACTGCTGATCAGAGATAGTGTCACGGCTGCAGAAAAGGAGGAAGACATGGAGGGATTCTCTGCTGAGTCTCTGTGGGTGGCAGTTAAAAACAGGAAGGGGTCAATAATTCTTCTGGGTGTTTTTTATAGGCCACCCAATAGTAACAGGGACATAGAGGAGCAGATAGGGAGACAAATTCTGGGAAGGTGTAATAATAACAGAGTTGTCGTGGTGGGAGATTTTAATTTCCCAAATATTGATAGGCACCGTCCTAGAGCAAGGGATTTAGATGGGGTGGAGTTTTTTAGGTGAGTTCAGGAAGGTTTCCTGACACAATATGTAGATAAGCCTACAAGAGGAGAAGCTATACTTGATCTGGTATTGGGAAATGAACCTGGTCAAGTGTCAGGTCTCTCAATGGGAGAGCATTTTGGAGACAGTGATCACAATTCTATCCCCTTTACCACAGAATTGGAGAGGGATAGGAACAGACAAGTTAGGAAAGCATTTCATTGGAGTAAGGGGAAATATGAAGCTATCAGGCAGGAACTTGGAAGCATAAATTAAGAACAGATGTTCTCAGGGAAATGTAAGGAAGAAATGAGGCAAATGTTGAGAGGATTTTGCATGGTGTTCTACATAGGTACGTTCCAATGAGACAGGGAAAGGATGGTAGGGTACAGGAACTGTGGTGTACAAAGGCTGTTGTAAATCTAGTCAAGAAGAAAAGAAAAGCTTATGAAAGGTTCAAAAAACTAGATCTAGAAGATTATAAGGCAGGAGCTTAAGAATGAAATTAGGAGAGCCAGAAGGGGCCATGAGAAGGCCTTGGTGGACAGGATTAAGGAAAACTCCAAGGCATTCTACAAGTATGTGAAGAGCAAAAGGATAAGATGTGAGAGAATAGGGTCAATCAAGTGTGACAGTGGGAAAGTGGGTATGGAACCAGAGGAGATAGCAGAGATACTTAATGAATACTTTGCTTCAGTATTTACTATGGAAAAGGATATTGGCGATTGTAGGGATGACTTACAGTGGATTGAAAAGCTTGAGAATGTAGATATTAAGAAAGAGGATGTGCTGGAGCTTTTGGAAAGCATCAAGTTGGATAAGTCTCCAGGACCGGATGAGACATACCCCAGGCTGCTGTGGGAGGTGAGGGAGGAGATTGCTGAGCCTCTGGCAATGATCTTTGCATCATCAATGGAGACAAGAGAGGTTCTAGAGGATTGGAGGGTTGCAGATGTTGTTCCTTTATTCAAGAAAGGGAGTAGAGATAGCCCAGGAAATTATAGACCAGTGAGTCTTACTTCAGTGTTTGGTAAGTTGATGAAGAAGATCCTGAGAGGCAGGATTTATGAACATTTGGAGAGGCATAATGTGATTAGGAATGATCAGCATGGCTTTGTCAAGGGCAGGTCATGCCTTAGGAGCCTGATTGAATTTTTTGAGGATGTGAATGAATACATTGATGAAGGAAGAGCAGTAGATGTAGTGTATATGGATTTCAGCAAGGCATTTGATAAGGTACCCCATGCAAGGCTAATTAAGAAGTGAGGAGGCATGGGATCTAAGGGGACATTGACTTGTGGATCCAGAACTGGCTTGCTCATAGAAGGCAAGGAGTGGTTGTAGGCAGGTCATATTCTGCATGGAGGTCGGTGACCAGTGGTGAGCCTCAGGGATCTGTTCAGGGACCCCTTCTCTTCGTGATTTTTATAAATGACCTGGATGAGGAAGTGGAGGGATGGGTTAGTAAGTTTGCTGATGACACAAAGGTTGGAGGTGTTGTGGATAGTGTGGAGGGCTGTCAGAGGTTACAACGGGACATTAATAGGATGCAAAGCTGGGCTAAGAAGTGGCAGATGGAGTTCAACCCAGATAAGTGTGAAGTGGTTCATGTTGGTAGGTCAAATATGATGGCAGAATATAACATTAATGATAAGACTCTTGGCAGTGTGGAGGCTCAGAGGGATTTTGGGGTCTGAGTCCATAGGACTCTCAAAGCTGCTGCACAGGTTGACTCTGTGGTTAAGAAGGTATATAGTGTATTGGCCTTCATCAATCGTGGGATTGAGTTTAAGAGCTGAGAGGTAATGTTGAAGCTAAATAGGACTCTGGTCAGACCCCACTTGGAGTACTGTGCTCAGTTCTGGTCACCTCACTACAGGAAGGATGTGGAAACAATAGAAAGGGCGCACAGGGGATTTACAAGGATGTTGCCTGAATTGGGGAGCATGCCTTACGAGAATAGATTGAGTGAACTCTGCCTTTTCTCCTTGGAGCAACAGAGGATGAGAGGTGACCTGACAGAGATGTATAAGATGATGAGAGGCATTGATCGTGTGGATAGTCAGAGGCTTTTTCCCAGGGATGAAATGACTAGCACGAGAGGGCATAGTTTTAAGGTGCTTGGAAGTAGGTACAGAGGAGATGTCAGGGGAGGTTTTTTTTTACGCTGAGAGTGCTGTGCATGTGGAATGGGCTGCCAATGGCAGTGGTGGAGGGTCTTTTAAGAGTCTCCTGGATAGGTACATGAAGCTTAGAAAAATAGAGGCTATGGGTAACCTTAAGTAATTTCTAAGTAAGTACATGTTTGACGCAGCATTGTGGACTGAAGGGCCTGTATTGTGATGTAGGTTTTCTATGTTTCTATCTATATATACTTCTTACTGTAATTTACAGTTCCTATTATTAATGCATTGTAATGTACTGCTGTATCATAACTACAAATTTCACGATATACGCCAATGATAATAAATCTGATCCTGAACGTGTGTGGGTTGTGATTGTTTCAGTGCCACCAGGCTCATGAATGGAAATCGAAACTAAAACACTGCAGATGCTGGAAACCTGAAATTAAAAGAAGGCAGAATATGCTGGAAATACTCGGCAGGTCAGGCTGTACCTGCGTGAGTCTCGAAATTGCCACAACATTCTGTGCCCTGACTTGGAAACAATGAGAAGAGAGCAGAGGGAGCAGTTCTCGGAGCCTCCATGAAAAGGCGCAAGTTAGATGTTAATTTCGGGAACTGGTCGGCCGGCGACTACTCAGACTGAAGAAGCGAGGGAAGTAGCACACTGGAAATGAGGGAATGATCGAAAGGTCTGGAGATTCAGGCCCAGAATGTTACTGAGGAGCAAAGCCGCTTTGCCTCACCTGGCAGACTGTCTCTCACATCCAGCAGCCTCTTACAAGGGAGCTCCGCTGTCTATTGGAGCAGAAGGCCACGGTTATGCACTAGCTCTGGTGTGATCCAGTTGCTCGTCCAGAGTCGTCTCTTTCCAGTTAAAATAGTCCTGGTGTGCAAATCAAATCAAAATGCATTTATGTCTGAAATTGGAAGTGTCAACAAGATACTTTATAGTTGTGTGTGTGTGTGTGTGTGTGTGTGTACATAGACCCTCAGGTCCATACAGAACCCCAGTGGCACATACTGAGGGAGCCTGTGGAAGAGCCTGTATTTCCCACATTGTCCTCATCCACCTGGGCCGGAGTGGAAACACACCGTTCCCGATCCCGAGGCGGTGTTGCACACTGTGGAGCAGTGCCCAGGATATTTGACATTACACGGATTTGACTGCAGCAGTCACGGTCTCATGGAAAAACATTTCTTCCAATCCCAGCCTTGGTAAAATAAACACTAACTCCTCTCAGAGGTATGTAGAGGGGCTGGGGGAGTCAGCAGAATTACTCCCATTCTCTCTTCCCAACAGTTATTAACCACAATATGCATAGTACACTTGTTTAAAATACCCTCCAAGTAGTCAAGTTCAAACCCCTAAGCTTGCCCCTGAATCTCAATAGTTACTTCCAGGTGTGTCCCTCTTTAAGTATAATTTCCCTGCTGACATCACTCTTGTAATATATTACCCTGACTCTAGAGACAAGAACTAACTGATGGAGATATATGTGATGAAATGCTTCTTTCATCTCATCATAGTACTGAGTGAGAGAAAGGTTTAATTTGCAGGCTACTACACATGAGGAGTTGCTTCTCCCTTCCTCCAGCATTTACTTCGTTCCAGATACACGCAGTGGCCACTTTGTTAGGTACACCTGTGCGCCTGCCCGTTGCAAATGTCTAATCAGCCAATCATGTGGTGGCAACTTGATGCATAAAAGCATGCAGACATGGTCAAGAGGTTCAGTTGTTGTTCAGACTTAGAAAGCAAATGTACTTTGAACTTTGAACCTACTCAGGCTATGTTACAGCAAGTTCTGCTACAGTTCTGCTCAATCATAAAATGGTTGGGAACCCAAGACGCAAATTATCTTTTCACTTGAGAGATGAAAAGATTCTTGCAAGCATTGTTCCTTGTAAAGAACACTTGGGGTGGCATGGTAGTGTAGTGGTCAGCACTATGCTTTACAGTACAGGCAACCCAGGTTCAATTCCTGCCACTGCCGGTAAGGAGTTTGTGTGTTCTCCCTGTGACCACGTGGGTTTCCTCCCAGTGTTCTGGTTTCCTCCCACAGTCCAAAGACATATCGGTTGGTAGGTAAGTTGGTCAATATAAGTTGTCCTGTGATTAGGCTAGAGTTAAATCAGGAGATTCCTGGGTGGTGTGGCTCGAGGTGGCTGGAAGTGCCTATTCCGCTCTGTATCTCAATAAGTATTGTGAAATGAGAGACATTATCTAAATCAAAATCAGAATCAGGTTTACTCTGATGATGCTGAGATACATCCGAGAATGTGCTGGGTCACATCATCGGTGATGTAACCTGGGGTCATTTGGTGTTTGGGATCTTTCAACATCAGACACCCTCGCCCAGGTGACCCAGCCAGGGTTGATCAGGCCCCGGCTTGTGTCCCACCAGCATTGGTCTACGGGTAACACCTCTTGATCCACAGCCATCTGGAGGCTCACTCAGCAGCCTCTGTGATGGTCCCAATGCCTCTTTTCTTTGCATCCGCCCCCCCCCAATGCTAAGAAGTGGGTAGGTTCTGCAGAGCGAGCAGCCAGCAAAACCTCTACACCACCCCCACCCCCACAGGCTTGCAATGTGTCCTCCGCACTGCTCTCCAGCACTGTGAGAAATGTGAAAAAGCACATTGTCACTGAGATGGAAATGAGTGCAGAGTGAAGAACAATGAATAACCACACGTCTTGATTTTACTCTTTTGTATAACTTGACAACACGTGACATCATGTATGCAATGTCGTTCAGATACCACTTATTCTCCTTTAAAGTTCTGTAAAGTGCCCCCAGTACGTAGGCGAGTGGAGGAAACTGCTGAGGCATTGAAGCTGTTGGGAATGCAGGAGAATAAACACGTGTGATTTGTGTACATGGGTGTTGATGGTCACAATTGACTCTGACTCCAAGAAAAACTTAGAACTTTTTATCTTATTATTTTATTAGACCAAACATCAGACTGGGGAGGAAATGTGATCTAAGTGACTTTGACTGTGGAATGGTTGTTGGTGCCAGACAGGGTGGGTTGAGTATCTCAGAAACTGCTGATCTCCTGGGATTTTTGTGCATAACTGTCTCTAGAGTTTACAGAGAATGATGCGAAACAGATAGAACATCCAGTGAGCAGCAATCCAGTAGGCAAAAACACTTGTTACTGAGGGAAGTCAGAGGAGAATGGCCAGACTGGTAAATCAAATAACCACACGTTACAACAGTGGTGTGCAGAAGAGCATCTCTGAATGCAAAACATGTCAAACCTTGACAAAGAGACTGAACTTCATTTTGGCGCATCTTGCTCTTCTTCCTTTGTCATCGGGCTGAGCAAATGGAGGATCTAAACTGCACCCCGATTGACTTCTACGTTTTTTTTTAGATTTGGTGTGTAGATACGGACTCCTTTTGTGGACCAGTGCGGTGTAATGTTAACAAAACTTCCTGTGAGTAAAGTTTAGTGACTCCAGAACCTGACTCAGGGTGTAGATTTCATTGAAAAGCCCAAACAGCGTGGCTGAAACCTCTCTGCGCTACAGCAGAAGACCATGAACGTACATCCAGAGGGCTCTTTATAGACACAGGAGGTATCTAATAAAGCGAGTACTGAGTGTATGTGTCGCAATATTTGAACATAGACACTGGGTCTGATACCAATGTCAGACACAGCCCTTAGCACATTTTCCACACTTTCTCCTTCACACAGCTGAAAATGAATCTCAAAGTAGTACTCAAGATATTTCAAAATATTCATGCATCAATAATAAGTTTACTTTGAACTTTGAATTTGTTTCGGTGGGAGTTTTGTGTTAAGGTGGACTGCTGGTTATCGATTACGGTTTGTTGGCTTTTGCCGGGATGTGGCAGCATGTGTACAGACTTCGGGTGGAATTAAGGGCTGCTACAGCCAAACAAACCATTGGCTAAAACCACTCAGAGCAGGCTTGTTCTGCCGTTCAATGAGACTTTGTTCTCAGCTCTATCTTCTCCCCACATTTGATTCCTTTGTGGTTCAATAACCTATCCACCTCAGCTTTGAATATCTTCAATGACTACAGCAAACCAGCTACCTGGGCTGAGATCCACTACCCTGTAAGAGAAGAAATTCTCCCTAATCTTCCTCTTTGTGGATGATCTTAACTCTGGAAAGACGGAGGATGAGGAACAGTTAGCTTACTGCTTCTGAGGCCAATGTTTGCTGCAGCTGCACAGAACACAAGAATAAAGACATACGACATAGGCCACAGGAGCAGAATTAGGCCATTCCACCCATCGAGTTTACCCACCATTCAGTTACCATTGAGTTATTATCCCTCTCAACCCTACTCTCCAGCCTTCTCCTTGTAACCTTTGATGCCCTGTTTAATCAAGAACCAACCAATTTCTGCTTTAAATATACCCAATGCCTTGGCCTGCACAGCTATCTGTGGCATAGAAGTCCACATATTCACCACCCACTGGGATCTCCTCATCTTTGTTCTAAATGGGAGTCCCTCAGTTCTGAGGCTGTGCTTTCTGTCCTAGACTCCCCCCCACCATAGGAAAGATCCTCACCACATACACTCTATCCAGACCTTTCAATATTTGCTAGGTTTGAATGAGATCCCCCCACCTCCCCCCATTCTTCTAAACTCCAGTGAAGTTCATCAAGAACCTATCAAACTCCACAGCTGTCCGTGGAGATGAATTCTACAGATTCACCAGCCTCTGGCTGAAAAAATTCCTCCTCATCTCTGTTCTAAAGGAACATCCTTTTATTCTGAGGCTGTGTCCCCAGGTCCCATACTACCCCCACTAAAGGAAACGTCTTCTACAAAATGAACTGCTAGCTGTCTTGGGACTGATTGCTGAAACTCCAGTAATCTGATGGCCTCGGCAGTTTGGTGATGCCATGAATGGCGGATTTTCCAGAGCCTGGGATGTTATTTCCAAACATACTGCCACAAACATATAACTCACTTTGTTTTTAGGCAATAACACAGTGGTGGAGTGAATTTTCCGGTGAACTCAGTGAGTTTAAAGGAAATGCCAGAATCAGGACACAGTGTGTTTTCATCATTAAGGTCCCTCACCAGCTGTGACAATCCATCTTCTCATTACTACCATCAGTGAAGTCGCCTAAAGCCACACACTCAACATTTTAGGAACAGCTTCTTCCCCTCCACTATCTGATTTCTGAATATCCAGAGAAATGGCAGACTGAGTTAAACCAAGATAAACATAAGGTGTTGCACCTTGCTGGGCAAATCCAGGAGACAGTGCACTGACAAGGGCAACACTCTTAACAGTGTTGCTGAGCAGAGAGATCTTGGGGTCCAAGTTCATAGTTCCTTGAAAGTGGCTACACAAGCTGGTTAAGAAAGCTTATGGAATATTTGCTCTTATTAGTCAGGATATTGAGCTGAAAAGTCAAGAGGTTACGTTGCAACTTTATAGAACTCTGGTTAGGCCACATCTGGAGTATTGCCTACAATTCTGATCGCTCCACTACAGGAAGGATGTTGAGGCTTTGGAGAGGGAGCAGAAGAGGTTTACCAGGACGCTGCCTGGTTCAGAGGGCATGTACTATCACGAGAGGCTGGACAAACTTGGGTTGTTTTCTCTGGAATGGCAGAGGCTGAGGGGAGATCAGATAGAAGATTATTAGGTTATCAGGGGCATAGATAGAGTAGACAAGGAGTATCATTTTCCAGTGGTAGAGATATCCAATACCAATACCAATAAGATACCAATAGGTTCAAGGGGGATATGAGGGTAAGTTTTTTTTACTCAGAGAGTGATGGATATCTGGAATGCAAGCTGCATGTACACAATGCTGGAGGAACTCAGCAGGCCAGACAAGCATCTAGGAAAAGAGTACAGTCTATGTTTCAGGCCGAAGCCCTTCAGCAGGAATGGAGAAAAAGGCTGAGGAGTAGATTTAAAAGGAGTGGGGAGGGGAGAGAGAAACACGAGGTGATGGGTGAAACCTGAAGGGGGAAGAATGAAGTAAAGAGCTGGGAAGTTGATTGGTGAACGAGACAGAAGACTCTGGAAGAAAGAGAAGAGGGGAAGGAGCATCAGAGGGATGCAATGGGTGGGCAAGGAGATAAGGTATGAGAGGGAAGGGGATGGGAAGTCGTGAAGAAGATGAGTGGGGGGGATTGCCAGATGTTTGAGAAATCGATGTTCTTGCCAAACGGAATATAATGTGTTGTTCCTCCAACCTAAGTGTGGCCTCATCAGGACAGTGAGGGAGGCCGTAATTTGACATATCAGAACGAGAATGGGAAGTGGAATTAAAATAGGTGGCCACTGGGAGATCCTGCTTTGTTTGGTGGATGGAGCGTAGGTGCTTGGCGAAGAGATCTCGCAAGACTTTCTCTTGTCTGATGCTTGGAATGCGTCGCCTGGTATGGTGGTAGAGATAAATACATTAGAGGCTTCTAAGAGAAATTTAGATAGACACATGAAAGTGAGGAAGAAGGAGGTATATGGACATTGTGTACTAGGAGGGATTAGTTTTGGGGGGGAGTAAAATTTACTTTTTAGCTGGTTTGGCACACCATTGTGGGCTGAATGGCCTGTTCCTGTGCTGTACTCTTATATGTTCTATGTTGAACCCATGAACACTCCCTCATTATTCCTCTTTGGCACTATTTATTTATTCTTTAACCATAACTTAAAGCAATGTTTATGCCTTGTACAGTACTGTTGCCACAGAAACAACAAACTTCATGACGCATATCAGTGATCATGAACATAATAATAATAATAATGAACCTGAAAATTGTCCCAATAGTAATATCTACAACTGGTATCATCCCAAATAACTGCACAATAACATTAAACTATTAGGCCTTCACAGCAATATTTATGTAAATCTCCAGAAAGCCACAATATTAAGCACCACTAGAATAGTCTGAAAGTTCCTAGCAATTGACAAATGAGCATGCTCGGCTATGCCCGTACCTCAGGTTTTACCAGCTTGAGCTGAGAAAAAAAATAAAACTATAATAAGAAGTTTAGCTCATTCTGATTACTTACACGATCAGGCAGCAAACATCATTCACCAGAATTTTGCATTACAATACAAACTCATGCTATAAATACAAGCCTGATCCAGTTTTAGAATCAGAGCCTTACAAACTGTATTATGGCCGATCCATTATTACAGGTAGGACAATCCATTAACAACTGTCTGGATATCAAATTCCAGGAAAATGAGCAAGAGCAACTTACTTAATAGATATAGCCAGTCCAAACACATATAAATTGCAGAAGTCAGTAAATAGAAAAAAAAACAGAAATAGGCTGAATTAAAAGAGGAAATTGAAAGACTTAGGACCATGAACAAGATATACATTGTCCTGATAGTAATATCTACAATTGAGATTGTCACAAAAGCAGTACACAATAGCAGTAAATAATTAGGCCTCCACAGTAATATTTATACAAATCTCTAGAAATCCACAGTACTAAACACCACTAGAATAGTCTAAAAGTTCCGAATAATTGAGAAATGAGTGTGCTTGGCTATGCCAATATCTCAAGTTTTACCAGACTGAGCGGAGGGAAAAAATAAAAACACAATAATAACGGCAGCACGAAAAACGGCACCCAGTAAAGCTGAAGGGGGTGCAGGAAATGGAGCTTGGTGAGTCCAAGAGACAAGACCCATAAGTTCGTGGATGTATTTACACCTCTGAGATTCGTCTTCTCCAGAAAGCCACGAAACAACGAAAAAATCATGGACGTCATCGAAAGAGAGACATCAGAACCATCCCTCCCCCTGCACACAGAATGAAAGAGAAACAAAAACTCACAAACCCTTAGCCCCCCAACCCCGTCCCCCGTGCAAAAAACCTAACAGATCACCCTCATGGAGAAACAACAAGAACATCAAACCCAAACACCTAGCCTGCCGATCAGCAACAACAAAGAAAGCATGAAAACACAGAAAAAACAGAACTGAGAGGCCAATATGAACTACAATTAATTTGAACTACAGTCCAATAATCCATAAACCTATAAATTGAAAGGGAGTCAGGAGATAGGATCCTTAAAGGAAGTTAAGAGACAGGACCCATACATTTAAAGGGAGTCAAGAGATAGAGTCCATACATTGAAAGGGAATCCGAGAGGCAGGATGTATATATTGAAAGGGAATCCTAAGGACAAGGCCTAGTGAGATTAAAGGAAATTCTGTAAATGGGACTAGAAAGCCAAATGTCAGGCTGGCGGGATTGTCAAAGAATGGGTTGTTGAATGATCGGAGTTTCACTGTAAATAAAATAAATTCTGCTTCTACTATCTCATGAACACTGGTCATGGATAATAATTTACAAGGAGTATATTTAATGGCTGCACCTCATATCTCTTGAATTACCATCAAAGAGACCAAATAGTAGGTGTTGACTAAAGCTCTTAACATATCAGCTGCTGCTACCTGTTTTCTCCAGATGAAGTTTGACCAAAGGAACTTCATGTTTCCTGTCTGAAGACAGCAAATTCCCTCTGGTTGCCTGCCACTTCTCATTTGGAAGACAGTAGGTGTGATTGAGGAGTGCCTTATGTTTCGGAATTCTAGCTGGGAACAGCTGCATGAGGCAAAGCACTTCTTGGGCAGCAGACTGAGTATATGGTTTGCATTACTTTAGGTTGACAGTTGAGCTCCTGGCAGATCATACACATTCCGAATGATTTTTGACTTCTTTTGAAAGGACAGGAACACCGTAGAAGTTAAAAAGCCATTGCCTAACTGATAGTATGGCTGGAGGCAGTTAGTAGACCAGCTGTCTCACAGTTCCAGTAATCCAGGCTCAGTCCTAGCCATAGACATGGAGCATTGCATGTTCTCCCTGCGGGCTTCTCAATGTGAGCTTCTATCAGGTGCTTCGATTTCCTCCCGTAACCCAGAACTGCGTAGTGTGGTAGATTAATTGACCACTGTGAGTAGCCCCTAGTGTGCACGTTGAGTGGTAGAATCTGGGGGCTTAGTTAATGGGGAATATGGGGACAATAAATTTAAATTAGTGTTAGAGAAACTCTGCAGATGCTGGAAGTCCAAAGCAACACACACAAAATGCAGAAGGAACTCAGCAGGTCAGACGGTGTTGACATTTCAACGTTTTGGGCTGAGACCCGTCTTCAGGACTGAGAAGGAAGGGGCGAGATGCCTGAATTGGAGGGTGGGGGTTAGGAAGGAGGCTGGCTGGAAGGTGAAAGGTGAAGCCAGATGGGTAGGAAAGGTCAAGGGCCAGAGAAGATAGAATCTGATAAAAAGGGAGAGTGAATGATAAGAGAAAGGAAAGGGCAGGGGACCCCCAGGGCAAATGATAGGCAGGCAAGAAGAAGTAAAAGATCAGAGTGGGGAATAGAGGAGGGGAGGGAGTTTTTGCTCGCTAGATTAGATGAATTGTTATTAGTGTAAGATTAGTGCAAATGGATGATTGATGGTACATGGACTCAAAGCACTGAAGGACATGTGTCCTTGATGAGTGTCACAATGATATCAGAACAGATATGCTGGCATTGGAGAGAATCCAGAGGACACTCATAAGACCATTAGACATAGCAGCAGAATTAAGCCATTTGGCCCATCGAGACTGCTCATTCATTTTGTCATGGCTGATCCATTTTCCTCTCAGCCCCAACCTCCTGCCTTCTCCCCTTCGAGCCCTGACTAATGAATAATCTATCAATCTCTGCCTTAAACATTCCCAATGACATGGCCTCCATAGCCGCCTGTGGCAACGAAGTCCACAGATTCACCGCCTTCTTGCTAAAGAAGTTCCTCCTCATCTCCATTACACAAGAAAGATCCTGGGGATGTATGAGGAGCGTCCGATGGCTCTTAGTTTGCACTTGCTGGAGTTTAGAAGAATGAATTGGGATCTCATTGAAACCTACTTAATATTGAAAGGTCTCGATAAAGGAGAAGGAATTTCTTTAGCCAGTAGGTGGTGAATCCATAGAATTCATTGCCACAGACAGCTGTGGAGGCCAAGTCTTTGGGCATGTTAAATGCAGAAACTAAAACATTGTACATTGTAATAAGTACCAGAATCACCACAACTTATGGAAATTTCTGATTGAGTAGCAGGCAGCTATCAATCGCAGGGGATCATGGGTTTGTGCCTCTGGTGGACTGTGTCCTCTCCAGGGCGCAAGCCTGGTTGGGAGGATTTGAAGAACCAGCTGTTGCCCATGCTGCGGGTTCCCTCTCTCCATGTCACTGAGGGAGTCCAAGGGAAGGGCAAGCTCCGATATAGCTTGGCACCAGTGTCATCGCAGAGACTGCCAGAGTGAAGTTGTAAACAACATCAAACTGCCTTAGGGACCCCAGCTCCGGATTTCTTCCTCGGGATTTACTCCCGAAGCCTTTCCCGTGGGTGGGTATGGCCGCAAGGCAGCAGAGGATTAAAATCAGAGTTTTCCTTCTCCTAGGCGGGCTGCCGTCCAAGGCTAATGAGCCCCACCTGCCCGAAGCAACTGGCTTTGAGGCACCAGTGGTCTACCTTTGCCCCTTCTCTTGTCAGTAGAAACAGTGCAGTAGCTAAGCCACACATGAACACCAAGAGTTGGACTTTGTTATCATTTGGAGCACTTTATAGGTAGTGGGAGCTTATCCCCAACTAACACCCCCGGCTATGACAACCTTAGGAATCTGATTGAGTAGCTAGATTAAAAGAGAATGGATGATTAGCATATCCTATTAACTGACAAAGAGGCTTAGGGTTTGCTGCTAAATTAAGAAACGACTTTATATGTTTATCCTTTTTAATACCCTTACTGTTAGCAATGCATTACACAAAGAAGCTTAATTAGATCGGAACTGCAATATAGCAGTTACATTTACAAATTTGGTCTCCACCCGTCAGAGATATTCCTGTTCTGACTATCTGTCACTTACTACCTCTGCAACTGGAAACAAACATGTTGTTGACCCTAAGTCTGAGGCCATTCGGCCCCTTGAGCGTCCTAAGCCTGCCCATCCCATCAGTTCTGCCATGGCTGTTCTTTTTAACTTCAGTCACTCACATTCCCTCTGTAATCCTCAACCCGTTTACCAATCAAGAACTTCTCAATCTCTGCTTAAATGATCTGGCCTCCACAGCCAACTGTGGCAGCACGTTTGTACAAACTCACTGTCCCCTAGCTGAAGAAATTCCTTTGTTTTTCTTTTTACAATATTTTTATTCAGAAGAAAAAACAAGATTCACAGAGTGCAACACATAGATACATCTCAACATGAATTGCGTACATTCGTATATTGTAATAAAATTGATCAAAATGTTATAGCGTATCACATAAAGGTGTATATGTGATACACCTTGTAACCCTGTAATCAAAAATTTAAAGATAGGTCATACATCATAAAAGAAATTTTTTATATTAAAAAAGTCAACCCCATACCAACTACCAAAGAAAAAAGCTGATGGATGATAATGGATAATTAGAAAAAAAGCATATTCACTTAAGAAGAGAAGATAGAAATATACATAAAAGACTGTGCACTGTTAAACTTCATAAATTGGAAAAGTAATTTAGGAAAGGTCCCCAGATATCATGAAAAGATTGTTTCGAATTTAAGACTGAGCTGCAGATCTTCTCTAAATTTAAATAAGACATAATATCACGTAGCCATTGAAGATGTGTAGGAGGGGTAGACTCCTTCCATTTAAGCAAGATTGCTCTCCTCGCTAAAAGAGAGGTAAAAACTAAAACCTGTAGGTTAGGAGTATTTAAAGTTATATCTTCATTTGCAATAATGTTTTGAAGGGATAGCATTTTATTCTGAGCCTGTGCCCCTGGATCTTGGACCCTTCTACTTTCTCTCTACTCTCCAGTTCTGGCAAAGGATCCTGGACCTAAGTCTGTTTCTCTCTTCACAGATGCTGCCTGGCCTGCTGGATATCACCAGCATTTTCAGTTTTTGCAGATATAAGAAGGATATTGAGGCATTGGAGAGGGTGCTAAAGAGGTTTAGCAGGATGCTGCCTGGTTTAGAGGGCATGTGTTATCAGGAGAGGCTTGATAAACGTGTTGTTTTCTCTGGAGGCCGGAGGCAGAGGGGAGATCTGATGGAGATTTATAACATTATGAGGTGCATTGATAGAGTAGACTGGTAGTATCTATTCCCCAGCGTTGAACTATCTAATACCAGAGGCCATGCATGAAGGTGCGAGGGGGTAGATTCAAAGGGGATGTGAGGGGTAAGTTTTTTACTCAGAGTGGTGGATGCCTGGAATGTGCTGCCTGGTATGGTGGTGGAAGCAAATATGTTAGAGGCTAAGAGATGTTTGGATAGGCACATGGATGTAAGGAAAATGGGGGGATAGGGACATGGTTGAAGGTAGGAGGGATTGGTGTTTGGATGTTTTTGATTTGCTTTTCAGCTAGTTTGGGACAATATTGTGGGCTGAAGGGGATGTTCCTGTGCATTACTCTCCTATGTTCTACTCTCAGCATCTACAATGCCTTGACTTTTGTCTATTATAACAATGTTTCACTTCAGCTCCGAGCAAACAGCTGACTTTACCTGTGTAAGGGAATGGTGAAGGATGATGGACCAAGTTTAGAACAGGAATGAAGAGAGAGAGATTAGCTTCATTTGTCACATGTACTTCAAAGTGTACAGTGAAATGCCCCGTTTTGCATCAAATCAAATCAGCGAGGACTGTGCTGGGGGCAGCCTGAAAGTATTGCCATGATTCCGACACCAGCATGGCACACCCACAACTTACTCTCCCTAAACTGGATGTCGTTCATAAAGCAGCCGGAGGAAATCCACAGTGTCACAGGGAGAATGTACAGACTCCCTACGGGTAGCAGCAGAAATGAACCCCGATCTTACAGCTGCACTGCAAAGCACTACGCTAACTGCAAGACAAATTGCAGTAACTTGGAATATACGCTAAGCACCCCCATTCTGTAGAGGCAAACAGCTCTGACTGTATAAGCCATATTTTTCAAAGGAAATTTAACTACTGCTTGTGAATATTTAACCTAAATAATTATCACTAATTCGACGTCATAGAGAGATACAGTATGGAGCCAGACCCTTCAGCCCATTGAGTTCATGCCAAGCCATTTATACCAATCCGAAAAATTATCCCATTATTTATTTTCCCCACATTTTATTAGCTTCCCCCAGGTTCTGTTTTTCTCATCAGCACATTAGGGGCAATTTACAGTGGCCAATTAATCTACCAATCCACCAGTCTTTGAGATATGGGTGGAAATCAGATCACCCAGAGGAAAATCCCTTGGACACGTGCAGTCTCCACACAGCCAGCAGCTAAGTTCAGGCCTGGACCTCAGGTCATGAGCTGTAGCTGACTGTTCCCATCTGGGAATGCTCTGGTGAGTCTAGGTTCTATGGCTAGACAGCAAACCTGGGAGTGGCCCAAGGGAGCCAAGGATCACAGGGGTGACTCTGTGGAGGGAGAGGGACACCTAGAAGTTGAAGTGGAGACTATCAACCACTAGTGTGGTTGAGATGGAGGTCAGAGAGAGGTGAGAGACTCCTAGAAAGCAACATGCATTATCAAAGACCTCCCACCATCCAGGCCATGCTGTCTCCTCACTGCAGCCACCGGGAAGGGGTTCCAGGAACCTTATGTCCCTCACCACCAGGTTCAGGAAGAGCAATTACCCTTCAACCATCAGACTCCTGAACCAGTGTGGATAACTTCACTCACCTCAACCCTGAATGGATTCCACAACCTATAGTCACTTTCAAGGACTCTGCAACTGTTGTTCTATGTGTTATATGTGTGTGTGTGTAGTTTTTTGTTGACACTATCGATTTTTTTTTAGAGATACAGCCTGGTAAGAGGCCCTTCTAGCCCAACAAGTCCATACTACCCAATGATCAATTAACCTAATAACCGATACGTTTTTGGAGAGTGGGAGGGAATTGGAGCACCCAGAGGAAACCCACACAGTCATGGAGAGAATGTACCGACTCCGAACAGGCAGCGGCAGGAGTTGAGCCAGTTTCATTACCTCAGTCATCCAGACTGGACTTTGAGGCGAATGATCCCGCATTTGAAAATGGCCTGCTGCTCGCACACTTCCCATCTGTGCTGGATCAAGCTAGCAACCTGGCCTCGTAAAATCAGAACAGGCAAATGCTAAAGAAATGTGCAGGTTGTTACCTGGTGCATCACAAGCCACAGAGAGGAAGGACACAGCTCAGTAATGGTGTTAAGCTAAGCACTACATTACAATTCCTGTGAATGCCTGCAACTGAATGAATCTCAGAGTAGCACAGTATTTGGTGACGTGCATACTTTGATAATAAGTTTACTTTGAACTTTGAACCTGAAAGTTCAAAGAGCCAAGAGGGAGGTTAGAGTTCCCAGGGTGATGTGGCCCAATGAAGTAAAGGCTTACAATTCTCTAGGATCCACACCATTGTAATTCAAGTTGGCCCATTAAAGGTGATGGTCAACTCTGGAGACCAATCTAGAAGACCCGTTTACTACAGGGTTGGACAAACAAATAGCAATGGGAATGGGGATTTCCTGGAAAAAGCAGAAATAACAGTTTACCTGATTAATGGAGTGCAGCTGGACAAATCTCTGCGGCTGTGTATTGCTAATACTGCATCCAGCTCTGCACTCCTGCGATCTCTGTTGATGGCCACTTGTGCAACACATCTCCCAGCAACTGAACTATGCAGAGCAAAAAGGTTTAATCGGTAAGGTTTAGACAATCTGATGTAGAATGTATGTAAGTATACACTCAGTGGCCACTTTATTAGGTACACCTGCTCAGTTATGCAAATATCTAATCAGCCAATCGGGTGGCAGCAGCTCGATGCATAAAAACATGCAGACATGGTCAAGAGGTTCAGACCAAACATCGCAATGGGGCAGAAATGTGAGCTACGTGACCTTGATTGTGGAATGATAGTTGGTGCCAGACAGGGTGGTTTGAGTCCTCAGAAACTGCTTGTTTCCTGGGATTTTTTTGCACAGCAATCTCAAGAGTTTGCAGAGACTGGCGTGAGAAACAGAAAGTATCCAGTGAGCGGCATTTCTGTGGGTGAAACCGCCTTGTTAATGAGAGAGGTCAGCGGAGTATGGCCAGTCTGGTTCAAACTGACAGGAAGGCAACAGTAACTCGAATAACCACATGTTACAACAGAGGTGTGCAGAAGAGCATCTCAAAACTCACAACACATTGAACCTTAAAATGATGGGCTACAGCAACAGAAGACTATGAAGTCGTGTAAGGTTAGTGTCCACCCCCAACTCCACAAAAAAAACTCCAGACCAACCAAAAAAAATGTAGAAAATATAAATCAGAATACACAAACCCCAAAAACTGTAAATACAATTGAAAACAGAAGATAATAATGCCTACTACCAAAAAAAAGCTGAAAGCAAGGGATTGAAAAAAAAACTTAATTAAAAGGAAAGTTATGAAAATACTCAATAAAAGGTCCCCAGACCTTATGAAACTTTATATCCGAATTAAGAATTGAAAAACGAATTTGTTCAAGGTCTAAACAGGACATGATATTGTTAAGCCATTGAGCATGCGTGGGTGGGGCAACATCTCTCCATCTAAGAAGAATTAAACGTCTAGCCAGGAGAGAAGCAAAAGATAATATTTGACATTTAGTCGAACTCAAGCGTGTATCTGTCTCACCCAAGAAGCCAAACAGATCAATTAAAGGGTTAGGTTCTAAGTGGAGATTCAGAATACAGGATAAGGTTATAAAAACATCTCTCCAAAATTTCTCCTATGGTTTGAACGGTCTTAGCCATAGAGTTTTGGCAGTGAAGGATTCTAACACGCTTGAGACAGAACCCTATCAGATAAAAAAATTAAAAGCACTTATTTTTAATAAATGATTTTAGGCTCTACCTTGTAAAAGGAGACTGAACCCGACTGGAGTGTACCCTCAGCTTATTTTAGACTGGGACTCCACACAGCACACAATAATGAACAAGGACACTGAAATTTAAACTCTTTTGTAGACGACCTCCTGGCAAACATCTCTTGCCAAAGCCCAAATCCCAACTCTCCTGTGAGGTGCGTGATACCAACACGCCTGCTCCTGATACATGAAAGCCGAGATCAAAGAAGCGGCGATCAAATTGGGTTCCCAAACACTACAACATCAGCCTTTCTCCCCAGGGCCCACTGCTAATTATATCTGAGCTCACTGCTTTGCAGTCCGTGCTGGTTTATAAATAACACTCTCTGTGCTGTGTGGTTGTTGACAGGCAAAGGTAGGCTATTTCCTCTTATCAATCTGCCTTCAGTGGGATCAGAGAGCTGGAGGAACCCACTCTATAACACGTTCTTCATCAGCCTCTCCAGTTCTTGTTTAAAGCATCTCCTTTCCGTGGCTGTGATTTAAGAGACAGCTCTTTTTTTCTATCTCCCTTTACAACTGCATTTAACACTATCATTGCTATGTTTAAGGATAAGTTCCAGTGGCTCCAGTTGTCTGGCTCCCTTGGCACTCTGTAGTGCCTTTGGCACTAAGTACACTTACTCCAGTCCCGTCCTCCTGTAACTCCTCGATTTGTTAAATTATTCCTCCAACATCTCCTCAAGATTTACACCTCCAAATGATCTAGCCTAAACTCTCTCCCTGGTGTATCACTGTGGAAAGTCTTGCAAAATTATCTGGAGAGATTGTCCTTGCATTTTCAGGATGTGACTGTGTATGTGCGTATGTGTGTGTGGGTGTGATCGAGGGAGGAACAGGGGCTGTGCTGTCACTTGGTATGCTCTGCTCCGTTGTGTTCTGTGTTGCTCTGCCGAGCATTGTGGGTATGCTGCGTTGGCGACGCTTGCGGGCTGCCCCAGCACATCACTGGGTGTATTAGTTGTTAAGGTAAGTGATGCATTTCACTGTATGCTTCCATGTACATGCGAAAGATAAATCAAAATCATCTGTTAAGACCAGAGTTTAATACTCAACCTCCTCTGCCCTGAGAAGATGATATTGAGCTGCCTTCTTGAACCACTACAGTGACACAGCAGTTATGATACAATTAGGTGGCTTTCTGGCCTGTACAGTCAACCATGTCACTGTTGGTTCGGAGTCACATGTAAAATACTGTG
This sequence comes from Hypanus sabinus, assembly GCF_030144855.1. Classification (NCBI taxonomy): domain Eukaryota; kingdom Metazoa; phylum Chordata; class Chondrichthyes; order Myliobatiformes; family Dasyatidae; genus Hypanus; species Hypanus sabinus. The sequence continues at coordinate 15,367,604 of NC_082706.1, forward strand.
TGTGAGGAACAGCAGATTTTCTCACCTGGTACAGATAATCATCATCATTATCGCCAAATGCCTGTTACACCGCTGGCGTTTAGGGCAGCAATGAAGGTCCTCCATCTCTGTTTGTGCTTGGCCATCTTCTCTATTGTGATTCAGGGGTCCTCATTTCTGCCTGTTCAGGGCTTCCTCCATCATGCCAGTAGCTTCCGCTTGGTTTTCACTTCTGTCGGTCATGCAACTCCTGGGTGGAGACTCAAGAACACTGATACAGGATTCTTCATTGCTGTTTACAGACAATAGACAATAGGTGCAGAAGTAGACCATTTGGCCTTTCGAGCCTGCACCGCCATTTTGAGATCATGGCTGATCATCTACTATCAATACCCGGTTCCTGCCTTGTCCCCATAGCCCTTGATTCCCCTATCCATAAGATACCTATCTAGCTCCTTCTTGAAAGCATCCAGAGAATTGGCCTCCACTACCTTCCAAGGCAGTGCATTCCAGACCCCCACAACTCTCAGGGAGAAGAAGTTTTTCCTTAACTCTGTCCTAAATGACCTACCCCTTATTCTCAAACCATGCCCTCTGGTACTGGCCTCTCCCAGCATCTGGAACATATTTCCTGCCTCTATCTTGTCTAATCCCTTAATAATCTTATATGTTTCAATCAGATCCCCTCTCAATCTCCTTAATACCAGCGTGTACAAGCCCAGTCTCTCTAACCTCTCTGCATAAGACAGTCCAGACATCCCAGGAATTAACCTCGTGAATCTACGCTGTACTTCCTCTACAGCCAGGATGTCCTTCCTTAGCCCTGGAGACCAAAACTGTACACAATACTCCAGGTGTGGTCTCACAAGGGCTCTGTACAAATGCAAGAGGATTTCCTTGCTCTTGTACTCAATTCCCTTTGTAATAAAGGCCAACATTCCATTAGCCTTCTTCACTGCCTGCTGCACTTGCTCATTCACCTTCAGTGACTGATGAACAAGGACTCCTAGATCTCTTTGTATTTCTCCCTTACCTAACTCTACACCGTTCAGATAATAATCTGCCTTCCTGTTCTTACTCCCAAAGTGGATAACCTTACACTTATTCACATTAAACGTCATCTGCCAAGTATCTGCCCACTCACCCAGCCTATCCAAGTCACCCTGAATTCTCCTAACATCCTCAACACATGTCACACTGCCACCCAGCTTAGTATCATCAGCAAATTTACTGATGTTATTCTCAATGCCTTCATCTAAATCGTTAACGTAAATTGTAAACAGCTGTGGTCCTTATACCGAGCCCTGTGGCACCCCACTAGTCACCACCTGGCATTCCGAGAAACACCCATTCACCGCTACCCTTTGCTTTCTTCCTGCCAACCAGTTTTCTATCCATGTCAATGTCTTCCCCTCAATGCCCTGAGCTTTGATTTTACCCACCAATCTCCTATGTGGGACCTTATCAAATGCCTTCTGAAAATCGAGGTACACTACATCCACTGGATCTCCCACATCTAACTTCCTGGTTACATCTTCAAAAAACTCCAACAGATTAGTCAAGCGTGATTTACCCTTGGTAAATCCATGCTGGCTCGGCCTAATCCTATCACTGCTATCTAGATATGCCACTATTTCATCCTTAATAATGGACTCTAGTATCTTCCCCACCGCCGATGGCAGGCTGACAGGTCGATAGTTCTCCGTTTTCTCCCTCCCTTCTTTCTTAAAAAGTGGGATAACATGAGCCATTCTCCAATTCTCAGGAACTGATCCTGAATCTAAGGAACATTGGAAAATGATTACCAATGCATCCACAATTTCCAGGGCCACCTCCTTTAGTACCCTAGGATGCAGACCATCTGGACCTGGGGATTTGTCAGCCTTCAGTCCCATCAGTCTTCTCATCACCGTTTTCTTCCTAATGTCAATCTGTTTCATTTCCTCCGTTACCCTATGTCCTTGGCCCATCCATACATCTGGGAGATTGCTTGTGTCTTCCTTAGTGAAAACAGATCTAAAGTACTCATTAAATTCTTCTGCCATTTCTCTGTTTCCCATAACAATTTCACCCAATTCATTCTTCAAGGGCCCAACATTGTTCTTAACTATCTTCTTTCTCTTCTCATACCTAAAAAAGCTTTTGCTATCTTCCTTTATATTCCTGGCTAGCTTGCGTTCGTACCTCATTTTTTCTCCCCGTATTGCCTTTTTAGTTAAGTTCTGTTGTTCCTTAAAAACTTCCCAATCATCTGTCCTCCCACTCACCTTAGCTCTGTCATACTTCCTTTTTTTTAATGCTATGCAACCTCTGACTTCTTTTGTCAACCACTGTGGCCCCTTTCCCCCCTTTGAATCCTTCCTTCTCTGGGGATGAACTGATTTTGCACGTTGTGCATTATTCCCAAGAATACCTGCCATTGCTGTTCCACTGTCTTTTCTGCTAGGCTATCCATCCAGTCAACTTTGGCCAGCTCCTCCCTAATGGCTCCATAGTTTCCCCTGTCTCAAATTGCAGATAAAAACATCTGCAACATCTTTTTTGACCAGTCAGGTCTGTTAGCCCTGAGCTGAGCCACTGAACCTGGAGGACCAGTGGACCACTCTCAGTCTGGCCTCTGCCCTTTGACCTGTTTGTCATAAAGCCCCGACTCCTGCCAGTATAGCTCTCCGGGTCATTGTGGCACGCAAACCTGCAAAACCTAGGACAAGGTTGTGGTCCTCTAGAAGGACAGATAAATCAAGCCAAATAAATTTTTAAGAACAAGCGGTAGCTCACCGTTACTGAGACTGGATTTTTAATTCTATTAAGAGTAATGAAAGGACAGAAAAGAGGCGGCACAGTTAGCGTAATGCTTTTACAATACCGGCAACCCAGGTTCATTCGCGCTGCTGTATGTAAGGCTGTTTGGGTTTCCTCCGGGTGCTCTAGTTTTTTCCCACGTTACAAAGATGTACAGGTTAGTTGGTTAATTGCTCATGTGGGTGTAATTGTGCAGTGCGGACTTCTTAGGCTGGAAGAGGTAAATCATCTCCTTAATTTAGAAATTATCATGCTGTACCTCAAAACAAAATAAAATAAAAAGTTCTAAGTTTTTCTTGGAGCCAGAGTCAATTGTGACCATCAACACCCATGTACACAAATCACACATGTTTATTCTCCTGCATTCCCAACAGCTTCAATGCCTCAGCAGTTTCCTCCACTCGCCTACATACTGGGGGCACTTTACAGAACTTTAAAGGAGAATAAGTGGTATCTGAATGACATTGCATACATGATGTCACGTGTTGTCAAGTTATACAAAAGAGTAAAATCAAGACGTGTGGTTATTCATTGTTCTTCACTCTGCACTCATTTCCATCTCAGTGACAATGTGCTTTTTCACATTTCTCACAGTGCCGGAGAGCAGTGCGGAGGACACATTGCAAGCCTGTGGGGGTGGAGGTGGTGTAGAAGTTTTGCTGGCTGCTCGCTCTGCAGAACCTAGCCACTCCTTGGCATTGGGGGGGGGGGAATGCAAAGAAAAGAGGCATTGGGACCATCACAGAGGCTGCTGAGTGAGCCTCCAGATGGCTGTGGATCAAGAGGTGTGACCCGTAGACCAATGCTGGTGGGACACAAGCCGGGGCCTGATCAACCCTGGCTGGGTCACCTGGGCGAGGGTGTCTGATGTTGAAAGATCCCAAACACCAAATGACCCCAGGTTACATCACCGATGATGTGACCCAGCACATTCTAGGATGTATCTCAGCATCATCAGAGTAAACCTGATTCTGATTTTGATTTAGATAATGTCTCTCATTTCACAATACTTATTGAGATACAGAGCGGAATAGGCACTTCCAGCCACCTCGAGCCACACCACCCAGGAATCTCCTGATTTAACTCTAGCCTAATCACAGGACAACTTCTATTGACCAACTTACCTACCAACCGATATGTCTTTGGACTGTGGGAGGAAACCCACGTGGTCACAGGGAGAACACACAAACTCCTTACCGGCAGTGGCAGGAATTGAACCTGGGTTGCCTGTACTGTAAAGCATAGTGCTGACCACTACACTACCATGCCACCCCAAGTGTTCTTTACAAGGAACAATGCTTGCAAGAATCTTTTCATCTCTCAGGTGAAAAGATAATTTGCGTCTTGGGTTCCCAACCATTTTATGATTGAGGAATAACTGCAGCAGAACTTGCTGTAGCATAGCCTGACTAGGTTCAAAGTTCAAAGTTTAAAGTACATTTATTTTCAAAGTATGTATACATACTATATGCGACTTTGAGATTTGTGTCCTTACAGGCAGTCACAAAACAAAGACTAGGGTAGACAGCCAGAGTCTTTTCCCTAAGGTAAGAAAGCTGACCAGCACAGAGCATAGCTTTAAAGTGAGAGGGAGGAAATTTGAAAGCAATGTGCTTGGCAACTTACTTACACGGAGATTGGTAGGTGTCTGGAAAGAGTGTTGTATAGATTCATGGATGGCGGTTAAGTACAGCAACAAGCAACACACACAACATTCTGCTGGAACGCAGCAGGCCAGGCAGCATCTAAAGGAAGAAGTACTGTCGACGTTTCAGGCCGAGACCCTTTGTCAGGACTAACTGAAAGAAGAGATGGTAAGTACAACAACAGGACATTTTACTCACATGCAATTCACACTAACACTCATCCAAGTCACCGAAACTATAGAAACTACAACATTAAACATTGAAAACATTTGTTAAATCTGGCCAAGTTACTCAACAAGCAACAACTTAACGAGGTGTGCACCAAATACACGAGCTCCTCCCCCTATTAACTTCAACACACCTTCCAAATGATTTCCCTCGCGCTGCCCGCGGCTCACGGCCTGGAGCGAGCTCGGGGTAAAAAGTGAGAGCTCTGCTCACGTGCGTTCACCTTTATACACCTGCGGACCGGAAACCAGTCGCAGGTATCGCAGCACGTGGCCTGGGATGAGAGATCCATGCCGCAGGCCACGGGAGCTGACCAACAGGATGACGGCTATATACCTGGAGCATTCGTTCATTAGCCAATGCGGCTGAAGTGACTTTCGGAGCAATTTTCGGTCAGCTAATAAGTCAACCTTCCACATTACAATGAGTTGCCGGGGGTGATAGTAGAAGGAGATGCAATAATGGTATTCAAAAGGTTTTTAGATAGGTATAAAACATGCTAGGAATGGAGGGATGTGGATCATGTGCAGGCAGAAGATGTTCCTTTAATTTGGCATCAGGCTCAGTGCAGACATTACGGGACAAAGATCCCTTTTTCTGTGCAATACTGTTCTATGTTCTTCACATTCCGTTATTTTTTCTAACACTTAAACTTATTTTTAATTAACTTAACTCTTTTTTTCTCTGCTTAAATTTTAATTTTGCCCTCAGAATGTCCCCAGTTCTGTTGTTCAACTCTGGCAAGGTAGGCCCAGCTTGGGGTTCGATTCTCGCCGCTGCCTGTAAGGAGTTTGCACGTTCTCCGTGTGACCGTGTAGGTTTCCTCTTGGTGCTTTGGTTTCCTCACACATTCCAAAAGATGGACAGGGTGAGGAATAGTAGGTTGCGAGGCATATTACGTTGGAGCTGGAAGTGTGGCCACATTTGCAGGCTGCCCTCAGCACCATCCTCGCTGATTTGATTAGAAGCAAATGACACATTTCACTGTATGTATCCATGCACCTGTGGCAAATAAAGATAATCTTTCTTTATTTCCTCAGTATGCCCAGTGTTGCTCTCACATGAACTCATCAGACTGAAGAAAATCTCTAAACACTCCTCATTGCTCACTCTTTCAAGTTGAGAGATGTGACCAAGAGGTACTAACCTTTGAGCGTCACTTCTATAAGTCTCCTGCAGAGTGGTGACCAGAAATGATTGGAACTTTCCAAGTAAGCCTGTGCTAAATGTGTTGTAAGGCTTCCTTATGAGACTTGTTGGGATTATTTCAGAACCAGAATCAGATTTATTATCACTGATTTACTGTATGTGACCTGAGATTTGTTGTTTTTTTAGCAGCAGTACAGTGCAAAGACATTAAAATTACTATAAATTACAGGCATAAATAAATAGTGGAGAAAAGACAAATAGTGGGGTTGCATTCATGGGTTTGTGGGCGTTCAGAAATCTGAAGGCTGAAGGGAAGAAGCTGTTCCTAAAATGTTGAGTGGGAATCTTTTGGCTCCTGTACCTTTTCTCTGACTTTAGCAACAAGAAGAGGGCATGTCCCAGATAGTGAGGGTCCTTAGTGATGGGAGCTGCCTTCTTAAGCCATCCCCCTCTTGAAGATGCCCTAGATAATGGGAGGATTGTTCCCATGATGGAGTTTACATAGTACAACATCTGATTTATTTTCAAAGTTCAAAGAAAATTTTATTATCATAGTACATATATGATAAGTGTGATAACTGTATAAGTGTGAGGTGCTACATTTTGATAGGACTAATCAAAATAGGACATACATGGTAAATGGTAGGGCATTGAGAAATGCAGTAGAACAGAGTGATCTAGGAATAATGGCGCATAGTTCCCTGAAGGTGGAATCTCATGTGGATAGGGTGGTGAAGAAAGCTTTTGGTATGTTGACCTTTATAAATCAGAGCACTGAGTATAGGAGTTGGGATGTAATGTTAAAATTGTACAAGGCATTGGTGAGACCAAATTTGGAGTATTGTGTACAGTTCTGGTCACTAAATTATAGGAAAGATGTCAACAAAATAGAGAGAGTACAGAGGAGATTTACTAGAATGTTAACTTGGGTTTCAGCACCTAAGTTATAGAGAAAGGTTGAACAAGTTAGGTCTTTATTCTTTGGAGCATAGAAGGTTGAGGGGGGACTTGATAGAGGTATTTAAAGTTACCAGGGGGATAGATAGAGTTGACATGGACAGGCTTTTTCCATTGAGAGTAGGGGAAATTCAAACAAGTGTCATAAGGGAACAGGAGGCTGAACCCAAGCGCAGGACACAGGCACTGAAGTACTAGGGGCAGGATGGGAACAACTAAACAAGAGACAAGACGTGGAGACCATGGTGTGCATGAGGGATGTGACATTCAAGGTGATTCTGGGGTTCTGGGAGAGACTTAGTTCAGGCAAGGCAGAATCCCAGAGTTCAGGCAGGGTCTAGGAGTTCACTGGGCAGGCAACATAACTCCTGGGCAGGGCCCAGACCTCCCAGGCAGGAACACAGGGGCCTGAGCAGATCACAGGGCACAACCCATCAGCAACAAGGGATAGGTAGGGGCAGAGTACCCCACCAGGCAATGGCAGTCCAGCCAGACTTGCCCAACAGTGGCAAGGGATAGGAAGGGAACTTGGTCCAGGGTGACTGCTAGACTTACTCAAAGAACACATCTTTAAGATCAGGACCACCAAGCCAGTGCAACCAAAGAAGCAGGATAACCCCCAACTCCACTCAGTACCAGAGCCCCCTATATACACCGCCAGCCAATGGGCATCAGGTGCACCTGCTTGAGCCCCAACAAGTCACGATGATCCACAGGTGTGACTACTTGGGCTCAAGGGTGAAAGGAGGGACGGCTACAAGACCCGGAGTCCGGAGTCCGCGGACCGGATCAAGACCTGGAATGCAGGCTCCGGACCAAACCATAACAACAAGAGGACATGAGTTGAGAGTTAAGGGCAAAAGTTTAGAGGTAACAGGAGGGGGAACAGGAGAGTGGTAGCTGTGTGGAACGAACTTCCAGTAGAAGTGGTAGAGGCAGGTTCGGTATTGTCATTTTAAAAAAAAATTGGATAGGTATATGGACAGGAAAGGAATGGAGGGTTATGGGCTGAGTGCAGGTCGGTGGGACTAGGTGAGAGTAAGCGTTCGGCACGGACTAGAAGGGCCAAGATGGCCTGTTTCTGTACTGTAATTGTTATATGGTTATATGGTCATATATATGTCACCATTCATTTTCCTGTGGACATACTCAGCAAATCAATAAAATAGTAACTATAACAGGATCAATGAAAGATCAATTAGAGCTCTGAAGGCAACAAATTGTGCAAATTCAAGTATAAATAAATAGCAATAAATAATGACAAGACAAATCTTAATGAATGGGCAAGTGAGTGTAGTTATCCCCTTTTGTTCAAGAGCCTGATGGTTGAGGAGTAGTAGCTGTTCTTGAACCTGGTGGTGTGCGTCCTGAGGCTCTTGTAGCTTCTACCTGATGGTAGCAGCAAGAAAAGAGCACAGTCTGGGTGGTGAGGATCTCTGATGATGGATGCTGCTTTCCTACAACATTGTTTCAAGTAGATGTACTTAATGGTTGGGAGGGCTTTACTGTTGATATACTGGGATGAATCAGCTAGGATTCCCCATTCAAATGCATTAATTTCTTAATTGTGTGATAGATATTCTCTTTCCAGGGTCCAAAGGGCTTATTGCTAACCTCAGATCTCTTGCACAGCAGCATGACCTTTCCAAAGGGTCAGAGTTGTTTGTGACAAAGTTAAATTTCTAACCAATATTCCTTGCTCAATTCCTCGTTGCAAACAAGAACCAGTCTTCAGTTAGTGTAAATTTCCAGCGATAATCAGTCTGAAGTCAAAAGGACAGCTTTGCAAGCAAACAAGGCAACTACAACAGGACTATTTGTGATAGAGATCAAGAAAGATTCCAGACTGGGCTTATTTTGGACTTAATGCATCAAACATGGTCACAGGTATGATCAACCTATGGTTGGGATTTTGTGTACTCAGAGAGTCAGCCCTTACAGTGGTAATTTGGGGTGTCTAGGATCTCTGTCCCCAGAAGCTTTTGGACCATCTGTGTGAATCACCTAGTCCCAGCAAAGGTATCTGAAAAGCATGCAGATAATGTCAACTTGTAGCAAAACAGAATAAATGTTAGAAAGCACTGGGAATGTTAGGAATGACAAGGAGAAGGACAGAAAGAAGAACTAGAATTCTATTTCTCAGCCTTTGGTTTCTGTGATTTGTTCATCTACAACTTATTGGTATGTTCTTTCAGGTCGTAAGAATTGTACCTGTGTTTGATAATCATTTATAGTTGGTAAATCTTTTGGAATTTAGAAAGCTATGATAAATCAGAAATCCTCTGTGAGTATTGACAATCAATACTGGTGCAGGGATAACTGCTTTACTCTCTATACCTATGACTGTGTGCCATCTATAAGTGTAGGCCTCCGTTAGTCTCGATAGTCCATAGACTTGCACCTTGGAAAGTTTCCAGGGCGCAGGCTTGGGCAAGGTTTTTTTATGGAAGACCAGCAGATGCCCGAGCTGCAAGTCTCCCCTCTCCATGCCACTGATGTTGCCCAAGGGAAGGGCATTAGGACCTATACAGCTTGGCACCATTGTCGTCGCAGAGAAATGTGTGGTTAAATGCCTTGATCAAGGACACATATGCAAGCCTCAGCCAAGGCTCGAACTAGTGACCTTCAGATAACTAGACGAACGCCTTAACCACTTGGCCATGCACCAATGCCATCTATAAACTTACTGACGATGCAACCATTGTTGGCAGAACCTCAGGCAGTGACAAGAGGACATACAGGAGCGAGATATACCAGCTAGTTGAGTGGTGTTGCAACAACAACCTTGCAATCAACATTGATAAGACCAAAGAACTGATTGTAGACTTCAGAAAGGATAAGGCAAGGGAACACACACCTGTCCTCCAAGAGAGATCAGAACTGGAGAGAGTAAGCAATTTCAAGTTCCTGAGTGTCAATATCTCGGAGGACTTAAGCAGGACCCAACATATAAGTGCAGCTATAAGGAAGGCAAGGCAGCAACTATATTTCTTTAAGAGTTTGAGGGGATTTGGTATGTCACCAAAAGCACTCGCAAATTTCTGCAGATGTATCATGGAGAGCATTCTGAGTGCATCACTGTCTGGTATGGGGGTGCTGGATGGCTACTGCACAGTACTGAAGTAAGCTTCAGAGAGATGTAAAATCAGCCAGCTCCATCTTGGGCTCCAGCCTCCATAATATCAAGGACATCTTCAAAGAGCAATGCCTCAGAAAACAACCTTCATCATTAAGGATCCCCAGCACCCAGGACATGACTTGTTCTCATTGCTACCATCAGGAAGGAGGTACTGGAGCCTGAAGGCACACACTCAACGATCTAGGAACAGCTTCTTCTCCCCAGCCATCTGATTTCTGAATGGACATTGAACCCATGAACACTGCCTCTTTACTTTTCTATTTCCTTTTTTTCATTACTTATTTAACTATTATATGTATAGTGTAATTCTCAGTTTTTTGTCTCTGTCATCAGCTATTGCATTGTACTGCTGCTACAAAGTTAACAAATTTCATGACATGTGTCGGTAACATTAAGCCTGACTCTGATCCTGATTCTGTTAATTAAAAATACAATAAGCTGTGTATAAACTGTAAATATCTCCTCCTTGGTAGGGATGAGGAACCCACCGCTCAAATAGCAGCTATTGTTAGCTTATCTCCACCACAGAGACTAGGCCCAGAAGTAAGCTAGTCTTTGAAGGGTAGGATGACGCAGAATAACCTCCCAATAGTGAGGGTACCTGAGGCACTGTACCTGTATTGGATAGGTTTTAGAACCTCCAATTGAGTATAGGGCTTTGCAATACCATCATAATGGCTTTAATAATCTTTCCAGAATTGTAGGCCCTGTCTAAACACAAAGAACTTACTCTTCTTGTACCTTAGCTCTGTTCAAATCATGATTCACCCCATTTTTCCCTATTTTGAATGTTCTTTCTTCGTACAGCTAACTTTATCTTTTCCCTTTTTAACTCTGTATGTCGTCCCTCACTTCTAATTTACTCTGTGCTTCTAGCCCAAAGCTTGGCATCACCGCATTTCCAGCTGTTGACTTGCCCAAGTCCCCACTCTCATCAACTCTAGTGCTTTTGGGTATTGTGGTTCAACAATAAAACCTATCTACAACCTTAGCCTGTTTAATTAGATGTACCTTCCTCTTATCCCGAGTGGTATTGCGCTCCATATGTACTCCCTGTCGACAGCTACTCTTTCTTGCGAACTTATGCTACAATTATTTTTCAATAATAAAATGTTTCAGAACCCAGGATATAAATGAGTTGTGTGGACCTAAATCACTAAGTCTTCAATATTTCTTTTTACAACAGCCTGGTATGCCATGTGTTTTGCTTATAAGATGCATTATGCTGTCAGGGATGGTATTTGAGTGTTTAAGGTAAGCTTGTTGATTTATTGCTGGGATTTTGCTGGATTGTATGTTAGATTACATCGTGTGGCAAGGCTTCTAGGGGCCTGAATATTGAACTCTTTCAAGGATGCGGATTTTGGGGAGAAAAGATTTTCTCTTTCAGCTTTCTGCTCTCAGCATCATGTGCAGGGCAGATTCAGGTCCTAAAGAACTACGTAAAGACCCCAAGACAGGTACAGCATGGGTTAGGTACAAAATATACCCATTCTACTATGTTCGGTTAAACACAACAGGTATAGCATAAGTTGGGAAGGGAGTAAAATTCCCTCTACAGTGTCCTGTCAAACACTCCCGGGACTAATGTGGGTTCTACTGTATGTTCACCCTCCCCACCATCTAAACAAGGGGTTCTCAACCAGGGGTCCACAGACCCCTCTGTTAATAGTAGGAGGTCCATGGCATAAAAAAGTTGGGAATCCCTGATCAAAACATTTCAAGGCAGTTATAGCACAGGCTGAATCAGCATAAGGCCCACTCCCTCTATATATTTTCTTTACTTAATGCCCATTACGCCATTGGCACTTAGAACCGCAATCAAAGCCTTCCATCTTTGGTGATGTTCAGGCAGGCTAGTGATCTTCATCGTGTCCATAACTTCCTATAAAATGCTGGAGGAACTCAGCAGGCCAGGCAGCATCTATGGAGAAGAGTACAGTTGACGTTTCGGGCCAAGACCCTTCGGCAGGACCTGGCCTGAAACCTTGATTGCACTCTTTTCCACAGATGCTGCCTGGCCTGCTGAATTCCTCCAGCATTTTGCGTATGTTGCTTTGATTTCCAGCATCTGCAGGTTTTCTCTTGACCGTAACTTTCTCTTGGCTTTTGCTACTGTCAGTCATGCAAGTTCCAGATGGAGACTCAGGAATGCTGTCACACTCACGTATAGAAGGATTCTTCAATGCTGTTTCTGTAACAGTTTTGTTTGACCAGTCAGGGTTCAACCCCGGAGCCTGGAGGACAAATGGACCACCCTTAGTCTAGCCTCTACCCTTTGACCTGTTTGGCATGGGTGACCCTACCAAGAGCCAAAACAGAAAGCCCTGACTCCAGTCAACATAGTTCTCTGGGTCATTGAGACACGCAGGCCTCCAAACCACGACAAGATTGTGGTCCTCTTGGGGGATTTATTTTCCATTCCACCATTAAGACTTTCTCAGATGGAACTTTCCATTCTCTACTTCGACCATAAAACCGTTAGATATAGGAGCCGAAATAGGCCATTCTGCTCATCGAGACCGCTCAACCATCCCACCATAGGCGATTTATTATCCTTCTCAACCCCATTATCCTGCCATCTCCTCATAACCTTTGATGCCCTTTCTAATCAAGAACCTCTCAACCTCCACTTTAAATATACCCAATGACTGGGCCTCCACAGCCATTTGTGGCAACAAATTCTACAAAATTTCCAGCCATTGACTAAAGAAATTCCTCTTCATCTCTGTTCTAAAGGGAACCGAGTTTCTATCCCGGATTAGAAATGTCAAGTACTAGAGGGCATGCATTTGAGGGTAGAGGGATAAACTTTAAGGGACAAACACGAGGAAATGTGCAGATGCTGGAAATTCAAACAACACACACAAAATGCTGGTGGAACACAGCAGGCCAGGCAGCATCTATAAGGAGAAGCACTGTTGACATTTCGGGCCGAGACCCTTCATCAGGACTAACTGAAAGGAAAGATAGTAAGAGATTTGAAAGTAGTGGGGGAGGGGGAAATGCAAAATGATAGGAGAAGACCGGAGGTGGTGGGATGAAGCTAAGAGCTGGAAAGGTGATTGACGAAAGTTATACAGAGCTGGAGAAGGGAAAGGATCATGGAACAGAAGGCATCGGGAGAAAGAAAGGGGGAGGGGGGAGCACCAGAGGGAGAGGGAGAATAGGCAGAGTGATGGGCAGAGAGAGAAAAAAAACAAACAACTAAATATGTCAGGGATGGGGTAAGAAGGGGAGGAGGGGCATTAATGGAAGTTAGAGAAGTCAATGTTCATGCCATCAGGTTGGAGGCTACCCAGCCGGTATATAAGGTGTTGTTCCTCCAACCTGAGTTTGGATTCATTTTGACAGTAGACTTTACTTAAACTTTAAGGGAGATGTGCAGAGCAACTTTTTTACATATAGAGAGTGGTGAGTGTCTGGAACAGACTGCCAGGAGGTGTAGTGGAAACAGACATACAATAATGGATAATAGATCTGAGGGAGCCAAAAAATACTGCTTGAACATTGAGGCGTTGCCTCAGTTGTGTATGAGATCTCATAACTTTCAACTTACAAATGAGTCCATGAGGGAGTGAGAAACAGGACACTCTGGAGCCCTCCAACACTTTAAGAGGTTCTGTATTCAGATTATATAGGAGCTACACATTCCCAGAATGAGCCAGGCTTATCATTATAAAGATAGTGAATGAAGGTTGGTAGACTGGGTCTTGTTCACCTTGGAAATCAACAACTAAAGGTTCTTGATTTCCTTAACTTCCTTAATTGTTGGAAGTCACATATGGTTGGATTGACACTACATTTCTGGAAATACTTGGGAAGTTTCACCTAGGGTTAAACAAGAGAGCCACACGAAGCCTGGTCACTCTGTTATCTTGATGTTAGTCTTTGGTTGTTTTTAACATATAATTCACTTGTTTATGAGATGTGGACATTGCTTGCTGTGCCGACAATCATAAACGCAAGGGGTTCTGCAGGTGCTGGGAACCCGGAGAAACACAGACAAAAAATGCTGGAGGAGTTCAGCAGCTCAGACAGCATCTAAATAAAGAGCTGACATTTTAGGCCAAGAACCTTCATCAGGATTGGAAAGGAAGGGGAAAGGAGCCAGAATAAGAAGGTGGGAGGAAGGGAAGGAGGACAAGCTGGAAGGTGAGAGATGAATTCAGGTAAGGGGGAAGGTAGATAGGTGGGGGAGGTAGGGTAAAGTGAGAAGATCGGAGGTGATAGGTGTTAAAGGTACTGTGCACATCAATACAATCGCAAAGAAAGCATGACACTTCAGGCAATTACAGAGCTTTGGTTTCAATGGATGTACCATTGAATACATTCTGACTGGTTGCATTATGGTCTGGTACAGCAATTCAAATGTGCAGAAATGTAAGAAACTGCAGAGAGTATTGGACTTTGCCCAATATATCATGGGCACATCCCTCCCCACCATTTAGGCCTTTCCCTCCTTTTGCAGATACTGCGAGGTCTGAAGTCACACCACCAAGGTCAAGAATAGTTACTTTCCTTTAATCATGTGGCTCTTGAACTGACCAGCACAACCATAATACTGGACAACAAAGATTTTGCTTTCTGAATACATTTAGGTGTATCTTAGTGCATTCTTGATGGTTGATAATGAAAATCACTATGAAATTTCACTATCATGCACCATTTTTTTAAAAAAATCACCTATAATTCTTATCTCAATTCATAATTCAAGTCAGAGTAACTGATGCCAAGATTAAGGGAGGTGTTTTTGTTGGTCCACAGATCAAACAAGACATCAATAACAGGCAATTCAAAGAACCTTTGGTGGGACCGGAGAAAATCACATGGAAGGCGTTCAAGGATGTTGCTGAAAATTTTCTTGGCAACTACAGAACACCAAACTATGTACAGCTCGTTGACAACATGCTTCAGGCATTCAAAACCATGAAGTGCACCACGACACTATAGCTTCATTTTCTGCATTCCCATTTAGACTTCTTCCCTGCAAATCGTGATGAGCATGGCGAACGGTTTTACCGGGACATTGTGGTCATGGAGAAATGGCATCTGGGCAACTGGAATCCATCAGTGCTGGCTGATTATTGTTCGACTCTTAAGCGAGACACTGAGTGCAAATGAAAATCATCAACAAAACAATTTTAACTTAGTTGAACTATTGCAAAGCATCAGCACGCTTATGTAATTAAATGCATTATATTTGATAAAAGTCCATTTCTTGTTTCTCCGAATTCTTATGTGATACAATTAGTCTGAAGTTATATTTGTGTTCTGCTTCAAGCAGTTTATCATAAACAAAAAATAATTCTGTGGAAGCAACACTTTCAAAAACATTTGTTGTCCTGTGTAACCACTGGAGTTTAGCACCACAATGACTACTTGACCACTTTGTGCTAAAATGGACTTTTTTTTTGTTCAAATTGTGTTCTTTTTTTTTAAAAAATCGCATTTAGTGCTTGATTTATGGTTTTTGTATATGATGCTACTGGCCCGGATGCTGCTGCAAACAAGTTTTTCATTGCACCTCTGATCACGTGTTCTTGTGCACATGATGGTAAACTCATCTTTGACTTCACAAAATGTGCTTCAAGTTTCAATACCTCATCAAGAAGCGTAAACTCTTCCCCCTCTGCCTCTTCCTGCCCCTCACAAAACTAATCCAAACTCTTATCCTGGGAGTAATATGCTGATATCCTGTAATGAAATAAAGAAAAGATGACTTTGCGTTCCACATGATGTCCTGTCAGAATAGATCTGCTTAATGTTTCTTTACATTTCTTCAATCTGGCTCTGGGTTATTCTACTCTAACTCTCTCCAGATGTCCCACACTAGAAAATGGTGGCGTGCTTCATGACCACAAAGGGCATCCAAAAAGGCAAGGGAGATTTTTTCTTGAAGAAAGATCTAATTTGCACCTTGTACTGGGACACCGAGAGAGGGACACATCTCAGTTAAGAACAGGCAGAAGACTGTCCCATGTTGCAAGAGGACGTGTGTACGAAAAGGAGCAGCAACATACATCAGGAAATGGTTTTCAGTGTAGACAGCTTGGTCAGCATGGATGACTTGGGTCACGGGGCCTGCTTCCACATTGTGTAACTCTCTGACACTTTGATTCTAATATTAAACATTAAAGATTTTCACAATCAGTGGCCTGAGTTCATTTCCTGCCACTGTCCCCAAGGAGTTTGTCCATCCTCCCTGTGATCGCATGGGTTTCCTCTGGGTGCTCCAGTTTCCTCCCACAGTCCAAGGACTACTGGCTAGTAGGTTAATTGGTCATTGTACATTGTCCCGTGGTTAGGTTAGGGTTAAATTAGCAGTTGCTGGGCAGCATAGCTTGAAGGGTGAAGGGCCTGTTCTGCAATGTATCTCAATAAATAAAATATAAAATTAAAAAAGATCATAGGGAGAATGGAGACACAATTGGGAAAGGAGGTTTTAATCTCTTTAATGTGGCTGAGTTAGAAGAGGCTATATTTCAATCCACTGAGACCATAAAGAGGGCAAAAAGGGTGTGTAGGTCACAAACACAAGCAAATTTACAGATGCTGGAAATCCAAAGCAACACACATAAAATGCTGGAGGAACTCAGCAGGTCCAGGCAGCATCTGTGGAAACTAATAAACAGTCGACATTTCAGGTCGAGACCCTTCATCAGGATTTCAGCAAAGAAGAAGGTGGTCTTGGCCTGAAATGTTGACTGTTTACTCTTTTCCTTAAATGCTGTTTTACCTACTGAATTTGTCCAGCATTTAGGGTGTGTTGGTATCATTAAAGATGAGAGTGGTATGGTTTTAGGTGTCCTTTCTTCTTTGCAAAAATCTTCCTTGACACAGGAGGATTCTCATTGAGACCAGTAAATACATTTCTCTCGATCGCAGAGCATTGAGATTCAAACAAGGAAAAGATAAGCCTAAGATCAGGATGTTGTGTTTAAATTAATAATTCCGTGTACTGTATCTTCCAACATCTGAATCCCTTCATCGAGACAATTAAAACCACTAAATTATTAATGTCTCATTTCATCTTGGTACTAGTCACAAAAAAAATTGCTGCCTCCGATTGTGTTTTTGTGGCCTGTTTAATCACTGCAAACCTTAGTAATTAAACTGTTGTTCTTGTCTGACACTCAATAAATTACTCGATCTTAATGCTTGGTAATTGCGCAAACCTTTCCACATGCTGAGCCAATTACGCCAGCAATTATATAGCGCTTTGCAAACAAAGGATGAATAATAGAGTATCACGGCTACCCCAGTGACTGATCTCGCACACAATTATTTTTTTGTTGTGGTGGGGGTTGGGGGTAGTGTGTGAGAGGTTCTTTTCGGATAAGTCTTGAATGGGCTTGTCCCACCCTGGCACCGGAAGCTCCCTTGTATCACACCCAAAATACTGGAGGACCTCAGCAGGTCAGGCAGCATCTATGGATAGGAATAAAGAGCCAACGTTTCACGACGAGATCAGACCAATTCCCTGTATGATGGTCCTCTTCTTCTGATTCCACCCTGCCTAGCCAAGACCTCCCAGTTTTCAAACAGATCCTTAAAAACCTTCCTTGGCAGTTCCCTGCCCTTCCAACTTCCTGCTTCCTGAGTTGCTCTCCACTAGGTGTCCACCTTTTCCTTCCCTCTGTCCCCCTAAATGCGTGTTTAAATCATGGAAGTTGCAGCAAAGAAGTAGCAGAGACAAATTCCAATTCTCCACCCACGTGGTCATTGTATAGTTCTGCATGTAATCCTAAAGGCCATTGGCATCAATGACTGCTCCTGCCACACGAGCTAACAGGATGTATGGCAGATCCTAAAAAATTATTCTGCCCTAGCAGTCCATCCCAGTGTTAATTTCTAATTTTTAAAAATTGAGATACAGTGCGAAATAGGTCCTTCTGCTCCTTCAAGCCGTGCTGCCGAGCAACCCTAGTCTAATCACGGGACAATTTACAATGACCAATTAACCTACCAACAGGTACGTCTCTGGACTGTAGGGGAAAACTGGAGCACCCGGAGGAAACCCATGCGGTCACGTGGAGAACATACAAACTCCTTTCAGGCAGTGGCGGGAATTGAACCCTGTGCTGTAGAGTGTTGTGCTAACCACTACACTACCATGCTCCACTCAAGCCTTTCCTCATCTACATCTGTCAATTCCCTTCTCCCTCAGATACCTGCCCTGTCTCCCCTAAAACCTGTTCTATTTCCCTCAGTCACTCAATGTCATCTAGAACTGTGACAGACTTCTGTAGATGCACCTTGACTGGTTGAAACAGGGCCTTTTACTTCCATGATCATTATCCGCAGAGATCAGTTAGTGCGTAGGTACACATGAAGAAATCTCCCCGACAGAGCTTCCATGTACTGCGAGAAGATATTCATTTAACCTGTTAGAGGAACACTCAAAGTGTTCGATAAACTCAGAAAGTCACACATTTCAGGCTGTGACTCTCCAAAATCGGAACTGTTTATTCCTCTCCATAGATGCTGCCTGAATTGCTGAGTTCCTCCGGCATTTTGCATGTGTTGTGCTGAACTGAGGCTGTTTGACTTCAGTGATGCTGGACTCCATGTCTGTGCACTCATTTTCAAACTTCAGCTCTGAGTGCAATTTGCTTATGTTTATTGTTTGCATAAGCTTATAAACAAGTTTATTTTTCCTTCTGCTCTTTGGGCACTTGACATTCTTTGCTTTTTAAGCGATTTCTGTTGGGTTTCTTCGTGTTGTGGCTGCCTGGAAGGAGAGGAACCTCAAGGTTGTATAAAGCATACATACGTCGATAATAAATGTACTTTGAACTTTGAGCTTAGATTTCCAGCATCTGCAGAATCTCTTCTGTTTGTCATTAGGGACCTCCCCCTCACCCAGGACATGCCCTCTTCTCATTGCTACCGTCAGGAAGGAGATACAGAAACCTGAAGACTCACACTCAATGATTCAGGAACAGCTTCTTCCCCTCTACCATCGATTTTTGAATGGACATTGAACCAATGAACACTATTGCACTATTTTTTTTTAAATTTCCTGTTTTTTGGCACTACTTACTTAATTTAACATATATATATTTACTGTAATTCATAGTTTCCTTTTTCTCTTTATTATTATGTAATTGATTGTAATGCTGTCACAAAGTGAACAAATTTCTCAACAATGCCAGTGATATTAAACCTTATTCTGATTATGTTTCTGTACATCATGGAATTTGGTAACCTCGTTTTAAATTGGTGTTATTTTGTGCAGATTATAACAGCTTTTGGCATACTTATTCAAGAGACTTTCCCATCTTCCCTCTTTTCAACTTGCACACTGTGATATCTGTGTCAATCTGGAGCTAATATATGACACAGTCAGGTGTGGGTCAGGGGGATATCACACCCATTAACACCATTTCCAGGGCTTGGGAGAGGTAGTGTTTACAATAAAAAAGTACACCATCATAATACTGGAGTTAATGACTCACTTTTGTCTGAGGCATTTGCTTGCCCGTGATTAGTTTTATTCTTACCGAGTGGTGTTTTTGTCATGAAACCTCTGTAAATCTATCAACACCTCTCTGGGACTTTGGGAAAACACACATCCAAACACCTTTTTGGAAACACCGGAAAAATCTGAAAGGGATTGCAGGAAAACGCACCACAGTGTTATCCAAGGGTCAAGAGCAAAGAGATTTCAGCCGCATTGTTCACTGAAGTCTACGCTCTGAGATCTTGCCAGGTTCTGGAGTCACTAAATCTTACTCACGAACAGCTATGTTAATATTACATCACACTGTTCCACAACATGGGTTTGTATCTACAAACCTAATCTCCTAAAAAATAGAACATTGACAATAGCACAGTATAGCTCAGGGACAGGCCCTTCAGCCCACACTGTTGTGCTGAACCAATTAAATTAATAATCAAATGGCTCATTAATCTCTTCTGCCTAGACAATGCTTTCCATTTTCCTCACATTCATGTGCCTAGCAATGTGTCCCCAGAAGATCCCTGAGGTATCACCACCCTAGGAAGCGCATTCCAGGCTTCCACCACTGACCAATATAAGTTGTTGCTTACAATCTCCATTTGCCCTGTCCAATGAAGGAAAGCAGACTGCTGTTATACCTTTTTGGCTTCTTACATTATAGAAGGATTAGAAGCCTATGCCAGCCGTCAGGATATTCCCAATCCCTCACTAAGTGAAAAATAATTCAGATGCTGGTAATCTAAAATAATAAAAGAAAATACTGCAAAAAGATACTCGGCAGTTCAGGCAGATTCTGTGGGAAGTGAAACAGAGTTAACGTTTCCAGTCTGAGAGCCTTCGCTGGGTCAAGTGTCAATGGCAACTGCTCCGCCTGTGATGACAAGAAAACACACATAGTTATCAACGTAGCCCAGTCCATCACGAAAATCATCCTCCTCTCCATCGACCCCATTGTCTCTACATCCCGATTTCTTGGGAAAGCTGTCAACATAATCAACGACCCCTCCCAGCCCGGTCATTTCTCCTCCCAAAGGGGCAGAAGATACAGAAGCCTCAAAGCACATGGACCAGGCTCAAGGATAGCTTCTACCCTACAGTTATAAGACTCTTTTACAACAAGGATGAACTCTTGATCCCTCAATCTGCTTCATTGTGGTGCTTACACTTTATTTGTCTACCTGCACTGCGCTTACTCTGTACCTAAAACATTATATCTATATTCTCATTTCTAGTTCTGTGTGCTTATGTATGCAATGATCCATCTGTGTGATGTGCAAATTTCCAGCTATATGGGGAAAGGTGCCAACCTTTTGGTGCACTAGTTCCCTCCCACATTCCAAAGACAGCCTGGTTAGTAGGTTAACTAGTCATTGTAAATTGTCCCTTGATTAGGTGTGTATTGAATAGGTGGGTTGCTGGGTGGTCCAGGGCTGTATCTCTAGCTAATTAACTAACTAACTAACCGACCAGCAGGTAAGTAAATAAATAGTTAGATTAAATAGAGAGATAAATAAATAAGTAGATAGATAGATAGATAGACTAAACACGAGGAAATCTGCAGATGCTGGAAATTCAAACAACACACACAAAATGCTGGTGGAACACAGCAGGCCAGGCAGCATCTATAAGGAGAAGCACTGTCGACGTTTCGGGCCGAGACCCTTCGTCAAGACAAGTAGATAGATAGATAGATAGATAGATAAGAAGATAGAATTATCCAGTCCTGACGAAGGGTCTCGGACTGAAACATCGACAGAGCTTCTCCCTATAGATGCTGCCTGGCCTGCTGCGTTCCACCAGCATTTTGTGTGTGTTGCTTGAATTTCCAGCATCTGCAGATTTCCTCGTGTTTGAGAATTATTAAGGACTCTTCCCACCCAGTCTTTTCTCTTCTCACTTTTCAGTTTATCTTGGTACATATGACAATAGTAAATCAGGGAGAGCATGAAAACACCGTATAGACAACATTGGAGTTCAGGATCGAACCCCCATCTCTGAAGTTGTGAGTCAGTAACTCTGCAGATGTGGCACCAGGTTATAATTCCATAGCATTATAATTCAGGTTGTAATTCAGGCATGGAAACTCCAAACCACAAGGAATGTAAATTTGGCTGAGGGAGATGGGCTGCCCCAGAAGCTGATTTTTTAAAAACCCATTCTCCTATCTTCTTCTCTAACTCTTAACCCCATTACCAGTCAATAACCTTTCAATCTCAGCCTTCTATGACTTGGCCTTCGCAGCCCTCTGAAACAAATTCCACAGATTCCCTCAGGCTAAAGGAATTCTTCCTCATCTCAGTTTTAAATGGACTCCCTTTATTCTGAGGCTGTGCTTTGGGAAACTATTAATGGAAGCATCCTCTCTATGTCTACTCTATCCAGACTTTTCAGTATCCAGTAGGTTTCAGTGAGATCTCCCCCACTCATCCTTCTGATCTCCACTGAGTACAGGGCCAGAGACATCAAAGGCTCAGAGACATCAAATAGGGATTGATACAGGATTAGTGTAAATGGACTCTTGATACGGGCTTGGTGGGACAAAAGGCTTATTTCCCTCTAGGGCTCCACGGGGGAATACCAAATGGGAAAATCCAGGACTAAAGTTATGGACAGAAAGAAGGTAGAATATGTCAAATAAACAGCCAAGTCAGTTTGACAGGAATATCAGGGGAGGGGACACCCTAGGAAGAAAGAGGAACTTCCTTAACCCTGATTAGTGTTGTGGTAATCTCTGAAATTCGGTCCTACTCTGCTTAACCGTATCACATTACCTTGTCTCCGTGCGGCACGGTGTCAGAACCTGGTGCTGTCGTGTCTATGCCACCTACGTTGCACTGTACCCTTCCCAGCTGTTCTTTCGGTAGCTTTTAACAGCAGAGATAATGAGGAGTTGGAAGGTAATATAACCATTGATCAGATCGGTGAGCTGGATGCCAGTGATAGGAACAGCTGGGACTTATCAGTTCAAGGCTGGCTCCTCCATTGAACAACTTGGGTTCTATTACCTTTAAGAGACCGCAGCCTTCCTTGATTTATTATCAGGGGACGTCGATAGTGCCTTGTGAGGTGGACCGGTCAATTAGCAGCGCTACTGGTCTCAACTGCCCCTCCTCCAAACAGCGAACTGCCTCCTGCTGTCTTCCAGTGGGTCGGGAGAGCTGTGGGCTTCAGTCAGCCGCGAGGGCACATTCGGGACAGTCGGTGGCTTCACTTTAAAGACACTTCTCCCATTTTCTCCCCTCTTGCCCTCGGGTTGATTTATCAGTGCGGAGGAGATGAAAGCCATCACACCAGGGGTAGGGAGGAAGATGCGTTGCAGAGCCATCTCAGTTCTTGGACTTACTTTCAAAGGCAAGTGACCCAGGCTCTGTGGAGCTACCGGACAATGTGATAAATGAGAGTTTCCTGCGCTTTTAAATTTCTCCCCCACTGAATTGCAGGGAGCAATTCAAATAACAAAAATGAAACGTCCAGTATTTCTAAATTTGCTTCGGCTATACAAGGCAGTGTTTCAGTGTTGTAAACACGAGAGATTCTGGAAATCCAGAGTAACGTATACAAAATGCTGGAGGAACTGATCAGGTCAGAAAGTCGACATTTCTGGCCGAGACCATTCATCAGGACTCAGTGTTCTCCTTATCTCATTGAGAACAGAGAAGAGAGAAATTTTTGTCCTCCCCACTAATCTCAGATCTAATCCTTCCCAACTCTATAATATTTTTACACCTTCTCTGTAATTAAATTCTGCATTTGGTTATTGCTTTCTTTGTACGACCTCAATGTACTGATGTGATGAAATGATCTATATGGGTGACACGCAAAACAGATCCTTTCCCTGTAATTGCTTTGCCCCAAAGCGATTCCCATTCCATTTCTGACATATTAGTCCACGGCCTCCTCACGAGACATAATGAGGCCACCCTGAGTGTGGAGGAGCAACACCTTATATTCCGTCTGGGTAACCTCCATACACAAAATGTTAGAGGAACTCAGCAGGTCAGGCAGTATCTGTGGAAAAGAGTAGACAGTCAATATTTCAGGCCCAAGAAATGTCTCGGCCAGAAACATTGACTGCTTATTTGTTCCCACGGATGCTGCCTGGCCTGCTGATTTCCTCCAGCATTTTGTGTATCTTGCTTTGGATTTCCAGCATCTGCAGACTTTCTTGTGTTTATGGGTAGCCTCCTACCTGATGGCATGAATATTGATTTCTCCTTCCAGTAAAAAAAATTTCCCTTCCCCTTCCCTCTTCTTCGATTCTTCACACTGGCCTCTCACCTCTTCTCACCCGCCCATCACCTCCCCCGGGTCCCCTCCTCCTTCCCTTTCTCCTATGGTCCATTCTCTTCTGTTTGCTTTTCCTCCTCACCCGGCTTGACCTGTTGCCTTCTAGCTAGCCTCCTCCTCCTCCCCAAACATTTTTACTCTGGCATCTTCCGTCTTCCTTCTCAGCCCTGAAGAAGGGTCTCAGCCCGAAACGTTGACTGCTTATTCAGTTCTATTGATGCTGCCTGACCTTCTGAGTTCCTCCAGTATCTTGTGTGTGTTGATTTTCCTGTACCTTGGTTTAAGTGACATTAATAAACGAATTTACCAGTTTACCAGTCCCTCAATCTCTCTTCTGCACCTGCTCTCACTTTCCCACGCCTTGCACCCTGGATGTTGATGTTGGAGAGGGAATGGTTCTACAGAGGAAGGACTGAGCAATGGGTGAACACCATCCCTCCAGAGCAGGCATCCCAGCCTGGGGGCCACAGACCACTCGGTTAATGGTAGGGGTCCATCGAATAAAAAAGTCGGGAACCCCTGCACTAGAGGTTACCGAAGAGGCAGCTTGTGTCTTTGAAACTGAATGGAGGAGATCTCATGGGTGGCCTTGAGGAAGGTGAAAAGGAGGATGTCCTGACAAATGCGGGTGGTGGGGATGGAGATACATCACTACCAAAGGAGGTGTAAGGCACTCCTTTCCTCTGCTAGTCTGAGGGTCACCCTTGGTCAAGATGTAGCACCTGCTTAAACCCATTCTTCCCTCCCCTCCCATCAGGGTCAGATGAAGCCACGGGAGCAGGTGGTGAACGGTCGTATGAGCAGCCAGTGCATATCACAAGTCCTGGTTATGTGACCACTGACGCCAGGCAGACAATATCTGAAGAGTATTGATAACGACTGGGTTCACCTGTTTTGTGAAGACACTGCCTAGAAGGCGGCAATGGCAAACCACTTCTGTAGAAAAATTTGCCCAGGAGAATCATGCTCAAGGCCATGATCACCTACGTCATACAACATGGCATGTAATGATAACTGATAAATGAAATGAAGAATAGCATCGAGGAAACTCATTTCACGTGTCATCGTAGAAAGTGGAATCTTTACTAGGACCTTTCGCTCCACATTGGCACTCCCAATCCCTCATAGTGCTGCTGACTTACTTTGACTCCCAGCTCAGTTGTCTCATTTACCCCATGCACCTCCCCCAGTCCGCTCCAGATCCCCCCAGAGCTTCCGCTGCTCTGTATCCCTGTAGCCTCCTCTGTCCCTCAGTACTCCAAGATCTGCGCAGTCCTCCAAATCTGGACAATTAATTCACCTCTAACCCTTTTCCTCTCTTGCACTGGAGAACTTGCTTTCAGCAGTCAAAGGCCCACCTCTTCCCTCAGTCCCTCTGAAGTTAGAACAAATGCATTCAATTCATAAAGCACTTCCAGGATCTCTGATTGGACTTGTGCATGTCTATTTAGGCAGATGTGGGGCTTATTAGCTTTAGCACACGCGTGAGTGCGTGGGAGTTAGATGGATGTCCATTAGTATACATGTGAATGAGTTTTGTGGTGTTTCTGCGGCTATGAGTGACTGTATATGTATATCATGTGAGTGTAATACATGTTTAGTGTGTTTGTCTGCTTGTGTGGGGGGGGGGGATAGGATGGGTATACTGCCTGTGTGTGTGAGTTTCAGGTGGTGAGTTTTAGGACGAGCAACTACTGACTGGCAGTGTACAAAGCAAGAAATACAACTAAATACTTTATCAATAACACTTTTTGGGTAAAAATCATGGTAAATCTTCATCGTGAACAAAAGCGAGGCTGAGTCGAGGGTCGAAGCATGTGTGTGGGAGTGAGGTCGAGGTTTGTTTGGCACGGAGTCAGAGTCGAAGCAAGCAGAGAAAAGGAGGAGTTTCGGAGCCTGTCCACCTACACCACCAGAGACGTTTGATCCACTTAAGTGCTGGGCCAATTTGGAAATGTCAAGTCACGGTCCTAAACAGGGTGGTGGGGTCCAGGCTGAGTACCACAGGCAGAGTACATCAATGCGACAGGACTCGGGGCCTGGAGTGGGGAGCAACTCGACGTTTGGGTCAGGCCAGTTCTGCTCGCTGTTCTGCAACCTTCACTCTGCTCTGCACTGGACTGAGGTGGAGGCTGTGGCCTGCTCTGGCTGCTCCAGGCTTCGTGTCTACCGACTCACTTTCGTTTTAAGTGCTGTTTTTATTGTTTACACAATTTGTTTTTTTCTCCCACTGCACAATGGGTGTTTGTTGGTCTTTTTTAATGAGGTTCCTTTGGGTTTCTTGTTTTGCGGCTGCCTGTAAAGGAGACGAATCTCAAGGTTGTATTAGCTTACATATTTCGATAATAAATGTATTTGGAGTCTTTGAAATCTAAGTGTATGTGTGTGTGTATATGAGTGTATGTACCAATGTGTATATTTGTTTGAGAGAGTGTTTTGCACCATGTGTTTTGGATTATGTGTGTGTGATTATATGTGTGAATGTATGTGTGTCTGCCAGATTGTGTTGTAAAGCATGCGAGGGTGTGTGTGTGTGTATGCAAAAGTGTCTACATACGTCTATGTATATGCGTGTGTCTATTCTTCTTCTTCGGCTGTCCATCAATTTCTGATGATGACTGAGGCCTGGGTAAGGTTGTATGGAAGACCTGCAGTTGCCCATGCTGCAAGTCTCCCCTCTCCACGTCACCGATGTTGTCCAAGAGAAGGGCATTAGGACCCATACAGCTTGGCACCGGTGTTGTCACAGAGCAATGTGTGGTTAAGTGCCTTGCTCAAGGACACAACACATTGCCTTAGCTGAGGCTCGAACTAGCAACCTTCAGATCACTAGACCAACACCTTAATCACTTAGCCACGCGTGTGTCTATATCTGAGAGAGTGTGTGTGTGTGTGTGTGTGTGTGTGTGAGTGTGTGTGTGTGTGTGTGTGTGTGTGTGTATGATGGGGGACCTCCCTGTAGTGTCACATGTGCACAGGAGGGTATGTTCCACCTGGCCACTTGATGCACAGAATTTTTCACAACCCTGGCAATACTCAAGCCGCATATCCTCAGTCCAGTTTCCCTTTCTCCCAACCCAGCCCACTGTGGCTGCAAGAACAGGAACTTTAAAGTTGATGTCATTAGTTCGATGTCCAAGTTAGGTAGACCAATCAGAGGACGGGCCAAGTCAGGAGATGAAGCTCCGGTGGACTTTCTGGAAAGTGGAAGCTTCTTCCATTGATCAAGAAAATGATTTGTTCCAATTTAAAGCTCAAAGACTCTCCAGTTCTGGTTCTTGACTACCAGAGTTAGCATGGGGTGTAATCTCACTGAACATCTGATTCACTCCCTGGCTCCAGTCCAGCCAAGCCAAAACCAGTGGGAGAGTAGATCAAGATACGCAAGGTTAATGGCCACCAAATTGGTGGAGCTGGTAGAGCAGCTGTCTCAAATCTTCAGGGACCCGGGCTCGATCCTGACCTCTGATGCTGTCAGTGTGGAGCTTGCATGCTCTCCCTTTGGGCTTGTGGGTTTTCTCTGAAAGCTCTGGTGTCCTCTTACATTCCAAAGGCATGCAAGCTGGTAAGTTGGTTGACCACTGATAGTAGGTGAGTGGTAGAATCTTGGAGAAGATTATGTGGTTGTGGGAATGAAGAGGATTCGTATTGGATTAAACACAAGAAAGGCTGCACTTTGCTGGAAATCCAAAGAAACACACACAAAATGCTGGAGGAACTCAGCAGGTCAGGCAGCATCCATGGCAATGAACAAACGGTTGCTTCCTCAGGACTAGACCCTTCTTCAGGACTGGAAAGGAAGGAGGAAGACCCCAGAATGAAAAGATGGTGGTGGGTGGGGGTGGGGGTGAGCTATCTAGAATGCAATAGGTGAAAACAGGTGGGCGGGAAAGGTAAAGGGCTGGGGAGGAATGAATCTGACAGGAGAGGAGAGTGGACCACAGGAGACAGGGAAGGAGGAAGGGACCCAGGGGGAAGTGATAGGCAGGTGAGAAGAGGTAAGAAGCCAGAGGAGAATAGAAGAAGAGGGGAGGGGACAGGACTTCTGTTACTGGAAGGAGTAATCGATGTTCATGTCATCAGGTTGGAGGCTACCCAGATGGAAGATAAGGTGTTGCTCCCCTACCTTGAGGGTGGGCTCATTGTGGCACAAGGGGAGGCCATGGACCAACATGTCAGAACGGGAATCATAATTAAAATGTTTGGGCACTGGGAAGATCCGCTTTTGGTGGATGGAGTGGATGTGTTCGACAAAGCGGAACCCCAGTATACAACAAGTCTCACTGATGTAGAGGAGGCCGCATTGGGAGCGCTGGACACAATGGGTGACCTTAGCAGATTCACAGGTGAAATGCTGCTTCACCTGGAACCAAATGGAGGTGACGGAGAAGCTGTATAGACAGGTGTCTCACTCTGGCCACATACAGGGATAGGTGATGTGAGGGTGATTAGTGGGGGGGGGGGAATGAATGGAGGGACTGATCCCTGGATCCATGCAGAAAGTAAAGAGGGGAGTGAAGTAAAGATGTGTTTGGCAGGATCCCTTCGAAGATGGTGGAAGTTGCAGAGAATGATGTGTTGGATGCAGTGGCTCATGGGCTGGTTGGCAAGGACAAGAGAGGTAGAGTAATTAGGCACTCGATGCTTGGCATGGACTTGGTGGAATGAAGGGCCTTTCTCTGTGCTAGTCCATTCTAAGAGTACTGAACACTCCCAAGGTATTTGCTGGCATGGTTGTGGAAGGGGAAAGCTGTAACTGTCCATAAGATAGGAGCAAAATTAAGCCATTCAACCCATTGAGTCTGCTCCACCATGGCTGATTTATTATCCCTCTCAACCACATTATCCTGCCTTCTCGTATAACCTTTGACACCCTTACTAATCAAGCACTTATCGATCTCTGCTTTAAATATACCCACTGACTTAGCCTCAGCAGTCATCTGTGGCAATGAATGTCCTGTGGTGGAGGCCTGACTGTGTTTGTGAGTGGGTGGGTGGGTGGCAAAAGGGCTTGTTTATAAAGCACTGGTGAGGCCTTGGAGTATTGTGAACAGTTTTTGCCCCCTTAACTAAGAAAGGATGTGCTGACTTTGGAAAGTGTTCAAAGGAGGTTCACAAAAATGATTCCAGGATTGAAAGGCTTATCACATGAAGAGTATTTGATGGCTCTGGGCCTGTACTCACTGGAATTCAGTAGAATGAGGGGGTGACCTAACTGAGACCTACTGTATGTTGAAAGGTCTTGATAGAGTGGATGTGGAGAGATTATTCCTATGGTGAGGGAGTCTAGGACCAGAGGACATGGCCTCAGAATAGAGGGGTGTCTTTTTAGAACAGAGATGAGGAGGAATTTATTTAGCCAAGGAGTGATGACCCTGTGGATTACATTGTCACAGGCGGCCGTGGAGGGCAAGTCTTTACATATATTTAAGGCAGAGGTGGATAGATTCCTGATTCATCACGGCTTGAAGGGATACGGCTGAGAAAATGGATCAGTCAGGATGGAATGGTGGAGCCGACTTGATGGGCCAAAATGGCCTAATTCTGCTGCTATATCTTATGGCCTTGTGATCTTCTTATCTGTTTTGAAGTGCTTGTGATGAATAAATCTGAACGTGAATTTGAATCTAGTTGTATGGAAACGTGACCTTCCCTTGCTCCCTGTTACTTTATGGCTGTGTAAGTCTTCAGTGTGAATGAGCTCCACTGAGTTGTTCATAGCTGAGGTGTGACCAGATGTGTTCACAGGAGTTGTTCCCAGTCAGGATCCTGGCCGACGCTCCTCTCCCTCGTCCACGGACAATCACGCCGATCTCAGCACCAACAATTGAGCTCCATACCTCATTGATGTTACTTTACCTGGACAGCACTCTGGCCAAATTTCCCTTGTACAGAATCAAGACCCATTTTTCTAGCACTAATTCAAAATCCCTATTCCCATGTCCAAGTCTCAACATTCTCACATGGATCCCTGACTCCATTTTCAAATGTAGATACTCAATCCCATTTTCCCAGCCTAGATGACAGCTCCCACTGCTCCTGGTGATCCCACTTTTCCTGTGCTGGTTTCAGACTCCATTTCCCCTGTATTGATTCTTAATTCATGTTTCCTGCTCCACCACATCTTCTCCATTCAGACTGCTAGTCCCATTTATGCTCCAATTGCACTTGTTGGAGTTGAGTGTAAAATTGTTATTTTTCTCATAGCTTAACCTTTACTATTACTTCTTCTCACCTGCCTATCACATCCCCTGGTTCCCCTCATCCTTCCCATTCTCCTATGATCTACTGTCCTCTCTTATTAGATTTCTTCCCCTCCAGCCCTTTACCTTTTCCACCCACCCATCACCTTCTAGCTATCCTCCTTCCCCTGCTCCCCTCCTCTTTATTCTGTCATCTTCCCCCTTCCTTTCCAGTCATGAAGAAAGGTCTCGGCCTGAAACATCGACTACTTGTTCATCTCCATAGACGCTGCCTGACCTGCTGAGTTCCTCCTGCATTTTGTGTGTGTTGCTCTGGACTTCCAGCATCTGCAGACTTTGTCCTGTTTGCTTGTATTTGTATGTAATCCCCAAATATACATGTAATTGTTCAGTGAAATTTTCAGTAACTGTACTATAGCTGATTCTTTATTCTTTGACAAGTTGCTCTGCAATAGGTGTCACGGCACTGAACCTGCCTGTTTTGTAGATTATTGCTATCATTGGAATCTCTTGTTGTTTGGTCTAGTCTGAGACTAGTTTTAGTAGGATGACCAAAACTTGTTTATTCTTTGTCTGTTTTCTTTGCTTTTATAGCATCTAATAAATGGCCATGGGCAAAAAAGGTTTATGCCTCTTTTTTAACTTCCGAAGAATCTTTGGTTCGCAAAGTCACCAGGATCCAACACACTTCTGGGCACCTTTTGATATCTACTGTCCTGACAATTTAACCACTGCTAACTTCACCATTCAACTACTTTAGAGCTGAATTACAGTACCAGCAACCCAGGTTCAATTGCTGCCGCTGCCTGTAAGGAGTTTGTACTTTCTCCCCATAACCACTATGCGTTTTCTCCCACAGTCCAAAGATGTACCAGTTGGTAGGTTTATTGGTCAATGTAAATTGTCCCATGATTGGGGTAGGGTTAAATCGGGGGATTGCTGGATGGCGTGGTAGCATAGTGGCTAGCACAGGGTTTTACAGTGCAGAGACTCTGACCCATATCCCCCCATTGTACACTCTCCCCATAACTGCACGGGTTTCCTCTGGGCGCTTGGGTTTCCTCCAAAGACGTATTGGTTGTTAGGTTTATTGACCATGGTAAGTTGTTCCATGATTCGGCTAGGGTTAAATTGGGATTGCTGGAGGGCACGGCTCATAGGGCCGGAGGGCCTATTCCGCGCTGTATCTCAATAAATAAATAAAACATATTTAGTAATAGCTCTGTGTGGCACTATCTTTGCGGCATTGGATACAACACCGACCAGGCAAAGATAAAATCACTCTTGCACAGCCCCAGAAGCCTAGACTAGTCCAAAGGAATGGAAGATCCCTTTAATAATGGATAAATGAATAAACAGTCAATGTTTTGGGCTGAGACCCTTCTTCAGGGCTGGGAAAGAAGACTGAAGACGCCAGAGTAAAAATGTTTGGGGAGGAGGAGGAAGCTAGCTAGAAGGCGACAGGTCAAGCCAGGTGAGGAGGAAAAGCAAACAGAAGAGAATGGACCATAGGAGAAAGGGAAGGAGGAGGGGACCAAGGGGGAGGTGATGGGCGGGTGAGAAGAGGTGAGAGGCCAGTGTGAAGAATCGAAGAAGAGGGAAGGGGAAGGGATTTTTTTTTTACTGGAAGGAGAAATCGCTATCCCTTTAATCCAATAAAATGAATGTGTCATAACATAGTATAGAACCAGGCCCTTCGGCCCTACTCATCCATGCTGACCCACTTCTCCGTTTTGGCTCATATTCCTTGAAACCTTTCCTCTCTATACCTGTCCAGGTGGCTTTTAAATGTTGTTATTGTACCTGCTCACCTCTTCCTCTAGCAGCTTCTTCCATATACGTTTCACCCTCTGTATGAAGGAATTACCCCTTAGGTCCGTTTTAAATCTTTCTCCTCTTAAATCTATGCCCTCTAGATAATGATTCTCTGAGAAACAGACTATGTGCATTCACTCTACCTATGTCCCTCTTGATTTTATACACCTCTATAAGGTCAGCACTCAGTCTTCTACCTTCCAAGTGCTTGCCTGCCCAAACCCTCGCTATACCGCAGGTCGGTGAGGCCTCGTTTATCTTCTTTGCATCCGTTCCAGCTTAATTGTGTCTTTCCTGTGAATGTGGTAACCAAAACTGTACACGATCTACTGTGAACCCTTCCTGGATTGAAACTGCGTCGTGATGGGGAATTGTCAAGCTCACTCTGTGGATGAGCTACATTAGGAGAGCTGATGAGAGCCACTTTGCAAATAGAACAAGGAGAGTTGTTCCACACTAATCCCAGAATGTTTGATACCAACTGAAAAGAAGGCATTCTGATTCCAATACTTTTTATTCAAAACTTTTCTTTTTCCAGATAATTTAACTTTTTACAAACATAAAAACGTTTGCATTTTCTGGTTTTAAAAATCGATATTGGCTACACATGGGCAACAGGACAGGCATCAGAATGACAAAAAAATAGCCAGTTTTTCTATGAAAATTGCATAAAGAAATAGTTTTCTTTTCTCTCTCAACACATTTTCATTGTCTCCTCACAACCTTTGCTGCCCCCTTTTCTGAAGGTATTGACTCCTTCTGGGGTTGGTGGTGGAGGGTGTAGTTTTCCAGGGATAGTTCCCTGTTCTCCAGTACCCCACCCATCGCTAATCTTCAGGTGTAAGCCGGGGCACTGTGTAAGGATGCCCCCCCCCCTCTCCCTCTCCCTCTCTCTCTCTCTTTCTCTCTCTCTCTCTCTCTCTCTCTCTGGTTCAGGGCACTGGGATGGAGGCCTGTATAATTCTCACCCAGCCTGGAGTCAGAGTGAGTGTGACAGCGCACAGTAGCCCCCCTTCTCCGGAGACGACCCCTCAGGTGTTGAACCAGAGACCCATCCACCCCGCAATGCTTATTAAGCAGGTATTTCAGTCTGCCAAGCAGATCCCTGCTCGCTGAACTGAACCGCAAAGCTAGCAGACAAAAATATACTGAATCACCTTACGAAATATTAAGGGATACAAGCGTTTATGTTCCAGAATTACATGGATCGCACATGCAAAATAAAAACAAAAGGTGCAACAAAATTATTACAAAAGAAATCTCTTCTGAGGAATAAATTTTCCCTTTGCATCGTACTGCATTACAAAATTTCAACACAGTGGTTATATAAATATTTCATTACAGATTTCCCAACCCCCCCCAGCAAAAAAAACACATATGTCAGACTCTATTCATAACCACATACAAAACACATCAAAGTTATTAGTTTTGAAGGACGGGGGTGCCATTATCCCCCATCTAACACCCCAACAGCCAGTCAATGTCTGTTGAAGAGAGCTACAATGCTGGCTACCACTAAGAATGTAAAGAACAGTGGGGGGGGAGACAAAGCTAAACAGGCACTGTGCAGGGCTCGGGGAAACGACAGTCTAGAATTCTGAGAACAAACATTGTGGCTAAAGAGTAGCAGAGCTGAATGCCCTGTGAAGGAAAGAGGCCTGGTTTCGAAAGGACGAGGAGGACAACTAGACTCGGAGCTTAGAAAGAAGCAGAGCTGAAGTGAGAAGAAGATCTGTCTTGGCGGATATTATAGAAAGAACTGCTTTGTGTCGGAGCATCATTCATTCCTGATCTATCAAAATGTCATTCCCCATACATGGATTTCTCCCCTTCCCTTACTGTCTCACTTACAGTGAATTTCCAGCAAGCTCGTTTTGATTTTGGAAGACTAGCTTTGACCATCTTTTATCCTCTGTCTCCTGGGTGCAAAGGGTGGGCTTGAGTTTGAATGTACAAATGTAGGAACACTATTCTCCATATAGGGAAAGGACTATGGCGGATCTGAAGTACAAAGGACTATTTCTAGCATTTTCTTTTCTTTTTCAGCTAACAATTATACAGTAAGTTACAGGCTCAGTTCCGTTTCATTTTGATCGACTCACCCCATTCTAGGGAGGGTGTGAAGGCTATGGAGAGAGTTCAGAAGAGGTTTAGAGGGCACGTACTATAAAAAGAGTTTGGACAGACTAGAGTTGTTTTCCTCAGACTAGAGTCTGAGGGGAGACCAGATAGAGATGAGGAGGGATTTCTTTAGCCAGAGAGTGGTGAATCTCTTGAATTCTTTGCCACGAGCAGCTGTGGTCATTGGGTATATTTAAGGCAGAGGTTGATAGCTCTTAATTAGTCAGGGGCAGGAAGGGATATAGGGAAAGGCAGGAGACCGGTGCTGAGAAAAAAAATGGATCAGCCATGATGAAATGGATGAACAGTCTTGATGGGCCAAATGGCCTAATTCTGCTCCTATTCTTATGGTCTAAGTTTATAAATTTCTGAGAAGTGTAGATGACCAATACTAAAGGGCATGCTTTTAAGATGAAGATGATTCATAGATGAGTGGGGTAAATTTTTCAAACACAGGGCATGGAGTGCTTGGAACGTGCTGTCAGGGGTGGTGGTGGGAGCAGGTACAGTAGAGGCATTTAAGAAGCTTTTAGATAGGCACATGAATATGCAGAGAGTGCTGGGATATGGACCATGTGTGAGCAGAAGGGATTAGGCAGCATTAGCTTAATTAATTTGGCACAACATCATACTGATGTCTGGCCCGTTCTGTGTTGTACAATGTTCTATATACAGAGTGACAGAACCCACTTCAGTTCACCTGCTGGAGGCCAATTGTCATGTGGAAGAGATTGGGCTTTCAAATTGGAAGGTACATCCTTTGTCTCAACTCACAGGTCTTGGAATGACACTGCAGTGAGGAATTTCAGATGAATACAATTATTCCATTAGCTGATTTAATGGATACAAGCCTTTCCCAATGTTTATCTCAAGCCCCTGTCTCGCTCGCCTCCACAGTTAGTCAAGCACTATATTTTGGAGAGAGGGGATCAGTGCGTCAGTTTATCTGCATACACTAGGGATCTATCAAAGAGACTTTATGGACCAATGGTAACTCTTGGCAAGGAGTTATTTGCACATGTTCTGGAGGAGGTTTTGAACAGAACAACTATCCAGAAAAATACTTCCAGTATCTTATACACAACTGAAGCTCTCTCTGACATGCACAATATCACATCTCCTACAACCTTCAGCCTCACAATTATTGCTGAAATGTTCTGAGCTTACATTTGCCCTATAATTGTCATAGGTGTCTTGCTTGGAGCCAAGGAAGTAATTTCAGATAACTTGTATTGACGTTAATGTTTGTCGATAGAAGAGGGTTTTGGGAATGGGAGGAAGCTCTTTGACCTCTACCCCATGACAGGACCAAATACTTCCAGGTCAAAAATGCTATTTCCTAACTAATGGATTATCCTAACAACTACCATCAAGCAGGAGGTACAGAAGCCTGAAGTCTCACACAACCAGGTTCAACAACAGCTACTCCTCTTCAACCATTTGGTTTTTGAACTAACCCTGCACAACTCTAATCACAACAGTATGGCGGTATTGTTGTACCTTTCTGCGCCTTGTGGCGCATTGGCCGGCAACCTTGTCGTTCCGTTAGCATTTTTTGTTTGCTTTTTTATGAGATCGAGTTGCTAGCTCGACACTTAACCCAGCACAGATGGAAAGCATGCGACTGGATTCGAACCCCAGACCATTTGTCTCGAAGTCCGGTGAGGGTGCCACAACACCAACAGCCAGCATAGTACAGTGATATTATTGCCACTTCTATCATTTGCACTAATACAAAGATTTTTCTTGTTCTATTTGTGTTTTTTCTTGTAAAATGTGTGTATAGCATGTTTAATTCACTTTTCATTGTGAATGCTGCTTATCTGATGCTCTGTACCTATGAGTAAGTTTTTCATTGCACCTGTGCAGATAGGTACTTGTGCATTTGACAATGACCTCTACTTTGACAACTCATCCAATTAATTCAACTCAAATCCAGTTAATGATCAACCTTCAGCTCCACACACTTTATCTCGTCCTTATAGGGGGTGGACAACCTTCACCTTATCCAAGCTAGAAGTTTGGACCCATCCCTACAGTTTCTTTCTACTTTGTACGCTCGATAGGTCACCACAAATCTGCCTGTTAGGTCTGAAACAATTTTTACAACACTACTGCATTTTTTAGATGAAAGACATAGACTACAATCTCGAGATTCAGTAAATAATTCTTCCTCTCCTCCACCCCCTTTTTAACCCACCTGGAGTGTGAAGTGTTATGGGGGGTGGGGGGCAGTCAAACAAACTCAGAGCTCTGAAAAGTGGGCGACAGTGTATCAACCTAGACAGAGTGCCTCATTAAATGGGGCAAACCCTGAAGATGTGAGGGTCAAATCTAATCCTGCATGCACACAACTGCTCACCTCTGTGCATCCCACCACACACACTCATACATACACACACACGCTGGTACATACACGTACACACACACACACACACACACACACACACACACAAAACACAGACAACACACATACTGCATAGATACACATGCATACCACACAAAATACACATGTACCAAATACTCAACCCGTACCATGCACAGATTACATTCACCACACACATGTGTCTTGAGCACACGCCACACACACCAAGCACGCCCACACATGCGCACTACCCTCATTCAAGGATCTCACATGCAAAATACACGAATTTCTGCCTCACAGTCACGCAACTTACACACCTTATAGACTCAGGAGTGTTGTACAGAGGTACCACAGACAGGTAGCCAGCTTTTGGCCCTGCCACGCAGACCAGAGAAATGGTAGACATGTTGTTTATTTGGGGAGGATCTTGGACAGGGTGCACGTGTCTAGGTTGAATCGATTTTCCTTCCCTAGCCCAGGAGAACTGAGTCCAAATACATAACCACATCAGAATCCTAACCAAGTTCAGCTGACCTGTAACTGAGACAACAATGCCCTGTGGTCAGTATGGTTGAATATCACAAGGGCAGATGCTGAAAAGCATATTAACCTCAGGACAGCCCTGCACCATCTTAATGTTCAATAGTCACAGCCTAGACAATCTGACAATAAAGGATGCCGCTTCTTTAAAGTACTGCAAATTTTCTTAAACCTTTAACTTCTAATGTTACCACTCACAACAAGCCATCTATTGACACTTTATTCAGCTGCATTTAAAAAAAAATCTTTTACTTCAATATCTAGTTCGTAAGCCAGCTCTTATCCAAAGGGTTAAGCTGATAAAATTGCCACATTAACCATTATACAAAATAGAAAATTGCAATTTTTTAAAGATTTCTTACCCCCACCCACCCACCCACGCCCACCCATCAACCTTGTTCTGTCTCTCCCGCCACCACCTTTTGCCCTCACTTCCTTGGGTATGAGGTTTCTTAAGTATGGATGAAGCCGAGTTTTCTACAATGCTGTGGGGAATTTGTTCAGTTCAGGCAACAAAGTACGTTAGCTTTGCTCCCACTTCCGAGGGAAGGCTGCTAATATTTTTGACAGCTGTTGATTCTGGTGATGCTGTTTTCATAGAGGGTGAACTTTGCTCCTTGGAATGCGAACTAGTGACAGGAGAGAACAGTCTCACATCGGGGGAACTACGAGTCCAGTCATGGCTGCAAAGACAAGAGGGGAAAATAGGAACGAAGGTAAACATGTGTTCATCCATCATTTTCATATAGATACCAAATAAACAGACATTTTAATACATATTGAGATCTTTCCAAAATAAGCTTGTTGTTGCTGTTTGCATTTTCAGTGTCCCAGATTCTCTGTGAGCAAGGTATCCCCCTTTCTCTTCATCTCTGCTGTTGGCACTAACTCTTCTGTGCCAGCTCCCCATTGCCCTGGGTTAGCTGACGTTTCAAAAATTTCTCCACTTCCACCTTGAATACTTCAAATAATCTGATCTCTACAATTCACTGGGGTAGAAAACTCCAGAGGTTCACCACAATCTCACTACTTCTACCCTGAATTCTTCTAATGATCTGGCCTTCACAGTTCATGAGGTAGAAAAGTTCTGAGATTCACAACCATTTGCAGAAAGTAATTTCTGTGCACCTCCAGTTTAAATGATGAGCCTCTTACTGTATAGCCTCTTACTATATCGAGACCGTTCCAATATTGAAAACATCTCCGCAATTATCATGTGGTGCATACTCTGGATCTTATAGGCCCCCAGTAAGATCACATCTCATTTTCTCAACTCCAAAGAATCTAGACCCAACTTGTTTAGCCTCTCTTGATTGGACGATTTTCTGAATCTGGGAATTAGCCTGGTGAAAGGGCACTGGATGAGACGAGTCCATAGAAGGGTCTCAACCCAAAGCTTTGACTGGCCATTTCCCTTCATAGATGCTGCCTGACCTGCCAAATTAACTTATTTTTATTTATTTACTTAGAGATAAAGCATGGAGCGGGCCCTTCCGGCCCTTTAAGCCTCACCACCCCAGCGAACCCTGATAACCCCGATTTCAACCCCAACCTGATCACAGGACAGTGACCAATTAACCTACCCGGTACATCTTTGGATTGTGGGAGAAAACCAGAGCACTCGGGGTAAAACCCACACATTCCACGGGGAAGACGTACAGAGGAATATTTAAAGCGCAAGTGGTTAAATTTCTGAAACATCGGCGAACCCGGGGCAATAGGGAACTGGCACGGAAGAGAAGATGCCTGGGGTAGGTCAACCAAATGGCAGGGCAGCCTTGATGGGCTGGGTGGCATACTCCTGCTTCTACTGTCCTGCGTTCTTTCAGACAGCCAGGGCACATCCCAAATTGGAATGTTTAACCCTCTCTTGCCAATACTCTGGATATCACATTCCAAATGCAATCGGCTAACCCAACACAGCGCAGGAAGCAAAGCCTAGACCCTGGTGAGCACAGGTCAGTGCACCTCCACAATAAGTCCGGCTTGTCCACGGATGCCTTCACACTGTTTTGGCATTTTTTGAAGCTGTTCCTTCTGTCACTCTTGGTCGCTGGGTTGGGATGGGTCAAGTGGCAAGGAAGGTTTGCTAACTTTGGCTCTAATTCACATTTTGCTATGGTACAGCATTACTAAAAGGATATCAGAAAACTTGGAGCGTAGAACTGACACTTCAGCTCTGCACTGACTATGACGCCAACCTAACTAATCCCATTTTCCTGCACATCCTTCAGTTCCCAGCCTGTTTATCTACTCGTCTAAATGCCTCTTAAATGGTGCTATCATACCTGCTGTTACCTCCTGCTCTGACAGTGTGTTCCCTGCACCTACCACTTCCGGAGTAAAGAAATAGCCTTGCACACCTTCTTTAAACTTCCCCCTTCTTACCCTAAATCTATGCCCTCCGATATTTGATCTTTAAAGTTCAAAGTTCAAGTGAAATTTATAAGTACGTAGATGTCACCACCTTGAAATTCATTTCCTTACAGGGCATCACAGAAGAAAAGAGAAATACAATAGCTGAATGAAAAACTACACACTAACACAGACTGACAAGCAACCAACGTTCAAAAGAAGACCAACTGTACAAATAAAAAACATTTTCCACCCTGAGAAAAAGGTATTGATTATCAAAGTGTATCTATGCCCCTCATAATATTTATACTCCTATCAAGCACTGATGCTCCAGAGAAAATGATTCAAGTTTGTCCACTCTTCTTACAGCTAATACTCTCTAATCCAGGCAACATTCTGGAGAACAACTTCAGACCCTTTTCCAAGTATTTCCTACAACACGGTGACCAGAATTGTACAAAATGCTCCAAATATGGTCTTAACAAAATTTTATATAGCTGCAACATGGCCTGAGAACGTTGATACTCATGTGTCCGACTGTAGAAAAGAAGAATGCCATTTACCTTCTTCACCACACTATATTTGTGTTGCCACTTTCATAAACCATGGACTTGCTCCCCAAGTTCTCTCTGAACATCATTCCTCCACTTAACGTACACTTTATTTTGCATTTGACCATTGTCTGCATTAAACCATCTTCATTTCTCCACCCAGGTCCCCAATTGACCTATTTCCCGCAGTACCATTTGACAATCTTCCTCGTTCTACACCATCTACCAATATTTTATGTTGAATGAAAATCTACTAATCAGCCCACCTACATTTTTTATCCAAACCATAATCCTCAGAGGCCACTTTATTAGGTACAGAAGTGGAACTGGGAGTGGTCTTCCACTTCTGTAGCCCAGCCACTTTAAAGTATGATATGTTGTGTGTTCAGAGATGCCCTTCTGCAAACCACTGTTGTTAGCTGAATTACTGTTGCCTCCCTGTCACCTTGAACCAGTCTGGTTGTTCTCTTACATAAGAACACAAGAAACAGGATCAGGAGTAGGCCATCTGGCCTGTTGAGCCTTCTCTGCCGTTCAATGATATAATGGCTGCTCTGGCCATGGACTTACCTCCACCTACCTGCCTTTCCCCCATAACCCTTAATTACCTTACTACGTAAAAATCTATCCAACCTTGTCTTAAATATATTTACTGAGGTAGCCTTCACTGTTTCATTGGGAAGAGAATTTCTCAGACTCACCACCCTCTGGGAAAAGCAGTTCCTCCTCATCTCTGTCCTAAATCTACTTCCCTGAATCTTGAGGCTATGTCCCCTAGTTCTAGTTCTCTTCTGGCCTCTCTCATTAACAAGGTGTCTTTGTCCACAGCATTGCCGCTCACTGGATATTTTCCCCCCTTTTTTGTACCATTCTCTGTAAACCATACAGACTGTTGTGGATGAAAATCCCAGGAGATCAGCAGTTTCTGAGATACTCAAATCGCTCCATCTGGCACCAACAATTATTCCACAAAGTCACTTAGATCTCCACATGATATTTGGTCTGAACTTCTTGATCATATCTGCATGCTTTTATGCATTGAGTTGCTGCCACATGATTGGCTGATTAGATATTTGCATTAATGAGCAGGTGTACAGGTGTACCTAATAAAGTGGGCACTGAGAGTATATTACTAGCAACAGAGGTCCAAGCACCAATCCCTGCTGAACATCACTGGTCATAGACCTCTGGCCAAAACAAATCCCTCCGTCACTACCCTCTGTCTTCTCTGCCCCAGCCAATCTGCCAATGTTGCCAACTCACCATGGATCCCATGTGTCTATCTTCCAGACCAGCCTACTATGAAGGATACAGAACCTTGTCAAATGCTTTACCAAAGTCCACGTAGACAAAATCCACTTCCCAATGCTCATCAATCATCTTCGTCACCTCCTCAATCAAATTGTGAAGCACAACTTCCCTTGCACAAAGCCATGCTGTCACTGACTAAGTTCATGCATCGTAAATTATGCTAAACATCAGTGAACTGTTGGTTTGGGCAAAAGACTAGGATCCTCCTTTCTCAACTTGCAACTTTCCCGTACATCTAACGTCACCTCTCTCTAATTGTGTGTGTCCTTTAGAAATACAGTCTGTAGATCAGGGGTTCCCAACCTTTTTTTAATGTCCTGTGTTAGAGCAATTTTTGGGTTGAGCACATCTAGCAAATAACTTCAGCCACCAATCTTCAAATCTGAAGATAGATTGTAGATTGAATTTGAAATGCAGCTCTGAACAATAGGTTCCTAAAAGCCTTGAATCACAGACCAGACAATGCTGATTAAAATTCATTTAGATGACTGTGGTGTGGGTGCGAATCAGGAGGTGTGAAGTTTGTGTGTAGTTTTAAAGAAAGCATTGTGGATGTATTGTAAATATGGAATTGT
This sequence comes from Hypanus sabinus, assembly GCF_030144855.1. Classification (NCBI taxonomy): domain Eukaryota; kingdom Metazoa; phylum Chordata; class Chondrichthyes; order Myliobatiformes; family Dasyatidae; genus Hypanus; species Hypanus sabinus. Next base: position 15,409,093 of record NC_082706.1, read on the forward strand.
CCTTTGTTGTTTAGCACATAAAATATCAGGCAGCATGGGACAGCCAGACCTTTTCCCAACTGAAAGGGACTCCATATGAAGCCTGCTGTATCTTGTTTTCTTGAATAAAGAGGCTGCTTCATACCTACCAGCACTATTCTCCGGTGAATTCATTCTTCATTCGCACAACAACCCCCTGGATCCCTGTCATGAACTAAGAGGTGCGTGGACCCCAGGTTGGGAACCTCTGGTCTAGATTGTCTGCTTCGCTTTGCTCTTCCCACCAAAATGTATCACTTTACGATGCTCGCTGTTAAATTTCATCTGCTTTGTCCACTAGTACCCTCAAGGCCCTTCAGACTCTGCTTACCAAATAGTTTCCTCTGGTCCCCAAATTGCTCTCTTTCAAGGCATTAACCTTAGCTTAACCCCTCCTGTTTTCTACATGCTGTCAGTCTCTTGCCCTTTCAAACATGCATTGAATTCTTCAGAGGTAATTATTACCCTCTGGGTGGTTGCTTTGCTCTGAGGTCTTTTGGAGCTAAATGGAGCATTTGAATTCTTTGCTGCCATTTATAAGGACCAGTTTTGTAAATTTGGATAATAAGTCAGCAGAATTTTTTTATTATTAGAAAGAGGATTGTAAGAGACCAAGTAAGCAATAAAAAAGCTGGTGAAATATGGCTGATCTAATCTGATACAGAAATGTGAAAAACTGGGGCTAATAAAATTAGATCCATGCTCTTTGGAGTTCAAAGGAATGAGGGGTGATCTTAGAACATAGAACAAAGAACAGTACAGCCCAGGAACAGGCCATTCAGCCCACAATGTTGTGCTGAACCAGCTGAAAAGCAAATCAAAAACACCCAGACACTGATCCCTCCTACCTACACTGTCCACATCCCTCCATCTTCCACACTTCCATGTGCCTATCCAATGTCTTTTAAAAGCCTCTAATGTATTTGCCTCCCCCGCCATACCAGGCAGCGCATTCTAGGCACGCACCACTCTTGGAGTAAAAAACTTACCCTTCACATCCCCTTTGAACCTACCCCCTCTCACCTTCAATGCATGCCCTCTGGTATTAGACATTTCAACCCCTGGGAAAAATGATACTCCCTGTCTACTCTGCCTGTGGCTCTCATAATCTGATAAACCACCATCAGACCTCCTCTCAAGCTCCGCTGCTCCAGGGAAAACAACCCACGTTTATCCGGCCTCTCATGACAGCACATACCCTTTAAACCAGGCAGCATCCTGGTAAACCCCTTCTGCACCCTCTCCAAAGCCTCAGCATCCTTCCTGTAGTGGGGCAACCAGAACTGTATGCAGTACTCCAGATGTGACCAAACCAGAGTTTGATAAAGTTACAACATCTTACAGAAACATGTAACATCATGAGAGTACATGAAGGCTTACATGAGGAACATGCTGCCATGCTGTGGAGGCAGGTACATTAGGAACATTTAAGGGAGTCTTAGATTGAAACATGGAGGAGAGAGAAATAGCGGGCTATGTGGGAGGGACAGGTTCACCTGATCTTAGAGTCGGTTAAGAGGGCAAAACACCGTGGTTTGAAGGGCCTGTAATGTGCTGTACTGTTCTGTCTTCTTTGCGAGACAAGATATCTGGATGTTCAAAGGTGCAAAGTACTTTTATTATCAAAGTATGTATGCCGTATACAACCCTGAGATTTGTCTTCCCACAGATAGCCATGTTACAAAACAATGGAACCTGTTCAAAGGTAGTGTTTGAGGTACACGCGAATTTCTTTTTGCAATCTTTTGGGGTTCTTTACCCAGTCTAGCAGGGGTTCCCAACCTGGGTTCCATGGACCCCTTGCTTAATGGTATTGGTCCATGGCATAAAAAAGGTTGGGAACCCCTGATCCAAAGATTTGGGGAGGCCGGAACATTGGGAAAACTTAAAGAAGACCCAAGTACATATTTGAAAGATTGTGGGACTAAGGGCAATGGGAAGCTCGTACATTAGAAGAATTGAGGCCTGTGGTAGATTAGCCACAATCATACAGAATGGTGGGACGGTCCTGAGTGAACTGCTTCTGTTATCTAAAGATCTTATGCTCAGCATGTTGAAAGGATAGAATTCTAAAGAAGATGGACTTGGGGACATGAAGATATTAAGAACTTTGAAGGTGGGAAGTTAGAAAAATAAATAATTTATAATCACAGGTCTCGCAGAACGAAGTCCAACGGTGCTACTGGAAGCTGGATGTATCTACATCTGATTTCCAGCATTTGAACCGGCCACCAACTTCCACTAAAAAGATAAATATTCATTTGTCAACTTCATTCTAAGTAATGTTGGTTTTAATTAACTTAAACCAATGATTGTGCTTTTAGGCAAATGCACTATTGGAAACAGTAAAAGAACTTTTGGCAGCATGAAAGCTTTGGACAACAGAGTAATTAAAATCAGGTTTAGTATTATTGGCATATGAGATGAAATTTGTTACATTTGCAGCAGCAGTACAATGCAATAAATAATCATTGAGAAAAATTACGGTAAGTATATATTCAATAGTAGTGTAAAATAGAAATAAAAAGTAGTGAGGTAGTGTTCATGGGATCAACGTCCATTCAGAAATGAGATGGCAGAGACGAATCTAATGCAGTTTGTCAGTTTCATTTTGTCTTACAAGACCTGATGTCTTTCCATGGATGCTACCTGGCCTGCTGAGTTCCTCCAGCATTTTGTATGTGTCTCATATGTCTGGTTGCATTGTCTCCCATCCACTCATACCTGACCTCACCAAGTGGAGTCATGGATGTCTGGAGGAATCAGCAAAGAAGAATCCTTCTACATTTGAGTGCAACTGTATTCCTGAGTCTCCCCTCGGGACTTGCAAGACTAACAATAGTGAAAACCAAGAGAAAGCAATGGAGATGATGAAGGAAGCCCTGAACACCACCAGAGATGGAGGACTTTCATTGCTGCCCTAAATGTCAATGGCATAACAGGCAGTAATACATTAGCCTATACATTTGGCCTGTGGGAGGAAACCAGGGTAGATTTGTCCAGAAATACAGCACTTCACATGTCCAGAGGAAAAAAATCAAGTGAAATGGGTCATCGGGGAGCTTGGAATCAAGATCCCAAGGCCAAAATCTGTATGAGAAGCATGTGGTTTTGGGCTTAAGCATTTTCTTGTCCAAGTACTAGAGATTCTGCAGATACTGGAAATCCAGAGTAGCACATAGAAAATGCTGGAGGAACTCAGCAGGTCAGGCAGCTTCTACAGAGGGGAATAAACGGCCAACAATTCCGGTTGAGACCCTTCACCAGGACTCATTCAGGTCTTATTACCAACCCTGATGAAGGATCTCAGCCAGAAACATCAATGGTTTATTCCTTTCTATTGATGCTGAGTTCCTTCAGCATTTTGTGTAATGCGCTTGTTATCCTTGTTCAAGCTTCACCTGATTACAGTTGAGCTCTGATAATTGGTCTGCAATGTCCTACATTTCCCTTGAATGCCTTTATGTCTGGCAAGTTAAATGTCTGGGCTCAGTTCAGTCGGTGTGTTGAATTCCCCAAAATACTGCGAACCTCCAAAGTGGAAACCAAATCCTCCTGGATTTCTGTGGTCCTTCTCTTAGCTATTCAAGTGGGCTGTTGAGTAAATGACGGACCTGTTGTACTGTTTGGGCTGCACATGCCAGGGCCAATTACCAACCTCCCTCGTCTTGCCTGATCTCGACAAGGCAGAGACAAGTTGGGATCCCACTGACTGGTCTTTCTGTCCTTGTCCAGGAGAGTTGGGTGTGTAGAGAAAATAGGTTGGTTTTCTGCACCACAATGTTAGACTGCTGAGATGGATCGTGGACATTACCGATTGACCAACTGGATTTATTTGTTATACTAGCCTGTCTTTAATTATAGTCTTGCGTCCTAACTCATGCCAAATATCATTTACCCACTTGTCTCACTGGCCTATTATTGCTTCTCGTCCCAGTATCTCAATATCAAAATGAACACTCACGTTGCCTAACCGCTGCTTTTCACTCCAACTTGAACACATCTTACAGTTTTCCAATTCTGAAGCCGTGTACCTTCCTGATTTCCATCGCTCTGCATGGCCATGCCTTTATCTCTTTCTAAGCTCTGGCATTCCTTCGCTAGACCACTTGCCCCATCTCTAAGCACCTTTCAGGCACAAGATAGGAGAACACAGGGCTACACCTGGTCTGTAGGTGAGGGAAGAATCTGGGGAATGATGGAAAAGTTGGGGACTAAATGGAATCCGTATAGAATCAGGAGGTGGTAATTAATAGAACCATAGAAATACAGCTTGAATCAGATCCTTCGACCCAGCTTGAAGGATTTCTACAAAATGAATCGCGGAGAGCATTGAGACTGGTTACTTCACCACCTGGTATGGATGCACCAATGCACAGGATAGTAAGAGGCTTCAGAGGATTGTAGTTCCAGCCAGCTCCACCACAGGCACAAGCCCCACCCCCCCCCCCACCCATCCCACAGCCTTTTGAAGGACATCTTCAAAACCCAGTGGCTCATTATAGGCCCTCACTGTGGGGACTCATTACTACCATCAGGAAGGAGGAACAGGAGCCTGAAGATGTGCATTCAATATTGTAAGACCGGCTTCTTCCCCTCTGCCATCAGATTTCTGAATGGTTCATGAACCCATGATCTTCAAGAGGACCACAACCTTGATGTAGGGTTTGGAGTTTGTGTGCCTCAACGACCCAGAGAGCTATGATGGCTGGAGTCAGGGCCTTGAACTTTGGCTCTGGGTAGGGTCACCCACACCAAACAGGTCAAAGGGTAAGAGTGGTCCAGATTCGAGGGTTTAGCTCGAAGCTAACATCTCTGATTGGTCAAAAAATTGTTATGGAAACAGCAACGAAGAATCCTTCTACATCTGTGTGCGATGGTATAGACTGACAGTGAGGGAGGCTCTTCACTGCTGCCCTAGGTGCCAGCAGTGTATCAGGCAGTAAGCAACAAACCCATGAGCACTACCTCACTATTCCTCCTCCATACTTCTTTAATATTGTAAATTTGTTATGCCTGCACTATACTGCTGCCACAAAACAACAAATGTCATGACGAATATCAGTAGCAATAAACCTGATCCTGGTTCTAAACTCACTCATCCCAACCATGGTACTAACCAATCAACTCCATACTCGGCTCATATCCCTCCAAACCAAGGGTAGCCAAAATTTTTTCCCATAGACCCTCATTATTGACCAAGGGGTCTATGGACCCCAGATTGGGCACCCCTGCTCGAAACTTATTATCATCAAGATTAACCTATTATCCCCATTCATTGTTGTACTTCATTAATCGTGATGATTTCTATTGATTTTTCAATGGTTGATACATCAATGGGCAGAAGGAACAGTTTCCATGCAAGTTTTTAAAGAGTTGATAATCAACTTCAGGTATAATCAATGGTTATATCTTGGGATTAAATATTCCTTAGTGAAGAAATGCAAAAGTTAAGGAGGATTTGGTTTCCACATTGGGAGCTCCCAGATTTTTGGGGGGAATCCCACACGCTGACTGGTCTAAACTCAAACATCTTAAGTTGCCAGAAATAAAAGCATTCAAGGAAAATGTAGAACGCTACAGACCGGGAACCAAGATGACTGAAATCATCAGAGTGTAATCGTAATGAGGTGAAGCTCGGACAGGAACAACACGCACAACACACAAAATGCTGGAGGAACTCAGCAGGTCAGGCAGCATCTATGGAGAGGAATAAACCATTGAAGTTTTGGGCTGAGATCCTTCAGCAGGACTGACGATGAGACCTGAATGAGTCCTGGTGAATAGTCTCAGCCACTCCATAGATACTGCCTGACGTGCTGTTCCTCCAGCATTCTTTTCGTGCCACTCTGGATATCCAGCACCTGCAGAATTCCCTGTGCTTGGACAAGGGAACCCTTCAGCCAAAACCACACAATTCTCACACAGATTTTGCCATGGAGGTTTGCTTCCAATCTTCCCAATACCAACTTCACCTAATTTTGGTTTTCACCTGCACATGTGCAGCGCTGTATTTCTAGACAAGACCACTCTGGCAAAAGATATAGGTTAATAGACTGCTGTAAATCACTCCTAGCATTTGGTTAAGCGGACAGAAGAACCAATTTCCATAGAGCATTTCAAGTTAAAATTTTGAAGAGGCAACAATCAACTTTAATCAATGGTTGTACATTGGGATTAAAAGAAAATATGCCTGTTTATCATTGATTACTAAAAATAATCTAACTGTAAATTCTTATTGTACTTTTTTAGGCTGCATCAGATCCAGAGTAATGATGATTTTGTTCTCCCTTACATGTGCGTGCTGAAGAATGACAATAAACAATCTTGAACCTTAAAAAGGTAAGATTCAAGTGTAAAATAAATTCTTAAGTGTTCTCCATTTCATGAAGCATTTTGTGAAGAGTGATCACAGACCTGCTGCCCATGGGAATTCTCTCTGTTGAAAGCAGGTCTAGGGCAGGTAATATGATCCCAGTCTGCCTGGCTGACACAGCTCAAGGTCCCCAATTCCCGAGCTGAAATAAACCACATTTCTGCTCATTTCTGTCTTTGGAGGTTAGATGAGGCTCGATTCAAAGCAAAAAAAAGTGATTGAACGTTTATAAAATATTTTTCTGTCAATAAACAATTAACATTTGTGTCCATAGCTAATTTTCCTCTCAGGGGATTAACGCAAGCTGTACTCTTGCCACAACTTCAGCCCAGCAGGCTCTGCTCAGTGTCAAAAGTGGTACATTTGCAGTCTGACAGTATAGTTTCACAGAGACATACAGAAACAGGCCCTTCTGCTCATCGGGTATGTACTACCCTCTGAGAACCCATCTACAACAATCCCTCTTATCAACTCCTGGCTGGTAGTCTTCTATTCAAATGCTGGACTAAAATACTTCTTAAATGTCACCAGAGCCTTTTCAGGGAGTTTGTACATGCTCCCCGCGGCAACGTGGGTTTACTTGGGGTGCTCTGTTTCCCTCCCTCATTCCAAAGGCATGCTGCTTAATGTTAGGAAGTTATGGGCGTGCTTTATGGGCTGACACTTGCGGGCTGCCCACAACACATCCTCGAACTCTGTTGGTTGTTGATGCATAATGACACATTTCGCTGTATGTTTCAATGTCCACGTGACAAGTAAAACTAAACCTCTTTTTCTTCATGCCTGCCCAGTGCGTCACAGATTCAATTTCTGCTCACTTGACATTGTTTTTTAAAATCTTTACTTAGAGATACAGCACGGCAACAGGACCCTCCGGCCCAACAAGCCACCGCCGCCCAATTGAACTCATGTGACCAAATCAGCTACTAGTCGTGGTAGACCCTTGGAAGGTGGAAGGAAACTGGAGCACCTGGAGGAAACCCACGTGGTCATGGGGAGAACGCACAAATTCTTACAGAAGGCGGTGGGAAATCTTCAGCAACCCACACAAAATGCTGGACGAATTCAGCAGGTCAGTGTTCAACAATGTTTCTGACCTCTTCTTGTCCAGTCCTAATGAGGATTCATCTCACTTAACTCCACTAAAAATAATAAGAGTTCCTATAACTTCTAGAGAGTTGTGAGGGATAGCGCATACCTGGTGTCTCGGATTCACCTGGCTTTTTGCATTTGGTGGAATTTCATCTGATATTGCCCCAAGGGTAAGACAGTATCACCAGCAAGTTAAGCTGACTATCGCAGCATGTGGAGCCAACAACCACCTTCATCTCTACAGTCTCAGAGTCAGGCCTTTCAGCCCATCAACTCTGTGCTTGCCATCAAGCATTTATATACACTAATCCCATGTTATTCACAATATGCTGAAGCAACCCGGCAGGTCAGGCTGCATCTATGGGGAGGCCAAGACTCTTCATCAGGAATCCGCCCTCTGTCGACGCTGCCCGACCTGCTGAGTTAACATGGAACATACAAAAATACAACATTAGTTCCCTGATGCTGGAATCTCATGTGGATAGAGTGGTGAAGAAAGCTTTTGGTATGCTGGCCTTTATAAATTAGAGCATTGAGTATAGGAGTTGGGAGGTCATGTTGAAATTGTACAAGGCATTGGTGAGGCCAAATTTGGAGTATTGTGTACAGTTCTGGTCACCAAATTATAGGAAAGATGTCAACAAAATAGAGAGAGAACAGAGAAGATTTACTAGAATGCTACCTGGTTTCAGCACCTAAGTTACAGAGAAAGGTTGAACAAGTTATGTCTTTATTTTTTGGAGCGTAGAAGGTTGAGGGGGGACTTGATAGAGGTATTTAAAATTATGAGGGGGATAGTCAGAGTTGAAATGGATAGGCTTTTTCTTTTGAGAGTAGGGGAGATTCAAACAAGAGGACATGAGTTGAGAGTTAAGGGGCAAAAGTTTAGGGGTAACACGAGGGGGAACTTCTTTACTCAGAGAGTGGTAGCTGTGTGAAATGAGCTTCCAGTAGAAGTGGTAGAGGCAGGTTCGATATTATCATTTAAATTAAAATTGGATAGGTATATGGACAGGAAAGGAATGGAGGATTATGGGCTGAGTGCAGGTCAGTGGGATTAGGTGAGAGTAAGCGTTCGGCACGGACTAGAAGGGCCAAGATGGCCTGTTTCCGTGCTGTAATTGTTATATGGTTATAGTGCAGACCATTCAGCCCACAAAGTATGTGCTGACCATAATGTCCATATGTCTCCATTCCCTTCTTCTTCATGTGTCTAAACGGCTCTTAATCAACACTATCATATTTATTTCCCCCACCATCACAGACAGTCCATTCCAGGCATCCAGCAGTCTCCACATAAAAAAACTTACTGTGCTCATTCCCTTTAAACAACCCCCCCCCCTCCTTAAAGCTATGCCCTTGGGTTTTGAAGGAATTGTAAATTGCATTGAAAGTTTTGTTTTTGGTGGGGTGGGGAGGTTACTTGAGGACTACACTCACAGATCCTCTACTCCGTCATCAAATGACGGGAGATCTGATAGAGGTCTGCAAAAGTATGAGGTGTATAGATAGGGTGTGGGTGGAGATGCGTCTCTACCAAAGGAGGTATAAGGTGCTCCTTCCCTCCGTTGGCCCATAGGTCACCCTTAGGCAAGTTGTAGCACCTGCTTAGCTCCCCACCCCCTGATCAAGGTCTCGTGAAGCCATGGCAGCAGATGGTGGATGGTCGTATGAGCATTTGTGCATATCACAAGTCCTGGTTATGCGACCACTGACACCAGGCTGGCAACCTCTGAAGAGTATTGATAATGGCTGGGGTCACCCGTCTTGTAAAGACTCTGTCCAGAAGAAGGCAACGGCAAACCACGTCTATAGAAAAATTTGCCAAAAACAATCATGGTCATGGAAAGACCCATGAGCTCCTATGTAATACGACACAGCGCAAAATGATGATGATACACAGATAAAGTGAATGCATGGAGGCCTTTCTCCCTCAGGTGGAGTGAGACTAGAACTAGAGGTCATAGAATTCGGGTGAAAGGTGAAATATTAAGAGGAATGTGACTGAGAACTACTTCATTCGGAGGGTGGTGTTTGTGTGCAAAGAGCTGCCGGTGGAAATGGTAACAATGGGTTCAAATGCAACATTTAAGAGAGGTTTTTTTGATAAGTGCATGGTTTGGAGGGGTTTGGAGGGGATTGGAGGGGTTTGGAGGGGATTGGAGGGGCTTGGAGGGGTATGGAGGGGATTGGAGGGGTTTGGAAGGGATTGGAGGGGTTTGGAGGGGTTTGGAAGGGATTGGAGGGGTTTGGAGGGGTTTGGAAGGGATTGGAGGGGTTTGGATGGCTACAGTCTGGGGTCAAGGTGGATGAGCTGACTTTGCTGACATGGAGCACCCCACAACGGTGCAGAAAGGTGCAAAGCAGCGAACTGGGTTCCAGGGATGCATCGTGCTGGCGACAGGGAAAGCCTGGCTGAGGAAGGTCCCTGGGGCGGAGGTTTGGAGAAACTCACATCTCTCCAGATCTCATTTGACTGCTGCTCTTTTGAAGCCCCTCACAATCCTAGACAAAGCCCGAAAGGCGTCTGTTGTCCAAAAAGTGATCTTATTCTAAGCATGGGCACCGAGCACATTCCGTGTCTCTATCCTGGATCTGACGTCTTTCGTTTTATTTACTTGGCGTGGTAGCGTAAACCTTTATGGCAGCCAGCTGCAGGATTGGGGTGCGATTCCCACTGCTGACTGTACATTATCTCTGTCCGCCAAAAGGACACAACTTTGTTGTGGTTTGCAGGCTTGTGTGTCTCAATGACCCAAAGAGCTCTGTTGGCTGGAGTCGAGGCTTTCTGCCTTGGCTCTTGGTAGGGTCACCCATGCCAAACAGACTAAGGGTAGAGGCCAGACTAAGAGCGGTCCACCGGTTGTCCAGGTTCAGGGGCGCAGCTCAGGGCCAACAGCCCTGACTGGTAAAACAAAACTGTTGCAGAAACAACAATGAAGAGTCCTATGTCTGAGTGTGGCGGTATTCCTGAGTCTCCACCCGGGACCTGTGTGCCTGACCGGAGTAAAAACTGAGCTACTGACTCGATGAAGGAAGTCCTGAACACCGCCAAAGGTGGTGGACCTTCACTACCACCCTAAACTCTAGCGGTGTTACGGGCGGTGGAAGGACATTCTCCCTGTGACTGTGTGGGGTTCCTCTGCATGCTCCAGCTGTCTCCCACGTTCCAAAGATGTATGGTTAGGGTTAGTGAATTGTGACCACGTTATGATGGGATTGGAATCTTGGCAACACTTATAGCCTGACCAGCACAGTCCTCGCTGGTTTGGCTTGACGCAAACGGCGCACTTGGCTGTATGTGCATGTGACAAATAAAGCTAATCCTTCATCCTTTGCAGTTCCAAGCTCACTATCTCACAGGCATTCCTCCTCCGAGAAGTCATTACACAACAAATCCTCCATCTCCAGCTCCCGTGCTCTTTTCCAATCTATAGTTAAACCAAACGCCATGGGCCCTGCTTCTTGGGAAGGGCTCATTGGCTGGGTACTGGTGAAATAACACTATACTATCATGTTAGGAGGTGGAGAGTTTGGCCCAGAGTCCAGTTACTGGTTTCTAGTTCCTGGCTTGTTTCCTGAGCTGTTTGAGTTGGGTCAACCACTCTGAACCCATTGGTCCCTGTAGTTTAAGTTCTGCAATGAACAGTAGATTTTCAAAGCCACTCTCTACATCTTCAGCAACACACACAAAATGTTGGAGGAAATCAGCAGGTCAAGCAGCATCAATGGAGGGAAATAAACAGGAGACCTTTCAACAGGACTTGAAAGAGACAGAAATCAGAATAAGAAGGTGGGGTGGAGGGGAATGAGTACAAGCCAGGTAAAGGGGAAGGTGGGTGTGTGAGGGGGGGATGACATAAGAAGCTGGGAGGTAATAGGTGGAAAAGGTATCTGAAGAAGAAGGATCTGATAGGACCAGGGATGACTGGAAAAATTGGATCAGCCCATGATTGAATGGCGGAGCAAACTCGATGCACTGAATGGCCGACTTCTGCTCCTATATCTAATGGTCTTATAGGATTGAGGACCATGGAAGAAAGGGAAGGAGGAGGAGAACCAGTGGGAGGTGATGGGCAGGTGAGGAGAGGAGAAGGGGTGACAAGGGTGCCAGAATAGAGAATGAGAGAAGAGAGTGGGGGGGGGGGAATTACTAAAAGTTCGAGACATCAACGTTCATGCCACCATGATGGAGGCTACACAGATGGAGTGTGAGATGTTACTCCTCCAACTTGAGAGTGGCCTCATTGTGGCAGCAGAGGAGGCCACGGACTGACATGTTAGAATGGGAAGTCAAATTGAAATAGGTGGTTGTTTCCGCAGCTCTACTGATCTCCCCTTGGTCTCTCTGTAAGTATAAAGTTTACCTAATCTCTACTCAGAACTACAGTATCTTTCTTCTATCCCTTCTGCTAATGAGGAGCAATCTTATAAAGGTGCATAAAATTATGAGGGGTATGGAGAGAGTGAATACTTAAAGGCCTCTTTCCCTCTTGTTGGGTGAGACCAGAACCAGAGGCTATAGGTTTAGGGTGCAAAGTGAAATGTTTAGGGTGCAAAGTGAAATATTTAAGGGGAACCTGAGTGGGAAACCTCTTCACTCAGACGATCATGTGAACATGGAATCAGCTGCCAGAGGAAGGGGTAGTTGTGGGTTCAATTGTGACATTTAAGATAAAGATTGGTTAAGTACATGGATGAGAGAGGCATGGAGGGCTACAGACATGATGTAAATAGGTAAGACTAGCTAGAAGTACCTCTCAAATACCCGCGGGTTGGTAGGTTATAGAGTATCTGTAAATTGCCCTGAATGTTGGCTAATCTGAGAGAAGAGCGTAGGAGGAACAAAAAAACATGGGATTAAAGAAGGATTAGTGTAAGTGGGCAGTTGATGGGCAGCACAGTGAAGACTTTGGTTCTCCATGAGTCATTCGATCTAAGATGCAGCATCTTCTCATTGAGATCGATGGGAAGAATCAGCTCAAAGAAGGGAGTCCTCCCTGTTTCCTGATTGTCTACAATATCTGGGAATAGGACTAAGGAGCACAATGGAAGACTGTCCAATGACAGACCGGTGTGGCAGACCTGTGGGAGTGTTTCACCTCACCCTTCTCCTGATTCTCACATTCCTATCTCCCCACCCTCCACCCACAGTAGGTCAGTGAACCGCTTGTTGCTTGGGAATCTCGCGGTGGACAACTTGGGTACCTCCAAGACCTCATAACTGAACTTCAATGAGAACCTGTTGGCTAAAACAAATTGTAACTTCGAGCCTTGACAGACGATAATTACCAGATTATTTCATCTTATTTCTTCATCTACTCTTAAGATTGTGATTTGTAGAACATTAGCTCTTTGCTTTTAAGGGATTTCGGATAGAGCAGCACACAGCTTGTAAGCCTTCAAGCAATCCAGAGTGAAGCCAAGCTGTTTAATTAATATTGAGAATAGCTAACTAATATGATAACTTGAAGGAAATAAATTAATAGTGATAGATAGAAGGTGATAGAGAGGGAGTGATTGATAGATAGATACATTCACAATGAGAGAATGTTCCTTTTGTTTAAACTTTCAAAGATAGATACCTCATCCTGGACTCACGGCCCTAAACTGCTTACAAAACATACACTCAGTAGCCCCTTTACTAGATACCTCTTCTACCTAGAAAAGAGGCCACTGAATGTCTGTCTATTCATGGTCTTCTGCTGCTGTAGCCCATCCACTTCAAAATGCTGTGCAACCAGAGACACTCTTCTGCACAGCACTGTTGTAACACGTGGTTATTTGAGTTACTGTCAGCCTGAACTAGTCTGGCCAATCTCCCCTGACCTCTCTTATTAATGAGGCGTTGTCACCCACAGAACTGCCACTTGCTGGATTTTTGTTTTCAGTTTCGCAGAATTTTTTTGTCAACTCTAGAACAGGCGTTCCCAACCTGGGGTCCACAGACCCCTCAGTTAATGGTATCGATGCATGGCATAAAAAGGGTTGGAAACCTCTGCTCTAGAGATTGCTGTGCATGAAAACCCAGGAGATGAGCAGTTCCTGAGGTACTCAAACCACCCCATCTGGCACTAACAATCATTCCATGATCAAAGTCACTTATGTCACATTTCTTCTCAGTTCTGACGTTTGGTCTGAACAACTGAACCTCATGACCATGTCTGCATGCTTTTATGCGTTAGATTGCTGTCACATGATTGGCTGATTAGATATTTGCACCTAATAAAGTGGTCACTGAGTGTAGATCATACTCCCCTCTATTATCTCCCCAAAATCAAATTTCCCATTCTTTAGTGACATGACTCCAAAATAAAGAAAGAAATTTTACTGTTGCTAGTGTAGAGTACCTGAAACGTTGCTAATAGACATCCTGCCCTAATACATTTGTCAGGGAAATTCCCATTAGAATAAATTGGGAGAAACAAAGAAATGAGGAAGTACTGGCAAATTCACCTGATAAATTAAAAATAATTCAATCTGAATCCCTTTTCTTGTAACACTGACCCTCCTCTTTCCTCCTAAAAGGCTGTGAGAATATTCTGGAAAGTTCTCACCGTTACTGGCCACAAGTGTATAAAACAAAAACAAAAAAAGTGATGTTCATCTGTTTGCTGCATAGAATACGTGACAAGGCAAGGGGTGAGAGTTGTACGAATGTGTACATACTGACAAGTTCCCTGTGAACAGTGTTACAGTTACACTGCACTTCTCTGTGAATGTACATGCAACACTATATTGCAGTTGGATCAACATGCATGCAACGCTGCAGGAAATTTTGGGCCGGGGACCCTTCATGTGTCGCCATCCATCAAAGTTCAAAATCAATTTATTATCAAAGTACATATATGTCACCATATACAACCCTGAGATTCATTTTCTTGCAGGCATTCACAATAATTCTAATAACAGAATCAATGAAAAAGCACACCAGCAGGGTGGACAACCAATCTGCAAAAGACAACTAACTGTGCAAATACAGAAAGAAAGAGATCAAGAATAGATAAATAGACAGATAAGCAAGCAAAGCAAGCAATATATCAAGAACATGAGATGAAGAATCCCTGTAGGACCATGACTGCCTACATTATACGACTTGGCACATAATGATGATGACTACTAGAGATGGGGCAGGACTCAACTTTATCTCAGGAAACTGAAACTGGGAAGGTGATGAAAATATCAGTAAGGGAACCCTTTGGGGAACAGTGACCACAACTCTGCCAGTTACGGAAAGGGGTAGAGTTGTTCCTCATATTATCTGGAATTGGGGGAAGAAGCACAAGAGAGCACCTAGATTAGGAGATAAGGAGACTATCCCATCAGACCATAAGAATTCAGCCCATCAAGTCTGCTCCACCATTCCATCATAGTTGATCCATTATCCTTCTCATCTCCATTCTCCTGCTCTCTTCCCCATAACCTTTGACGCACCGACTATTCAAGAACCTATTAACCTCTGCTTTAAATATGCCCACTGAATATTAGATTACCCACTCATCCCTTGATAAAATGGAAGTGAGCTCACATCTCTGGGCACTGCTCTCCATGTGCTGAAGTGCTTTACACATGGCAAACTCTAATGGTAAATTAAAATTAATCAAATTTAAATTACAATGAGACTGATATTTCTTTTTGAACGTTCAAATCCTTTGCATATCTCAGATGCATGGCCCCAACTACTTACCTTTAATGACATAACACACACACAAACACACACACACACAAAATAAAGAAATAATACTATTTTAAGTGAGCACATCAAGGGTCTCCTTTAGCCAGAGAGTGGTGAGTCTGTGGAATTCGTTGCCATCGATGACTGTGGAGGCCAAGTCACAAGTCATTGGGTATAATCAAACTGGTGGTGATGCCTTGTCCTGACATAAAGGTGCCTAGACTCAGAGCAAGCAACAGCAGTCCTTACAATCCATTGTAACTGGAAAGGTACAGCAGGTCAGGCAACATCTACGGAGGGAAATGAACAGTCGGCATTTCTGGTTGAGACCTTTCACGAGGACTCTCTTGTGCCCTACAACCTCCTTGCTGTTTTCACTTTTCCCACAGTCCTTCAGAAGCGTCACAATCTTCCAGGACTCTTAGCTTTTGACCCATTAAACAGCAGCACTAGCCTTTCCACTGACTGGGTGACAGGTTGCTCGAGGGAGGTTATTATAATCATGCAATGCATGACTACATTGAGTGAAAGAGTAGAACAGCAGAGCCATAGAGTACTACAGCACAGGAACAGGCCCTTCAGCCCATCTAATCCGTGTCAAAGGACCAAACTTTCTGCTGAAACTGTGGAACTCATTACCACAGATGAATGTGGAGTCAGATCATTGGGTGTATTTAAAGCAGAGGTTGATAGGTTCCTTGATTAGGAAGGATATTAAAGGTTATGTGGTGAAGGACGAGAACAGGGTTGAGGAAAATAGATCAGCCATGATGGAGTACAGGTAGTTTCTGAGTCAGGACATTGTGACCAGTAAGAGGGGGGTGTCCTCTTGTCCACAAGTTGTTACTTTACACAAGGTTTGAACACAGCCTATGAAAACTCTACAATCTCACACATTAAAACGGACTATCAATTAACAAATGAAAAGTTTTACTACAAGAATACAGTACTATGACTTTCTGAAGCATTTCAAAACATTGGCAGTGAATACTCCATAACTGCAATGACTCACTACAAGAGCAAATTTAACAGCTGTACACAGCATGATCCCACAGCTATGAGATCATAGCTGAATAAACTTTTTGAAGTGCTTTGGTTGGAGGATAACTAGCTGTCAGGACATAAAGGGGGCTTTTTTTTTTCCTCTTCTTTGAGTGGTTTAGCCCTTTCTCAATCCCATAAACCACTATAAAACATTTTTCTGTGTGATTTATTTATTACTTACATATTGAGCTGCAGCCCTTCGAGCAGTGGTGCCCAGCAAAACCCCTCAATTTAACAATAGCCTAATCACAGGACAATTTACAATGACCAATTAACCTACCAACTGGTACATCTTTGGTCTATGGGAGGAAACTGGAGCACCCGGAGGAAACCTACGCGGACAACAGGGAGAGAGTACAAACTCCTTACCGACAGTGGGGGGAAATGAAACCTAGGGTGCTGGTACCATAAAGTGCTGTGCAAGCCACTTCACAACCACGCTCACTCATGCCTGTGTCTTTGTCTGTGTGTGTGTGTGTGTGTGTGTGTGTGTGTGTGTGTGTGTGTGTGTGTGTGTGTGTGCGCACGCGCACACAACAATTATTTCAAACCCTGAATTAAACCCCCCCCCCCCAAAATTCCCGATGCCCAAAATCATTGACCTGAGGAAAAGCCACAGGACATGCAGTGACTTGTTTCCCTGACGGTTCAGCTACATGAGAAACAAAAGCAGCCACATCGGACAGTAATGATGCTCTCTGGCCCATCTAGCCTCCTGTGGTTGGGCTGTCCCGAATCACCCTTGGAGCAGACAGGAATCATACCCTACCCACCACGTTCAGTGGAGCGTTAGGGAACATTTGCTCTCATACCTTGGAAGCCTGGCTGTTCTCTGTGCAATCACATAATGCTTTTCACATTTTAGACCATAAGACATAGGAGCAGAATTAGGTCACTTGGCCCATCAAGACTGCTCCGCAATTCAATCTGGGCTGGTCCTCTTTTCCCTTCCTCAACCCGCACCTCGGCTTTCTCCCAGTAACCTCCGATGCCATGTCCAATCAAGAACCAGTCAATCTCTCCCTTAAATACAGGTGCCTGTGATAACAAATTCCAAAAATTCACCACCCTCTGGCTAAGGAAATTTCTCTGTAACTTGTTTTTAAAGGGAAGACCCTCTATCCTGAGGCCGTGCCCTCTTGTCCTAGGCTCCCCCACCAATGGAAACATCCTATCCACATCTACTCTGTCAAGGCCTTTCAACATTCAAACGATTTCAATGAGATCCCCCCACCCCACCTCATCCTTCTAAATTCCAGTGAAGACAGACCCAGAGCAATCAAAGATTCTTCGTATGATAACCCTTTAATTCGCACAATCATTCTTGTGAACCACCTCTGGAGCCTCTCCAGTGCCTGCACATCTTTTTTTAGATGAGGTGTTCACAACTGTTCACAAGGGCTTTTTAAGAGACTCTTGGATAAATACATGGAGCTTGGAAAAATAGAGGGCTACTACGGGTAATGCTAAGTAATTTCTAAAGTAAGTACATGTTTGGCACAGCATTGTGGCCCAAAGGGCCTGTATTGTGCTGTAGGCCTCACCACTGCCTTATAAAGCCTCAGCAACACATCCCTGCTCTTGTACTCTAGACCCCTTGAAATGAATTGCTAACATTGCATTCACCTTCCTCAACCCTTTGCATCTCAGATTTTTGGATTTTCTCGCCATTTAGAAAATAGTCCGCTCATTTATTTCTAGCACAAAAGTGCATGACCATGCATTTTCCAATATTTTATTTCATTTGCCACTTTCTTGCCACTTTTATTGTGCTTTTCAATGAAACATTGGAGTTTAATGTGAATAGGAGGGACATAACTACATCTATTCTCTTAAGCCAGCTCCAAAGTTCAGTAAAATCTTGTGCCTCATCTACTTTGCCTTCCTGATCCCAGACCCTCTGGCACTCTTCCTGCTCCATCCTCAGCCTTGAATCTACTCACTGACTGAGCATTCATCTGGGGTAGAGGGTTTTGGTGTATATAGGAGTGGCCAGGTGGCATCACTCAGCTCCAGCGAGCCCAGTTTGGTTCTGACCCCAGGCTCTGTTGGTGTGAAGTTGTTACACTCTCCCTGTGACTGCATGGGATTCCACCTGCTGTTCCACTTTCCTCCTGCGTTCCAAAGCAGTTTGGGCGGGTTAACTGGCCTCTCTGTGAGTGTAGGTAGGGTGGGAGAAGATCCAGAGGAGGGAACTGATGGGCCTGTATGAAAGAGAATAGATTAGAGGGAAACAAGTGGGGATTGGGACTGACGGAATGCTCTGATGGTCAGTATAGAAATGAGGGGTTGAATGGTCTTCTACATCATGAGCACTAAGTTAAAAAAGGAAAGGAAAAGTTCCTCATATTGTGATGACCTCGTATCCTGACATAACAGTGCCTAGATTCAGATCCAGCAGCAAGCATCCCCTTACAATCTATTGCCACACACGCAAGCTGTCTGTTAGAACTAGGCAGGTCAGGCAGCATCTATGGAGGGAAATGAACAGTTGATATTTCTAGCCAAGACTCTTCAGCAGGACTCTCTTGTACCTTACAAACTGCTTGCTGCTTTCACTTTTCCCACAGCCCTTCATAAGCATCACAACCTTCAAGGTCTCTTAGCTTTCAAGCTTTCAAGAGCACACTAGACTTCCTACTGACTGGGTGACAAGTTGCTCGAGGGAGGTTATTATAATCGCACAATGCATGACTACATTGAGTGAGAGACTACTACAGCAGAGCCATAGAGTACTACAACACCAAAATAGGCCATTCAGCCCATCTAGTCCATGCCAAAGGACTATACTTTCTGGTTAATCTGTGGCACTCACTACCACATATGAATGCGGAGTCAAGTCATTGGGTGCATTTAAAGTGGAGGTTGATAGATTCCTGATTGGTAAAAGGGTGTCAGAGGTTATGTGGTAAATTTCCTGCTCAAAGCAATGGTTGGTCTGCGCAGCTGTGAAAGAAAACGAATGAGAGGAAACGTTGCTCTCACTGCTCTGGTTCTCCCAAAACTGAGTAGGTGTTTTCTTTTCTATTCAGAGATGGTAACAGGCCCTTCCTGCATAACAAGCCTGCGCTGCCCAATTACATCCATAGGACCAAAAGAAAAACAGTACCAAAAATAACAACAAAAACAAGAGGGTTGAGTGGCCGTCGTAATTTGACTCTGGTGCATCAGTGTGTGTAGAATGTTGGGAGTGCAGTTGATAGGAGTGTTGGGAGAATTATAAACAAGATTATTTTAAGTATATGCTTGATATTCTGGGTTGAAGGGCTTGTTTCCCTGCTGTATGAAGCTATGACTTGGGGAGTTCAAAGTTCAAAGTAAATTTATTATCAATGTACGTATAAGTACAACCCTGAGATTTGCTTTCTACTGGGCATACTCAATAAATCCAATAACCATAATAGAATCAATAAAAGACCACACCAACAGGGTGGAACAACCAGTGTGCAAAAGACAACAAACTCTGCAAATACAAATGAACAAAGAGATCATAATAATAAATAAATAAGCAGTAAATATCAAGACCATAAGATGAAGAGTCCTTGAAAGTGAATCAGTTCAGTGATGGGGCAAGTGAGTGAAGTTATCCCCTCTGGTTCAAGAGCCTGATGGTTGAGGGGTAATAACTGGTCCTGAACCTGTTGATGTGAGTTTTGAGGCTCCTGTACCTTCAACAGTGGCAACAGTGAGAAGAGAGCGTGACCTGGGTGGTGGGGATCTCTGATGATGGATGCTGCTTTCCTGCGACAGCATTTCATGTAGATGTGCTCAATGGCGGGGAGGGATTTACAAGTGACAGATTGGGCCTTATCCAGTACTCCTTGGAGGATCTTGGAGGGTGCCAAAGCAGCTGGTAACGCCCCTCGGGTGCTGTCGCCGAGACGATTCCACCTCCCTCGTGCCTCTCCCCTACCACCCGCCCCCTCGCCAGGTCCTCCACACCTGTGCCACGCGCCCTCTCACGCACAAATTCAACGCCGTTCTCCTCACCTCGGAATCCACTTCCGTTCCCACTGGAGCAGGCTGGGGAGGGGGACTCTTGGGGTCGGATCACCGGTGCAAAAGCGCTCTTTTGTTTCGCTGCAGGGAAGACAGAAGATGAGAAGGGAAGCATGGCAGAGGTGCTGCAGGGCAGAGGGACAGCGGAGGCCACGGTCGGGCTGGGAGGCATAACTGCAAGAAAATAAAACAAAAAGGAGGAAGAAAAGAACAGGTCTGTCTTAGACATAAAGACCCAACAGCTCCTGCAGAAATGGAGTATTGGATTAATGGAGTTGGGTGCATTTATAATTTAAAGGGACCCTACCTCTGTAGGGCAATACATTGTGTCCTTGTCTTCTGAAGGTACACCTAGACACCATTTCTCTGTGAGTTTATAATTTAGTGAAATTATAACTGAAGGGTTTTTTTAGGAAATGTTTCATCCATTTGAAATGCAACCAGCCATTGCTTTGTCATAGTCTGCATTTCATACTTGGTTCGTCCACCCTCAAAATGGAGTATGCAGATCTCAAGTGCCAAGACTGCCACTTGTCTTTCAGCTACAAACGGAAGGGCTGCAGGTCATTGAACAACGACAGCAAAAAAACAAAAAGTTGCCTTCTTCAACAGCTCAGTCCTTATGTTGGTTCCTGGTTAAAGCCCCTCCTCGTCTCCACAATTCCTTATCAGATCGCTGCCCTCTTATTTATTCCTATAAATATCTTTCTCTCTCACTCTCTCTCTCCCTCTTCACTGGTGATACCAAAGTGTTGGGATGGACTATAGTATTTGACAGACTTTAGATCAAGGTCTCTTTGGGGACTTTTGCTTGCATGGATGGGTGGGTTGACTCTGCTGGTTTAAGTGGGGGGGGGAAGCTACTGCTTGTGCATGGGAGGGGGGCTTTGGGGTTCTGAAGTTATGATAGTTCATTTTTTTGGGGTTTCTTGTTTCATGGGTGTCTGTGAAGAGTAAGAATTGCAGATTGCATACTGTGTACATTCTCCGATATTAAATTGAACCACTTGAATCTCAGTGAGGTCTTGGTGGATGCAGAGACTCGCAAAGCTTAAGAAATAACCAGATGAGCACTTGAACCTCAGAAGTATCATGTGCTGGTAAATGGGATCAGTATAACGCAGGGGTTCCCAACCTGGGGTCCATGGACCCCTCAGTTAATAGCAGGGGTCCTTGGTATAAAAAAGGTTGGGAACCACTGGTATAGTGGGTGCTTGATAGTTGACAGAATGGGCACAATGGGCAGAAGGGCCTTTTTCCAGTGCTGTGTGAATTGTAAATAATTCAAAAAATAACCACACTTCCACTTGCATTAATGGGTCTCACTTGCACAGAGCTAGAAGCTATCGAGCACTTCACTGACATATGATCATAACTATAATCTATTACCATTCTCCCACAGGACAGGTAGAATAGGTTAGAGGATAGAAAATTCATTGAATAATCAGGTATGCAAATATAATTCAGCCCATACTTCAACATCACATATTCCATTCTTTTTATATAGTATCTTCATTATCAAGGCCCTGCCTAATTTGTAAATGAACTTAAAAAAAAATTGTAGCCAACTTACCAATAAGATGCACAAAGTTCCAAAAACAGTAATATGAACGTTTATTATTTCTGCCAATTTCCAAAGGTTGGGAGGAAGTTGCTTAAATACTTTTTAAAACATGACATTGACTGAAAGGCCAGGAAAAGTGCAGAAGATGTTTCCACCAATAGGTGAGTCCAGGACCCGAGGGCACAGCCTCATTGAAAAGAGATGTCCGTTCGGAGATGAGATGAGGAGGGCTTTCTTCAGCCAGGGGGTGGTGAATCAGTGGAATTTGTCACCAGAAAGGGCTGTGGAGGCCAAGTCACTGGGTGTACATAGAGATGGATAGGTTCTAGATTGGTAAGGGGATTAAGGGTTATTGGAAAAACGCATGAAAACTGCTGAAAAATCAGCTGTGTCTGAAAGGTATAGCACGTTTACCCTAATTCAGCTCCAGTAATTTTATGGTTTATGCCATTAAATTGTGGTTGTGGCACAGTTTGCAGCTATTATTGTTTCTCGATACACAGTACTGTGCAAAATTCTTAGGTGCCCTGGATTATTCTACATGTGCCCAAGACTTTCGCAAGGCACTGTGCTTCCCATGGTGCACTGCAACTCATTGTTCCAATCGAGGGATGCGATTGGTTGGTCTCCCAAGATCCACAGCAGAAGCAAGTAGGCCTGGGGCCTGAGACTGGTTGGGCGTACGGCATTCCCCAAAGGTGGCTGATAAGCAGGCAGAAGTTCCAGGAAAAGGTCTGAGAGAAGAATGGAACCCCAGAAATAGGGATGTGTGGAATAATTGGACTCACTGCAGCAGACATCTCTATTACGTTTTCAAACTTCAAAACATTAAACTAATGCACTTCAACAGGTTGATAGCTGTCCCGGGAAAAGTACTTTATGGCCAATGTTAAAGTGTTAAACAAATATTTTAAAATATTAAGCTACTTCAAAGGAAGACATGGGTCCAGGAATATGGGTCTAATTTCGTGTTTACTATAATTGCAAACGTTTTCCCTATTTCTGCAACATAATTTAGTTAGGACCTCAGCAAATATATGTATATAAAATCAAGAAGATACATGATTATTCTGGGATTCATGGTAGTAGGTTAATTTATAATACAGGTTGACTTCTGTAATGCTACCACTCAGAGAGCATCGTATTAACAACTGACGTTTACATAAGAAATTTTTGTAGCGCGTGTAGATATAGGAATTTATAAAGGCAAGTTATTCACAGAACAGAAGCAAAGCTTATAGGCATGCAGGTGAAAGTTGCTTTGTATGGCATAAGTACACAGTACAGTAACACAAAGTGTATCATAATTTAACATGTACACTTGTGTTTCACCCCAGTACCACAGTAGAAATCTGTTTCCCATTGATTAGGTTAACTGTTCTTAACAGTTATACAGTCGTCATTGGAATGCTACATCAAAAGTTGTGGATGTACGTACATTATATTACATTCTCTTGAAGTTCGAAGGATGGAGAATGAACTTATAAAGTGTTCCTTAATGTAAGAACTATATACACAATGTTATAAATGCATTATATGCTAAAGATGGGGGCTGGGTACTCAGTTACACACAGCGTGCTTCTACACCAACATGTTTGGGAGGGCTACACTTCAGTAATGTACAGAGCTTTACAAGTTGAAATGTGATGTCATATTTTACCAGGGTAGTAATCTTTGAAAGTGGTGGAGAATACATATAGAGGTAATTGGACTGCCACATCCAAGGTTAAGTTGACTGTTCAGCCGTTATATTCCACTCACTTTTAGAGCAAGTGACGGGAATGAATTTATAAAGCGTTCCTTGATGTAAGAACTATATACCCAATGATATATATTTAGGAGAGGCACAGCTGCAGAGGTGTTAGCCTAATGCTCATTACAAGGTCAGTGACAGGTTTCAGTTCTGCAGCTGCCTGCTAGGGGATCGTACATTCTCTCCGTGAATGGGTGGGTTTTCCTCCAGGTGCTCCGGTTTCCTCCCACATTCCAACGGCGTACAGGCTAGTAGGTTAATTGGTCTCATGGGTGCAATTGGGTGATGCAGGCTCGTTGGGCCGGAAGGGCCTGTGGCCATCCTGTCTGTCTCTAAATATAAGGAACATCAGACTGCAGTGATATCTCCTAAACTTCCTTAAACTAGTAAAAACACACACACAGGAAAACAGACTGTAGGTTTGGATTAAACTGCAGGTTTAGAAGACCATGTTATATTCAGCGGAAGCTGCAAGAGGAAATGTATTCAAATGTCATATTTTGATACAATATGTTAATAAACAGGTTACTCAGGACAGCACTAAGAATGAACAGCATGCCAAGTCTCACTTTCTAACATTACATGTTAAGGGGAGCCTACTGGGTGAAGGTACCAGAAGGCACCTTGCTCCTGAGCCACTAGATCCCAGCCTGCATGTGTTTCAAGGAAGAAAGGGAAGAAAAAGTGCGAGCAGGAGAACCCTATGAAGATTACACAATGGTGTCATTCCCTCGAGGTTTGAGGGGGACAGGTGCCTGCTGAGGGGTTAATGGTGCGAAGTGAGAGGAGATGAAAGGATCCAAATGGTTTACCTAAACGCAAAGCCAACTTAAGCTCTGCAGTCTTGCTTCTTGAAACAAAAATACATGTGATTAATTTTCTACAGCTCAATCTGTTCAGAAAACTGATGGGGGAAAAGTTTGTTTCCCGGGATTTTGGGCCTGGGTGAAAATGAATATAAGTACCCTTCCTTCTTCAGTTTTGTCTCACAATTACAACGTGGTATCTGTGGCGGGTGGAGAAACATCCCTACCAAAGGAGGTATAAGGCACTGCTTCCCCCTGTTAGCCTGCAGGTCACCCTTGGGCAAGGTGTAGTACCTGTTTACCCTCCCCCCAAGCCCGATCAGGGTCACGTGAAGCCAAGGGAGCAGGTGGTGGATGGTCGTATGAACAGCTGGTGCATATCACAAGTCCTGGCTGTGCCAGGCAGATTATCTCTGAAGAGTATTGATAATGGCTGGAGTCACCCATCTTGTAAAGACACTGCCCAGAAGAAGGCAATGGCAAACCACTTCTGCAGAAAAGTTTGCCAAAAACAATCATGGTATGATCGCCCATGTCATACGACACGGCACATTATGATGATGTCATACAGCACGGCACATAACGATGATGATGATGACCATGGTTTCTTGACTTTCCAATGCCTCACACCTGGGCAGTCGGCATTACAGCACAGTGCTAGTTCAATCTTTAAGATCTTATGCCTACACACTAAGAGGCAGAGACTGTAGAAGCAAAGCTTTGTGCGGGTTGACAGTGTCTTTCAGCAATGAACAATTTTACTCCTTTACTGTGCTTATTGACTTTTGGGATTGGAACACTGCTGACCAGACCAGTCGTTAT
This sequence comes from Hypanus sabinus, assembly GCF_030144855.1. Lineage (NCBI taxonomy): Eukaryota > Metazoa > Chordata > Chondrichthyes > Myliobatiformes > Dasyatidae > Hypanus > Hypanus sabinus. Next base: position 15,434,242 of record NC_082706.1, read on the forward strand.
TTGCCCATCCCTGAATAACCCTTGAAAATGTGGTGACAAATCACCTTCTTGTGAACTTGCTGTTGGGGAGGGAGTTCCATGAGGTAAAGCCAGTGACAATGAGGGGTTGATGATCTGTTTCCAATTTGGGATGCTGTGTGACTTGGAGAGGAACCTGAAGGCAGTGGGGTTGCAGCCCTTGTCTTCCCCAGTGGTAGAAGATATAGATTGGGACTCACAAAATGCTGGAGGAACTCAGAAAATCAGGCGGCATCCACGATGGAGGGTCTTGGCCCAACGCGTCGTCTCTTTAATCCTTTCCATGGTTGCTGCCTGGCCTGCCAAGTTCCTCCATCATTTTGTGTGTGTTGTTCCGGATCTCCAGCATTTGCAGAACACCTTGCCTTTACGAAGAGGAACCAACAGAGGCAGCATTTGTTACGAGTGGTCTCTTTCAGCTCTACGTGTTGTTTTTTTTTTGTATTCTGTGTTTTCACCCATTCTTTCTTGCTGCCAACTGGCACACTGGAGGTCCAGGATTTGACGTCCTTGTTGCCAGTTTCCATGTGGGGTGATCTGTTAGTTTATTGTGCGGGGGGGGCGTTTGGAGGTATGTGGTTTGATGTTCTAGTCACAGTTTTCAGTGTGGAGCGATCTGTTAGTTTTTTTGCGTGAGGGAGGGGTTGGCGATTTGGGGCTTGCGAGATTTGTTTTTTTTTGTGTGGTCGGGGGTTTGACATTTTTCTTTGAACAACTTCCACAGTTTTCTTTGTTTTGTGGCTATCTGGAGAAGATGAATCTGAGAGATGTATACTGCATGCATACTTTGATAATAAATTAACTCTTGAACCTTTGCCTAAGGTCTGTTGTAGTCAACTGAAAGAAGAATCGGGGGTGCTTACAGGGCTGTGGACCGACGACACCCAGCTTCCCGCTAAGCATAAGTTCCATGTGGTCCAACTCCCCACCGATCTCATGCTAAGGAATTTCCAACCCTAGGTGACATCTTGCCAGCTTTCAGAGTCATTCTGTAGGCCCTTGCCTGACATCACCCTGGACTGGGATTAGTGGACAATGATTCACAGTAGGAATGATTCCCTTATTGAAAAGCACTAGCCAAAACTAGGACCTTCTCCAAACACAGTAATGCTCACAGAATGTTGGAGGAACCCTGCAGGTCAAGCCATGCCTATGGAGAGGATAAATAGTCAACATTTTGGGCTGAGACTCTTCAGCAGGGCTCTTGACGAAGGGTCTCGGCCCAAAATGTCCTCCAGCATTTTGTGCGTGCTACTCTGGATTTCCAGCATCTGCAGAATCTCGTGGTGCTTATGATTTCCTTCTGTATCTAGACCCCCACCCTCAGCCCAAGATTGAAACATGACAGGAAATATTTGGAGCCAAACACTAGATGCTGATGGAACTGACTGTGTCATGCAAAATCTACAGAAAGAAATGGACAATATTTCAAGTCACACCCTTCATCTGGACTCCAGATGAAGGGTCTCGATTTAAGATGCCAATTGTCCACTTCCCTCCACAAATGCTGTTTGACCTGTTGAGTTCCGCCAGCCTCTTGTGGCTTGCTCCCGATTCCAGCATCTGCAATCTCTTGTCTCCACAAGCCATTTGGAACCAGAATCAAAACCTTTCCAATATCTGGACACAAAACCACACTACTGACAAGAAACATTAAAATAATTGACTCCAGCTTCACTGAAACCCCTCCAGAGCATCAGGCTGTTACGTGAGAAACATCAGGAAGGCAAGTTAGTGAGACCGCCTCCGTCTCGTAGAGTTACGCTGAAGGAAAGTGACACTTACTCCCATAGGGTGAACTGGCAGGAGAGCTGTTTAGGAATCCTGGGGAGCTGGGCACGCCAAGGTTTGACATCGGCACGTTGCTGTAGCCATTGATGTTGCCACCGACCGTGCTGTAGTTTGACTGTTGTGGCGAGTGGGTGGGTGCATAGCCCCGGGGGGAGATGCTGCTGTTGTTGTGGATGTAACCTGCCCGCAAAAACAGAGGAAGATTAGCGTTAGCTTGCCGTGACTACAAAATAACCACTTGGCATACACTGACTTAAAACAGGACCAGAGCTCTGAGTCATCAATACAACAGTCAGCAGTACAACAACATACAGGCAAAGAACAGGGTTAATGTACTGAGGACAACTAGTCGATATAGTGAAATTTAAGAGACTACTAGACAAGTATACTAGACAAGGAATTTAAGGTGGAAATTTAAGGTATTTAAGGTATATGGGAGGAGTGGTTTAAGGGTCGGCACAACATTGTGGGCCGAAGGGCCTGTACTGTGCTGTACTATTCTATGTTCTATGTATCCATTGAGTAAGAACACGGTCAGTGTACCATGGCCCCGTTGAACCCAGTTAATGTACACAGAGGAAACTGGGACTAATGTACCAAGGTACAAACATAATATCTATTTATTTATCGTGAGATAGCACAGAGTAGGCCTTTCTAGTCTTTCGAGCTCTTCGAGCTGCACCAGCAATCTCCCAATTTAATTGCTAGCCTAATAATGGGACAATTTACAATGACCAATTAATCTCTTTGGGGTAGGAAAGAGGGGGGAAACCGACGCACCTGGAGGAAACCCGCGCAGTCATGGGGAGAGCGTACAGACTCCTCACAGGCAGCAGCAGGAAATGAACCCAAGTCGCCTGGACTGTAAGGCGTTGTGCTATGCTTTATATGAGTTGTGTAATGCTACCATGCCATCATCATATACAGGGGAAGAACAGGGTTCAAAGCGCAAAGTAAGTTTATTATCAAAGTACATATAGGTCACCATATACTATCCTGCCATTCATTTTCTAGTAAATTTATGATCAAAGTACATATATGTCACTATATACCCGCCTGAGATTCATTTTCTTGCAGGCATTCACAGTAGAACAAAGAAATACAATAGAATCAATGAAAAACGACACACAGCGGCTGGCAAACAATAAATGTGCAACAGAAGACAAGCTGTTTAAACGCAATGAGTAAGTAAGTAAATAAATAATTGTGAGTTGTAGAGCCCTTGAAAGTGAGTCCATAGTTCGTGGAATCAGTTCAAAGTTGAGGTGAGTGAAGTTATCCTCATGGGTTCAGGAGCCTGATGCTGAGGGTAACAACTGTTCCTGAACCCTGGTGGTGTGTGGGTTAGTGTACCGAGGTGCCAATATAATCAGTTGGCTCCGAGGAGGTCCAGAATTCTGGGACCAGATGGAAGGAATTGCCCACTTCCCTCCATAGATACTGCCTGACCCGCAGAGTTTCTCCAGTGAATCACGTGACTGAATATTTAGTCCAGCTGGATAAGCCATAGAAGAATGTGACTGAAAGAGAAAGAGAGTGAAGGAATGGAACTGGTTGACAAGCCCAAAACAGTTCAAGGTAAACCAGAAATGTTACTTGAATTGGGCAAAATGCTTGCTGAAGAGCAGGAAAGTATATTTGCTGTAGCATGGTAAATTCAGTTAATGCCATCACATCAGAGTCAGGTTTAATACCATTGTCAACACTTAGATGTTATGAAATGGGTTGTTTTGTGGCAACAATACAGTGCAATACATAAAAATACTATATATTACTATAAGAAATAGTTTTTTTTTAATTAAAAAAGTAGTGAAATAGAAAGCAGAAATAGTGAGGTGGTGTTCATGGGTTGGTTCACTGCCTCTTCAGAAATCTGATGGCAAAGGGAAAAAAAGCTGTTCTTAGAACACTGAGTGTGTGTCTTCAGGCTCCTGGACTTCCCGGTAATACAGGGAAAAAAACTTTGCTTTGCGTGTCACCCATACAGATAACTTCATTACCAAAGTGCATTGAGGTAGTTCAGAGTAAAACAATAACAGAATAAGACCATAAGATATAGGAGCAGAAGTGGGCCATTTGGTCCATTGCGTCTACTCTGCCGTTTCATGATGGCCGATTCACTCTCCCTCTCAGCCCCAATCTCCTGCCTTCTCCCCGTATTCCTTCACCAATTCAGAATCTATCAATCTCTGCCTTAAATAAACCCAATGACTTGACCTCCACAGCAATGAATTCCACAGATTCACTACTCTATGGCTAAAGAAATTCCTCCTCATCTCCATTCTGAAAGGACGTCGCTCTATTCTGAGGCTCTGTCCTCTGGTCTTAGACTCCCCCGCCATATGAAACATCCTCTCCACATCCACTCTACCGAGGCCTTTCAAAATAATGCAAAGTAAAGTTACGGAGAAGGTGCAGTGCAGGCAGCCAATACAGCACAAGGCTTTACTGAGGTACACTGTGAGCTCAACAGTCCATCTTCTCATAATGAGGGGGGGGCATTCAGTAGTGTTATAACAGCAGGACTGAAGCAACTTTTGAGCTTGGAGGTATATGCTTTCAGGCTTTTTTTAATGCCTACCCAATGGGGGGCAGGGAAGAGAGAGTGTCTGGGGTGGGATGGATCTTTGAGTACATTGGCTGGTTTACTGAGGCAGTGAGAAGCGTGGGCAGAGCCTGCGGAGGAGACTGTGGTTTCTGGGATGTGCCAAACAGCATCCACAACTTGGTTTCTTGTGGTTTTGTTACATGAACTGGCCTACACGTCAATTCCAGACCTACAGTTAGTGACTCCTCAGGGATAGCCAGTGACAGCCATGTCGCAGGAATAATAGACAGAAATTAAAATTAACTGAGTCACGAAAAATGTTTTTATTGCAAAAGAATGCAGCCTCCCTCCTATTTGCTAATTTTGTTGATTGATCCTGACTGCTTGCCAGATGGGACGTGGGACTCTGAAGGTCACAGATGACAGCGACAAGCTGGATACAACGAGAGGCTTCCTACCCCAATCACCTCTCTCCGGTCCTGGTCCAATTGTACACAGTGAAAACCCCTCTCACCATTTCAAACTCAGTCTCTGCAAGGCTTTTATTTTCTTTCTCAGGACTAAGTATTGAGAGTGATGATGGCCAAATGTGATCTGTCCCACACACAGTCATATAACATGGTCCTTCAGCTCAAACATTTCATGCCAACCATTCGGAACTAATCCTGCACTCATCACATTTTATTCTCCCCACAGTTGATCATCTTTCCCCCAAGATTCCACCCCTGGGGCAATTTACTGCGGCCATTTACACCTTTGGATGGTAGGGTAGTGATGCATCTCTACTAATGGAAGCGCAAGGAGTGCCTTTTCTCCACAAGAATGTTGGTCACCCTTGGGCAAGGTGTAGCACCTGCTCAGCCCCGGGTCAGGGCGACATGAAGCCATGGGAGCAGGTGGTGGATGGTGGTATGAGCAGCCAGTGCACATCACAAGTCCTGGCTACGCGACCACTGACGCTAGGCAGACAATCTCTGAAGAGTGCTGATAACGGCTGGGGTCACCTGTCTTGCAAAGACACTGCCCTGAAGAAGCCAACGACAAACCACTTCTGTAGAAAGATTTGCCAAGAACAATCATGCTCTTAAGACCATGATTGCCCTCGACATACAGCATGGCAGATGATAATGATCTATGCCTTTGGGATGCGGGAAGAACTAGAGAAACTGGGCTATATCCACAAGGTCACGGGGAGAAAATGCAAACTTCATGCAGACAGAACCAGTGCCCAGGATTGAACCAAGATCCTGCAGCTATGAGGTAGGAGAATTACTTGCTGCATCACTCTATTATCCCACAGAAGTCTCTAGGGAGAAGGGGAGAGGTTATGATTGATTATTCTATTTTATTGTAGCGCAGACTCACCACTAATCGCCCGTCCTTAATTGTCACGGAGTCACAAGACATAGGAGCTAAAGTGAGACGTTTGGCACATTTATATGGACCAGCCACGCTGAAATGGCAGAGCAGACTTGATGGGCCAAATGGCCTAATTATGCTCCTAGATCTGAGGTCTTATTGTCTTTATCGTGCTGCGTCCTTTGATCATGGTTGATTTACTGTCCCTTTTGACCATTTACCTGCTTTCTCCCAGTAACTTCTGATGCCCTTATTAATCAACCTCTGCCACAGCAGTTGGTGGCGATGAATTCCAAAGATTCACCAGCCTCTGGCTAAAGAAATTCCTCTTCATCTCTACAGCACAGACAGAGGCCCCTTCAGCCCATCTAATTCATGACAAGCTCTTTTACTGTCTAGATCCATCAACCCACACCCAGTCTATATCCCTCCATACCCCTTTCATAAAACCATATAACCATATAACAATTACAGCACGGAAACAGGCCATCTCGGCAGCTTCTAGTCCGTGCCGAACGCTTACTCTCACTTAGTCCCACCAACCTGCACTCAGCCCATAACCTTCCATTCCTTTCCTGTCCATGTACCTATCCAATTTTACTTTAAAAATGACAATATCGAACCTGCCTCTACCACTTCTACTGGAAGCTCATTCCACACAGCTACCACTCTCTGAGTAAAGAAGTTCCTCCTCGTGTTACCCCTAAACTTTTGCCCCTTAACTCTCAACTCATGTCCTCTTGTTTGAATCTCCCCTACTCTCAATGGAAAAAGCCTATTCACGTCAACTCTATCTATCCCCCTCATAATTTTAAATACCTCTATCAAGTCCCCCCTCAACCTTCTACACTCCAAAGAATAAAGTCCTAACTTGTTCAACCTTTCTCTGTAACTTAGGTGCTGAAACCCAGGTAACATTCTAGAAAAACATTCTTTCATCCATGTACCTAGCCAAACCCCTCTTAGATGTTGCAATGAAACTCGCATCCACCAGCTCTGCTGTGACAGTGTGAGTGGCCACTTTAAGAATCAATTATCTGAGATGAGTTCGGAGTTGGCCAGATTAGGTAAGGACAGCAGGTTTCCTTCCCTGCTCTTCATGAGTGAACCCAGTGAGGTTTCTGACAAGTCAATAGTTTTTGTGGTCATTATTACTACTGGAGTTTTATTTGTTGCATGCTCATCGAAACATTGACACGTACAGTGAAATGTATCATCTGCCTCAAATCAAATCAGCGAGGACTGCAATGGGCAGCCCACAAATGTTGCCACATGTTCAGTGCCAATGTAGCATGCCCGCAACTCACTAAACCTAAAGCATATGTCTTATGAATGTGGGAGGGAACCAAAGCACCCGGATGAATCCCACCCAGTCATGGGGAGAATCTACGAACTTCTTACAGGCAGCGGTGGGAACTAAATCCCGATCGGTGATCACAGTTGCTGTAAAATGACTGTGCTAACCACGGCACCACCGTTCCTCTCATTTTCTTGTTTTTGTTATTGCTTCTGGCATTGTCTGAAATTATTGATTGAATTTAAAGTCTACAGGTCTCCAGATTTGAAGTCAGTCTCTGAATTGCTGGCCTTGGTCTCAGGATTGCCCGTGCACCAAGTTAAACCTGTTAGCCAAGCGGTTCTTGAAAGGAAAGAGAAGATTTACAAGGATGTTTCTGTGACTACAGGACCTGAGTCATAGGGAAAGATTGAATAGGTTAGGACTTTATTTCCTGGAACGTAGAAAACTGAGGGGAGATTTGATAGAGGAGTACAGAGTTATAAGGGGCATAGATAGGGAAAATGCAAACAGGCTTTTTTCTGCTGAGGTTGGGTGGGACTGCAGCTAAAGGTCTTGAGTTAAGGGGGGGAAAGGTGAAAAGTTTCAGGGGAACATGAGGGGAAACTTCTTCGCTCAGAGTGCCGTGAGAGTATAAACTGAGAGCTGTCTCTCAAGTGGTGCATGCGAGCTCGATTTCAACATTGAAGAGAAGTTTGGATAGGCATGTGGATGGTAGGGGTATGAAGGGCTATGGACCCGGTGTGGGTCGATGGGAGTAGGGAAGTTAAATAGTTTGGCATGGACTAGATGGTCCGAAGGGTCTGTTTCAGCGCTGTACTTTTCTATGACTCTAAATGTAAACTGGAGACTGACAAGGCGCCTGGCGAAACATTGAACAAGTAGCAATAGTATTACATACAAGAGATTCTGCAGATGCTGGAGATCCAGAACAACCTGCAAAATGCTACAGCGGCTCAGGAGTTTCTCCAGCGTTTTGAGTGTGTGTGGTATCAATAAGATTATTTCACTACGAGGCATTAGAGATTGCCAATGCTGGAATCTAGAGTGATAATCTGCTAGAGAAGCTCAGCAGGCCGAGCAGCATCCGAGGGAGGGAAGGAATTGTCGAGCTTCTCGGGGTGAAAGCCTGTGGCAACACTGCCTCATCAGGAAAACCGGCACCGGTCTTCCCCCAGTAGATTAACTGTGGCACTTCACTAGTTGTACCTCTTACACAGAGCCACAAATTCTTCTTTGTGCTCTTTACAGAAACAATATCTGGCTTCAGGTTCCTTAAGGTATTGGGGATAAGCTCCCACTAAATGCTCGCCTTGATGTGAGCCTCAAATAGTCTTTGACATCCAAGTCCAGTCTCCTCTTGTGGCTTAGCGACTAAGCCCAGCAGAACCATTTTATACTGACAGGAAAAGAGGCAAAGGCAGATTACCTGTGCCGTGAAACCAATCGCGGGATGCTGGGCAGTGTGGCTCGTTGGGCCGGAAAAGTTTCTTTCACACACTGCATCTCGAAATAGATTAAATAAATAAATGGGAATCCGTTGTCACAGACAGCTCTGGGGCCAATTCACTAGGTACCAGTATATTTAAAGTGGAGATTGACAGATGCTTGATAAGCATCAAAGGTTATGGTGAGAAGGCAGGAGAATGGAGTTAATAAATCAATCATGATGGAATGGTGGAGCAGACTCATTGGGCAGAACGGCCTACTCTGCTCCTACGTTATATGGTCTATGGTCTAACTTCCAATTCTTTTTGAGTCACGGGCAGACGGCCCATCCAATAAACTCAGAGAACTGCCTCGTGGTTCCAGAAGATTCATCAACAATACCCAGCCTACCTACAAACTGAATGGAAGCCATGGTTGGCTGTGAAATAATAAGCACCCACGTGCATACAAGAAAGTGGCAGGGATGGGTCACCTGGCCTCTCTGACATCCAATATCTAAGTTGATCTGCTCCTGCTCAGTGCCAATTCCACAGTGCCTTCAGGTATTAAGATTGGGCAGGTAGCATGACAAGGTTTAAAAGGCATTTAGACAGCTCTACGGATAGAAAAGGAAATTGAGCTTAAGACATGCAGTACTGTGGAAAAAGTCTTAAGCACCCTAGATTTTTGTATGGTTTCAGATGGTATGGCCTCTACAGAGCCCTGATCTCTGCATCATCCAGGACTGTGGGATTACCTGGAGAGACAGAAGCAAGCAAGACAGCCAAAACCAGCAGAAGGACTGCAGCAAGTTCTCCAAGAATGCTAAGAACAACCTACCAGCCGATTTTCTTACACACCTGCACAACACATTGGGAACTGATGTGGTTTTAAAGGCAAATGTATGGCCATAACAAATATTGATTAATTTAGTTCTTTGTGATGTACTGTTTGCAGCTCTTTGTAGTTTTTTTTGATATTTCGAAATTTATAATTTTATTATTTTTGAAAGCAACTTCACTTCACAGAATTTTTTTTACACATGCCTAAGACTTTTGCACGGTACAAAAGGAGCAGAATTAGGCCATTCAGTCCATTGGGTCTGTTTTGCCATTCCATCATGGATCATTTATTATCCCTCCCAACCTCCTTTTCTTGCCTTTTCCTTGTAACCTCTGACACCCTTACTAATCAAGAAACTATCAGCCTCTGCTTTAAATATACCCAGTGACTTGGCCTCCGCAGCTATCTGTGGCAATGAAGTCCACCGATTCACCACCCTCTAGTTAAAGAAATTGCTCCTCATCTTTGTTCTAAAGGGATGTCCCTCTATCTGAGGCTAGGCCATCTGACTACAGTTAGTATTTCTTGTGGTGTCCTAGTTCTACAGTCGCAATGTCAAGCCAAGGGAAACAAGCCTCAGAAAGTATGACACATTTCAAGGCAAACTTGTGCAGTGAACTTTGTTCCTTTAGTGTGCTTGAAATAACACTGAATGATTCATGAAGCTGATGGCACCACAGAGAAGGTGTGGTGGTGAGGTGAACTTGACAGTGGCAGGTTCTTGCTTCTTGCAATCACTCCAAGTTAAGATGGCCAGTAACACCCAGAGAGATCTTGCTGCAACACCCACACACACACAAAATGCTGGAGGAAGTCAGCAGGTCGGGCAGCATCTACGGAGGGGAATAAACTGTCAACTTTTCAGGCCAAGAGCCTTCATCGAGACTGGAAAGGATGGAAGCAGAAGCTAGAATGAGGAGGAGCAGAGTGATTGGTGACAGGTGAGACCGGGTGAGGAGAAAGGTGTGCGAAGAGAAATGCTGGGAAGTAATAGAAGAGGTAACTGGCTAATGGAAAAGGAATCTGACAGGAGAGAACAGTGGACCATGGAAGAAAGAAAAAGTTTCTACTAATATCTGCACAATTCAGTATCTGTTACACTGCTGGCCTGCTCACAAAGCAAAATGTGAAGCCATCAGTCCTCGCTCTCTCTCTCAACATTCTACCACCTACTGGCTCACATTCAAGGAATCTTTACAACCCATATTCTCAATATTGTTTTTATTTGGCTTATTTTGCACGTTGGTTGCTTGTCTGTTTCTGTATAGCCTCCCATAAAATTCTGTTGTGTTTTCTCCCCCTGTAACTGCCTGGGTAGTACAAAGTAGTATATCATAACATCGTCACAAAGTAGTATGCCATAACCTATCTGTATTTTGGTAATAAATTTACTCTGCACTCTCTATCTCTTTCTCCAACCCCACCTTCTCCCACTCTCTTTCCCTTTCCCTTACCCTCTCTCTTTCTCTCTCCTCCCCACTCCCTTCCCTCTCCTCCTCCCTCCCCACTCTCTCTCTCTCCCTCCCCCTCTCCTCTTTCTCTCACTCTCCTCTCTCCTTTATTTTCTGCTTCTCTCTCTGATCCGCCTTGGTTTGGCACCAAACCATGCACTGGAACACACCGGGAAACTAATAGATCAAATGACAGGCTCTGTTGAGCTTATTACAACTTCTCAGTGGGAGTAATAACAACAAAGACTGAACTATAGAGAGGGCCAACATATTCTTCATAAGTGATTTCACAGCTAACAAGCTACTCCAATAGTCTCCCAATCACTGTGTATGTGTGTGTGTGTTAAACTCATTCCCAGCACAACAAGACTATTGTTGAATAACTTCACAGCACCCTGCGCCCACTCTGCACATCTGCACAGCCATGATGACACATGATGATCTCCTGAGATTACAGGAGGGGAATTTGGACAGTGATGTCTTCAGCAAGGATTCCACTAATACTTCTGCAGTCTTTAAACTTACTTGGAGCGCAAAATGACTGTTAAAAGCAAGAAAGTTCATCTAAACCCCCTGTCTCAAATCGTACGGAAGATCTTTTGAGCTATTTGTAACTGTTTGTGCGGGCCTTGAAACCTCCCCAACTTATTGTGTTCTTAGTGGAGTTTCTAGCAAGGCCATCTGCCCATCACTACTGCGAGGTGGTAGGTCACCCTTCCACGGCCCTTCTGGTGAAGGTGCTCCCTCTGTGCTGTTGGTGAGAGATTTCTAGGGTGTAGAGCTCCGCTAGTGAAGGAAGAAGGTTCCTTCAGGCTGTTACAGCCCGGGGTGTTAAAGGGGATAAACTCCCACTACCTGTTAAATGCTCCCACTCTTCAATAGCCTCTGACAACCAAGTCCAGCTCCTGGCCTTCACGTGTGGCTTAGCTACTAAAGCCGGCAGAATCGTTCCTACTGACAGCAGAAGGGCCGAAGGTGAGTTACTGGTGCTTTAAAACTAGTTTCTTCGGGCAGATGGGGCTCATCGGCTGTGCTTGACAGCTCAACCAGGAGAAGGTAAACTCTGACCACAAATCTCCGCTGCCCTCAGCTGTACTCCCTCATGGGGTAGGCTTCGGAAGAAAACCCCAAAGGGGAAAAATCTGGAGCTGGAGTCCTTAAGACAATGAGTTCAATGCTGACTGGCAATTCCTGTGCTGGTTCTGGGCCAAACTCCATCGGTAACTCCCGTTCCTTTGGGTCCATCAGATGCGTGGAGATGGGGAGCTTGCTACATGGGCGACAGCTTGCTCCCTATGTCGTTCTACCCTGGTTTGCTTATCTAGACAGCTAGGATGCAACATCCATGGTCGAACCTGACCGTCGGAGACCTCAGACTCAGTATGAAGGAAGCTGATCTATTTTCACATTGGCGTAGCTGGAAGAACCCCTGCATCACTCTCCCATTGACCTTGACCTTCTCTGCTGTCGAGGTGGAGTCGGAACACCCTCCCTGTGATCAGGTTTCCTCCCACACCCCAGTAATGGGTGGGTTCGTAAATCAATTGACCACTGTAAGTTTCCCCTTGTGCATCAGTAAGTGGTAGAAACTGGGAGATGTGATGGGCACGCGAGGAGAATTAGATAATGAGATTAATGTAGAATTAGTGTAAATGAGGACCAATACAGACACGGAGGTCTGAAGGGCTGTCTGTCTCATCAGGGGATCTATTCAGCTCCGAAACAGGATCAAAGAGCAACTTTATAGTTAAATGTCCGAGCAGTAGGCGGGAGACACATATCTACCAAAGGAGGTGTAAAGCACTCCTTCTCTCCGCTGGCCTGAGGGTCACCCTTGGGCAAGGTGCAGCACCTGCTTAGCCATGTGAAGCCAAGGGAGCTGGTGGTGGACGGCCGTACGAGCAGCTGGTGCAGATCACAAGTCCTGGTGACGCGACCACTGACGCTAGGCGGACAAAGGCTGGGGTTGCCCATCTTGTGGAGACACTGCCCAGAAGAAGGCGATGGCAAACCACTGCTGCAGAAAAATTTGCTCAGACCAATCATGGTCAAAGACCGCGATCAGCCACGTCATACAACAAGGCATATCACGATGATGATGCCATTTGCATGTATTATGAATTTGCTGCAGTGTGTTGGTCAGGGCACAACATGCAATAAATAACAATATTCAACAACTATAAAGAATAAAGAATTATATAAAAATAAATTGAGAGGTTGAAGTGCAGATATGGAATAAAATGTGGTTAAATACCAGCATGTATTTGCAATGCAAACAGCATTATAAAAAGTGGTTTAAGATGTCTACGGTGTAATGGGATAACTAGAATGGGTGATCAGATTAACTGCCTGGGGGAAAAAAACCTTTAAGATGGTGTAAAATTTTAATGGTGCTTTCCAGAAGGGAACTTTTAGAAAAAGGCTGTTGACAAGGTAGGTAGTGGCCACAGCAGGTACCCAAAATAAGAAAGAATTGTGAAATAATCAATCAACGACACCAGAGGTTTACAGTTAAGCCTCCAGACTTAAGCGCCGCTTGACTTGAGTCGTCAGAACCCGGGCTAGTCTGGTCAACACTATTTGTCAGTAAGGGTGGCGGTGAGTAGCCGTGTACAAGCTTACCTTGGCTGTTGCCCTGTGCGGACTCTGAGATGCTGACACCCAGCTGGCCACTGTACGAGTTCATCCTCATCATGCTGCTGTGGCTGGGAGTGTTGGAGAGGGCAGGAAGCTGGCTGGGGGTGCGCGGAACGCTGTACAGAGCTTCCGCGATGTCAGCTGCTCTCTTCAGGATCATTTCCTGTAGAAAATACATCACGTGCAAGGATTTATCAGACTGAAGACTGGAATGCACAGTTATACAGCCTAGAAAGAGGACATTCAGCCCACCTCATCTATGCCAACTAAATTATATACTTGAGCTAGTCCCATTTCCTGACGTTTGCCCTATCATTCCATTACGTGCTGTGTGGTATGACGTAGGCACAATGGTCCCATGACCAGTGTTGCTCTTGGCAAAGTTTTCCATGGAAGTGGCTTGCCATTGTCTCCTTCTGGGCAGTCACTAATGAAAGGGTTATCATACGAGACACATTTGATGGCTCTGGGTCTGAACTCCCTGGAATTTAGAATAATGAAGCGGGATCTCATTCAAACCTTTTGAATGCTGAAAGGCCTAAGAGTAGATTTGGAAAGGGTGTTTCCCATGGTGAGTGGGTCTAGGACAAGAGGGCACAGCCTCAGGATGGAGCGGTGTCCATTTAAAACAGAGATGCAGAGAAATTTCTTTAGCCGGAGGGTGGTGAATTTGTGGAATTTATTACCCCAGGCAGCTGTGGAGGCAAGGTCGTTGGGTGTATTTAAGGCAGAGCTTGATCATTTCTTGATTGGGCACACGGGGAAAAGGCTGGAAAATGGGGCTGAGGTGGGGAGATAAGGATTAGCCATGATTGAATGGCGGAGCAGACTCAGTGGGCCAAATGGCCTACTTATACTCCTATATCTTATGGTCTTAAGATGGGTGACCCCAGCCATGATCAATACTCTTCGGAGATTGTCTGCTTGGTGTTAGTGGTTGCATAACCAGGACTTGTGATATGCACCAGCTGCTCATACGACCATCCACCACCTGCTCCCATGGCCTCATGATCCCGATCGAGGGGCCTAAGCAGGTGCCACACCTTGCCCAAGGGTGGCCTGCAGGCTAGCAGAGGGAAGGAGCGCCTCCGCTATGGAAACACTAATGCCTCTGAAAGGCAAATCCTACAAAAGGTAGTTAGATTCAGCCCAGTACATCAACGGTAAAGCCTTCCTAACTATTAAACACATCTGTCATAGGAAAGCAACATCCATCATCAGAGATCCTCACCACCCAGGCCATGCTCTCTTCTCACTGCTGCCATTAGGTAGAAAGTACAAGAGCCTCAGGACCCAAACCACCAGTTCAAGAACAGTCACTACCCCTCAACCATCAGGCTCTTGAACAAAAGGGCATAACAACACTCACTTGCCCATTCATTAAGATGTTCCCACAATCAATTATCTCACTTTCAGGATTCTTTATTTTGCTATATCATGTTCTCGTTATTTATTACTATTTATTTATATTTGCATTTGCATGGTTCGGTGTCTTCTGCACTCTGATTGATCTTTCATTGAATTTAATTGAATTATAGATCAATTAATAGTAACATATTCTACAGTTACTAATCTATAGATTTACTGAGGAAGCCTGGAGAAAAATGACTCTCAGGGTTGTATGTGGTGACATGTATGCACTTTGATAATAAAATCTACCTCGACATTGACATTTCTTTGTTAGAGATGTTTCTCCACCCTGCCACCTTATTTAATGGAATATTTTTGTATTTAGTGTTCCCTTCCTCCTACAAAATGTAAGTTTTTGTTACCAAATTTCCTGGTTTTTGTCTGTGTTTCACATGCTTTGCTTCGCCTTCACTTTATGACACCTCACCTGCTGGCCACATCATCCAATGGCCTCCTTCTCCTTTGTCTTTTGCATTCATTTTTAATTTCTGGCCTTGTACCTCAGTACTGATTGTGGTTCTTGCTTTTGAAATGGAAACATCTGAGCCCTCCCACACCGATTTTCAAACCCAGATAAGCTGTGAGGCATTGCTGGCTTTTGAGGGCTCTCTCCTCTTTCAGATACTCAGATACCCGAAAGGAGAACCAAGAGAGGTCATCGAAGTGCCCCGGACAATGCTGGTCAGTCAAACACCTGCAGGCAGATCACCAAGCTTTGGGTGTGACACAACTTAACTTGAGTAACAAATCAATAGTGAAGGGAAGTCTGTTGGTTTACGGCGAGGGTGGGATTTATTTTCTGTGTGCTCCCTGAATCTGGTGCGCTAAAACATCGTGGAGATGCAAGAGACAGCTGATGTTGAAAACTGGAGCAACAAACAAGGTGCTGAAAGATCTCAGCAAGATAGGCAGCATCTGTGAAGCGAAATAAGCAATTGACAATTCAAGTCAAAATGTCTTATCACTTCAGGTGAAGGGCCTGGCCCAAAACATTAACAGTCCATTTCCCTCCACAGATGCTGCCTAACCCACTGAGTTCCTCCAGTATCTTTGTTATTGCTTTAAACCTTTAGATGGCCAAAATATTTCAATGTCATATAGTGGCCACCAGTTCAAGGACCATGCATGGCTCCTGGATAGCATTGGCATAATAGTGACTATACTACCTGAGGAGCATTAGGAGAGCTAATCTAACACAAAAATTGCCAACCAACTTTTATTGGTGTGTGATAGCGTATTGAAATATGGAATGACAGTGTGGTACTCTAGCTGCAGCAAGACAGATCACAAAGCACGCCAATGGGTGATTAGGACAGCTCAGCACAACCTTGGCACTCAACTGCCAGACCTGTAGACTATCTACAACTTTCGATGCATGTGGCACACTCATAACATCATTAAAGTCCCATCCCATTCTGGACACTGTCTGTTCAACCTCCTGCCTCTGGTAAAAGATACAGAAACATCTTAGCCAAGACAGCAAAACTGAAAAACAGTTTCTTCCCGAGTGCTATTGCGCAGCTGAATACTGCTGCACTCCAGCTTGCCAATGGCCTTTGAAGGTTATGGACTGTCAAAGTCACTTGGTGCATGTACATATGGGATTTTTTAAAATTAAGCCATACTGCATGTATTGTAAATATCTGTTTTTGCACAGATTGGAGTAGCACCAGAATCTCGTTGTCTTGAGCAATGACAATATATCTCCCATGTAAGGGAGAAGGATAAATAACTTTTGGCCCATCTATGCTAGCTCTCAGAGCAATACCATTCACCCACATTTCCATGTGACACTTTGACAGGTATATAAATAGAAAGGGTTTGGAGGGATATGGGCCAAATTAAAAAATGTGGATCCAACTTGGATAGATATCATGAACTTGATAGGTGGAGCTGTGGTTTGGGTGGGGTTGGGGGAATGATAAGCAGATGATATTCGCATTAGTTGTTTTGATCCTGGCCCAACGTTTGAGCTCTTAGGTTGGGCTTTGGGGTATGACAAGGCAGAAGCACCAATGGAAAAGCTGGAATGAAGAACCTCTTTCCATGCTGTGAAACTCTTGGACACCAGCATGCTATTTTTCTGGAAACGATCAGAAAATACTTCAGCAGTTTCTTCCCTTTCTTCATTTTGTTAAATATCACTCTAATTGATCTCATTTTCCTTGGATTTTCCCCATTAAAATACACCAAAGGCTAATTAGAAAACCTAATTAGCCACCCTGCATGCTTTGGCTCATGGGAGGACATCGGAGCAGCTGGAGGAAACTCAGCTGGTCACAGGAAGAATGTGCTGACTTCATACGCACAGCATCAAAATCAGGACGAAACTGAGACCCCTGAAACTATGAGCCTGAGAAAGGAAGGACATCAGATTGTTTTCTTTAAAGAAGATCAATGAATCGAATAATCTTTCATAGTTGTAATTACCATGGTCACACTTACTGATAATTGGTATTGCATTCCCAATTTCTATTAATTAGCTGAGTTTAAAGTTTCAAGCAGTCATTACAGTTTGCATTTCCAGGCCATTGCTTCAAAATTTCTTCTGCCCAGTGCTTCATCGTGTCAGCCATTCTAATTAGTCACCCACTTCCCCAGCAACCCTATCTAGTACCTCGGTCACTGCACTATAAAAACTTTAAACCACTTTTAATGACGCATAAATGTAAATACATACTTGCATTTAGAAACATAGAAAATAGGTGCAGGAGTAGGCCATTCGACCCTTCGAGCCTGCACTGCCATTCAGTATGATCATGGCTGATCATCCAACTCAGAACCCTGTACCTGCTTTCTCTCCATACCCCCTGATCACTTTAGCCACAAGGGCCATATCTAACTTCCTCTTAAATATAGCCAATGAACCGGCCTCAACTGTTTCCTGTGGCAAAGAATTCCACAGCTTCACCACTCTCTGTGTGAAGAAGTTATGTATTTATGGGTATTTTATTCTATAAAATATGCATAAGTACATAATTAACAGCTTGTACTTCTAACTTTATTTTTATATAATTCTGTCTAATTGTCGAATGCTGTTTTGTGATGCATGTCTCACCCTCACCAACACGCCACAGCAAATTCCTAATACATGGAAATGTATATGGCAAATAATGTTGATCCTTGACCTGGTTTGTGTGGGACCTGAGGCTTGTAAGGTTTGAGAGGACCTGGCAGCGCTATAGAGTTACTAAAACAAAACTTCACGTCACATTAAAAGTTTGTTCCCCTAGGCAATAATCCGGTCAATTTAGCTCCCCTCTCCAACCCCTCTATTACCTGAGTCACTACATTGTAAACACTTTAAACCACTTTTTATAACGCTGTTTATATTGTAAATACATGCTGGTATAAGACCTTAAAGACACAGGAGCAGAATTAGGCCATTCAGCCCATTGTCTACTCCACCATTCTATCATGGCAGATTTATTATCCCTCTCAACCCCATTCTCCTGCCTTTAAACCTTTGATGGCCTCAACTATCAACTTTCACTTTAAACATACTTGGCCTTCCATCTTTGTAAATGAATGCTTCAGATTCACCACCATCTGGCTAAAGAAACTCCTCCTCATCTTTGTTCTAAAGGGACGTCTTTGTATTCCAAGGTTGTGCCCTTTGGACCTAGACTCCCCCACTAAAGGAAACACCCTCTCCACATCCACTCTATGTATTTCTAAACATTTTACTGTACATCTGTACTTTTAGCTTTCATATAATTCTTCATTCTGGGTAATTGTTGAATGTTGTTTTTTGTTGCAGGTTATATCAAAACACCACAACAATTTCCTACTACGTCTAAATGTACGTATATGGCGAATAAAGTTAATTCCTGAAATCGATTCATGATCCTTCAAGACTTCTGAACACCAGTCCTGTAAACGGCCATTGTCCCCACATCCAAAGCTCCATTTTTTAAGTCTCAAAGTCCCCTGGGATATCCTCCAGGCTGCAGTTATCAACGATGAGTTGCCATCTGGGACAAGAGTAGACCAGAAGAATCCAAAAAAAAAAAATTCCTGTCACCATAAATGCCAGGAGTTGTTACTCATGAGAGTATGAATAAGCTGGTAGCTTAGCAGCCAGCTCTGTATTAGATGTACCATCCTGGAATCAGGCCTAAAACCACAGGCCCAAAACCATCTGGATGGAAGCCTAAGACTGCATTGGTTTAATGCCAATGAGCTCAAGTGAACA
This sequence comes from Hypanus sabinus, assembly GCF_030144855.1. Taxonomy (NCBI): domain Eukaryota; kingdom Metazoa; phylum Chordata; class Chondrichthyes; order Myliobatiformes; family Dasyatidae; genus Hypanus; species Hypanus sabinus. The sequence continues at coordinate 15,453,219 of NC_082706.1, forward strand.
GAGGCAGCTAAAGTATGTATCATTAATCACACATTTGTTTGACATCAATTTATAGCTAGTGAGGTTTATTCTTTTCAAAACCAAATACATAAAGCTTGCTCTGGTGGTAAAAATACCACTGATAGTGGTTCAGACCACTTAGAGCTGGAAGGCTTTAGCTGGTCTGAGCTGTTGCCTCCAGGGTTACAGATTATTTGCAACATTTAAAGCTCTGGAGGAGCTCAGTGGGTCAGGCAGCGTCTATGGAGGGAAATGGACAGGTGATATTTCAAGTTGAGACCCTTCATCTAGAGTGGAACAAAAGAGAGGCGACAGCCAGTATGGAAAAGTGGAGGAAAGGGTGGAGCAAAAGCTGGCAGGCGATATACGGGGTTGGTGGAAGGGGGAGTGATAGGCAGATGATTTTCGGATTAGTTGCTTTAACCTAGGCCCAAAGTTGGAGCTCTCAGGTGGGACTTTTGAGGTACAACAAGACGGAAGCACCGTTGAATCAACCCATCCCTTCCATCTCCTGGATCGCTCTCTGGTAACCCCTGCTGGTGGGAGCTGGTAAACACAGGCAGCCTGCGAGCAGTGCCGCAGCTGGTGGAGAGTCACTGCCTCACAGTACGAGAGACCGAGGTTCAATCCTGACCGCAGACGCAGTCTGTGCGGAGTTTACGTGCTCTCCTGTGACCAGGTGGTTGGTCTGGATATTCCCACGTTCCAAAGATTAGAATAGTAGGATAAATGGCCATTGTAAATAGCCCCTAATGCTTCGGGGAGTGGTAGAATGTTGGGGCAATTGATGTGAAGGCAGAGGGAATAAGTGGGATTGGTATAATTGGATGGTTGATGTTGACTTAGATTTGATGGGCTGAAGGGCATTCTTCCTGCTCTATGATTGATACAACCTCCTGGCTCAGTCCTCGCTCCTGCAAGGCAGTATAAGACCATAGACCATAATATATAGGAGCAGAATTAGGCCATTTGGCCCATCAAGTCTGCTTCACCAATTATCATGGCTGATACATTTCCCCCTCAGCACAATGTCCTGGCTTCTGATTCATCAAGAACTTATCAATCTCTAAATATAAATCTTATAAATATACCCAATGACTTGGCTTCCTGTGGTAACAAATTCCACAAATTCACCACTCTCTGGCGAAAATGGACATCTTTCTATTCTGAGGCTGTCCCCTCTGGTCCTAGACTCCCCCTCCATAGAAAATATAGCCTTCACATCCACTGTATCGAGGACTTTCAACATTCGATAGGTTTCACTGATATCTCTCCTCATTCTTTTGAATCCCAGTGGGTACAGGCCTAGAGCCATTAATTGGTCCTTGTATGGTAACCCTTTCATTCACAGAACCTCCTCCGAACCCTCTCCAATGAAAGCACATCCTTTCTCAGATAAGCGGCCCAAGACTGTTCACAATTCTCCAAGTGAGGCCTGACCAGTGCTTCATAAAGCCTCAATGTTGCATCCTTGCAAGAGGTGCCGATGAAAAGCCAAGCTACCCAGCCTGGGGTAAAGAGAAGCACGTTCTATGATCTCAGCATAGACCATTTCAGTTGGGCTGCCAATACTGCAATTTCAACCTAATCCTCCAAGGTCAAAAGGCACAGACTCAGAATAAAGGGGTGCCCCTATAGAACTGAGAGGAGGAAGAATTTCCTCATCCAGAGGGTGGAGGATCTATGGAACTTGTTGCCATTGAGGGCTTGGAGACCAAGTCATTGCATATTTATAGTTGTATTTAAGGCAGAGAATGCAAAGGTTACGGGAAGAAGGCAGGAAAAAGGCGGGTTGAGGGAAAAACGTCAGCCATGATTGAACAACAGAGCAGGCTCGATGGAGGGAATGGCTTAACTCTGCTCCTATATCTTGTGGTCTTATGGTTCTGCTTTTGAATTTTACGGTGGCAGAATTTATGGAGCTACTATGGAGCTCAGGATGAATCAGCTTTCTTCTATGATCATCCCTTAGATAATCATGGTTCACCTGGAAGATGTTCAACCGGTGAATAGGCAGACGAATGAAAGAGTGCACTTCAAGGTGAATGCACCAAATGGTTTACATGCCCTGACGAAGGGTCTCGGCCCAAAACATCGACTCTTTACTCTTTTCCATAGATGCTGCCTGACTTGCTGCTTTCCTCCAGCGTTCTCTACGTGTTTATTTGTCCATTTATTCTTTCACTCTTAACACCTCTCAGGCAGTTTAGAAGATAATAAACTTTTATGATCTGCTGTTTGACAAGAACAGGCAAGCCCAAGTTGTTGCTGTTCCCTCGGCAAGGCCCTCTTTACCAGCTGCTGTTCGGGGTCCTGTTTTCATCGTGGCTGCGGCAACAACCTCACAAGACGGGGTTTGCGAAACTGATTTAACAACGGTAAAATACACCCAAAAAGCTGGCGTTCATCCTCCACGGTGCCGGGCTAAACTGGTGTAATTGCACCCCTGCCTCCCAAAAATCTGACTGAAGTACAGTTGGTGGCCACTTTATTAGGTACGGAAGTGGAACCCGGTGTGGTCCTCTCCTGCTGCAGCCCATCCACTTCAAGTTTCGACATGTTGTGCACTCAGAGACGCTCTTCTGCACACCACTGTTGTAACGTGTGGTTATTTGAGTAACTCTCACCTTCCTGTCAACTTGAACCAGTCTAGACTTTCTCCTCTGACCTCTCTCATTAACAAGGCACTTTTGCCCACAGAACTGCCGCTCACTGGATGCTTTTCTGTTTTACGTACCATTCTCTATAAACTCTAGGGACTGTTGTATGTGAAAATCCCAGATCATCAGCAGTTTCTGAGATACTCAAACCATCCTGTCTGGCACCAACAATCATTCCACAGTCAAAGTCACTTAGATAGCATTTCTTCCCCATTCTGATATTTGATCTGAATGACAACTGAACCTCTTGACCATTTCTACATGTTTTTTTATGCACTGAGTTGCTGCCACATGATTGGCTGAATAGATAGTTGCATTGGGTATAAGTGCACCTAATAAAGTGGCCACTCATCTACGTTAGCACTTGGCACACCAGTTCTTGTAGTAAAAGCGCAAATCATGTCAGGAACCATAATGTCCAAATGAAGGGCCTTGACCTGAAATGTTGACTGCCACAGATATCCTTCCACAGATTTGCAGAGCTTCTCCAGTGTTGGGTTGCGTGATACAAAGCTCACTGCTGCCCCCTGTCTTGGCAGACCTGGTGCCATAGAAGGAGCAAAATTGCTGACCAGCCAATGGCCAACCCAGTCCCACCCACAAAGACTGCCACATGAGCTTTAGCTGATAACAGCTGCACATAGCTCAGAATGAATTTAAAGGACAAAAACCTTAAAAAAAATCAGGACTTTGTAATGAATGCAATTTTTATATACTTTCTGCATAAATACTGTTCTGCACATATAAGATTGCACTTGCAGTCACTTCGGGGAAGACCCAGGGACTTCTGGGAAACACAGAGACTTTCTTGGTAGCTTGGGGAATTGCTCAGAAGCCCTGGGGATTTCTGGTCTCTGAAGTCTCTGGACCAGTGGAGTTGTTCTGGCTGGTCATTGAAAAGCGAGGCTAAGTGAGGCTGTGTGCAGGGTGTTGACCTGACACCACTGACCCCTCCGCTCGACTCCTCTCTCGTCGACGTTGCCTGATCTGCCCCTAGTTTTGTCATGAAGAGGCATAAAAGATCAGAGGGATGTTCCAGCTGTGTGATCCATGGTGAGTAGCTGGCAGAAGTCAGCCACGCTCAGGTTGAATTCCCCAAAGGTGCCCGTAATTTGCTGATGACACTACATTGATTGGCCTAAATTCAAACAATAACGAGGTGCCCTACAGGGAAGAAGTCATCTCTCTGACACAGTGGTGTGAAAAAAACTATTTCTCCCTCAATGTCGCAAAAACAAAGGAGCTGGTTGTGGATTACAGGAGGAATGGAGACAGGCTAACCCCTATAGACATCGATGGATCTGGGGTTGAGAGGGTGAACAGCATTCACATCACCGAGGATCTCACGTGGTCTGTACACACTGGCTGTGTGGTGAAAAAGCACAACAGCGCCTCTTTCACCTCAGACGGTTGAGGAAGTTCGGTATGGGCCCCCGAATCCTATAAACTTTCTACAGGAGCACAATTGAGAGCATCCTGGCTGGCTGCATCACTGCCTGGTATGGGAACTGCACCTCCCTTAATCACAGGACTCTGCAGAGGGTGGTGCGGACAGAGGCGCATCTGTAGGTGTGAACTTCCCACAATCAGGATGTTTACAAGGACAGGTGTATAAAAAGGGCCTGTAGGATCATTGGGAACCCAAGCCATCCCAATCACAATCTATTCCAGCTGTTACCACCTGGGAAACAGTACCGCAGCATAAAAGCCAGGACCAACAGGCTCTGGGACAGCTTCTTCTACCAGGCCATCAGACTGATGAACTCACATTGATTCAAGTGTACCCTATATTACATTGACTGTTCTATTTATTATAAATTACTATGATTACACATGGCACATTTAGATGGGCATAAATATTCTTATTCATGTGGCTGCATACATAATTTGACCGCACTTGTGCACAAGACAGAAAACAAGAGTGCATCACCGTATCGAGTTTCTAAGAGGAGACTCTGCAGCCTCTTAATATATCCAGAGGAGTCTACAGAAGGACTTGGACAGATTAGGAGGGCAAAGTGGCAGATGGAATACAATGCGGGGAGTGTCCGGTCATGCACTTTGACAGAAGAAATAAAAAAATTAACACTGTTTTCTGATATGGAGCAAATTCAAAAACCAGAGGTGCGAAGGGTCTTGGGTGTCCCAGTGCAGGATTTCCTAACAGTTAACTTGCAGGTTGAATCAGTGATGAGGAAGGCAAATGCGATGTTAGCATTCATTTCCGGAGGACTAGAATATCAAAAGCAAGAATGAAGTGCTGAGGCTTTATAAGGCATTGGCTCAGATCTCAATTTTTAGTTTACAGCCTAATATTGAAGAAAGGATGTGTTGGCATTGGAGAGGGTCCAGATGAGATCTACATGAATGATCCTGGGAATAAAATGGTTAATATATGAGCAGCATTTGATGGTCCTAGGTCTACACTGACTGGGGCTTAGAAGAATGAGGGGGAATCTCAATGAAACTTACTGAATATTGAGAAGCCTTTTTAGAGTGGATGTTGAGAGGATGTTCCCTATAGTGGGGGTGGCTAGGAAACAGAGGGCACAGCCTCAGAGTAGGAGGACATCCTTTAGAACAGCGAGAAAAAGGGATTTCTTTAGCCAGAGTAAGCTGCGTCTTTGGAATTCATTGCACAGATGGTTGTGGGGGGGGGGGGGGGGGTCATGTGATCGGATATACTTAAAGCAGAGGTTGGTAGATTCTTGATGAGGAAGGGCATCAATGGTTACGGGGATTGAGGTTGAGAGGGAAATAAATCAACCTTCAGCAAACGGCAGAGTAGAAGTGATGGGGCCAAATGGCCTAATGGCGGTGTGCAACAGTGTCCAGGTTGGAGTCAGTGCTGCCCCCTAGTGTTTGCTTGGTAGAAGACAAGCTGCACAATCCTGCTGAAGGGTCTTGGCCCAAAACATCGACTGTACTCTTTTCCAAGGACGCTGCCTGGCCTGCTGAGTTCCTCCAGCATTTTGTGTGTGTTGCTTGGATCTCCAGCATCTGCAGATTTGCTCCTGTTTGTGCTCAACTGCAGGTTTCTGTGGCATTCAGGGCTCGGTTCTGAACTTTTTTCTTTTGCATGGCTGTATCTTACTGGTATCTTTATGTGCTTGTTATCTTCTATGTGCTATGTGTGTGTCGTGCTGTGCATGACTGCTGGTACTGCGTTTTGCACCTTGGTCCAGAGTAACGCTGCCTCGTTTGGCTGCATTTATGGGTATTCAAGTATGTTTGAATGGCAATTAAACCTGAATTGAATTTAACACTGCTCCTATTTTTTATGGTCTCATAGTCCTACGGAAATTCAGATGAAATTCTAAATTGAGGATAGCCTCAATTACATTATACTTCTCAGATATCCCAGCTATAAATTGTATTATCCGGTCTGAAGCAATATAAGAGTTAAAAATTGACACAGATCCTTCAGCTCCCCAAGTCTGCTCTATTAAGCATGCATATTTACACTAATCCTACAATAACCCACTTGAGTCTCCCTTCATTCCCATCCATGGCACTCCGGTTCCAGCACGTACCTCCACATTCATTCCCATTCCCACATGTTGCTCCACGGCCTCACCTACTGACATGATGAGGCCACACTCAGAAGCAACACCCCATATTCCATCCGGATAGACTCCAACTTGATGCCAGCAGCCAATTAACCGGCTAACCCAACCACCTCTGGGATGTGGCGGGGGGGCGGGGGGAACAGGAGCACTTGGGGAAAACCCACACAGTCGAAAGGGGGACGTGCCAACCCTCAGGTCAGAATTAAACTCGGGTAAATGGAGCCGAGAGGCAGCAGCTCCTCGACCTGCACCGCTGTGCTTACCAACTTGTCCAACCCTGCATCATGATTGGACTCTGAGGTCTGGCTCTATTTGATTGATATGTAGTCAGTCCAATCAGTAAACACTCTGCAGTACCTGATTATTTGGAGGTCCTCCATATAAAGCCTCTACAAGATCTGCCGCCCTCTTCAATAACATTTCCTGTGGGATAAAGTAGTCAATTAATTTCTGATATGAAGTCATAAAAGGATCACAGAACTTAACTCAAGCACCTTAGCCCAATAATTATAGGCTTGTCAGGCCCAGACAGTATTTCTCCGGGTGGCCTGACCTTCACACCAGCCCTGCTGTGTCTCACTGTTGATCTTGTCTCGTGCTTTGTGTAGGCAGAGGGGACCATTTTCCATGTTGTGAGGGTCCTGGGTCAAAATGGCAGCTCAAAGGTGGGCCTTCCCCCACGCCTATGCCAAACACGGAGAGAAGAATGCAGGTCACATCTTCCTCAAACATCTCACCTCTGGAAGGTCAGGGAGTGGTGGGACATTCCTAGTGACCCACAAACCCAAGTTTCTTACCCTCGGGGTAGCGGGCCATGAATTATAGCCGTTTTTTCTGAGGATGGGAAAAGGGGACTTATGAAATGTGCCAGATGGTGGAAGGTGCCCAGAATTTTATTCACTGCTAGGTGGATGCCAGAATCTTGGCTACAATATTTACTCACTGACAAATACATGGTCCTGCATAGACCCAAACGTGCAGTCTATCTACAAAATGATTTTCAGGTACAATTTTAACAAGAGTGACTGAAGGTGAATTAAATCAGCAAGTGGTGGAACCTGCAGCACAGAGTGCCAGGTACCTTCTTTATAGTGCTCTATAGCTACCAATCCTCCCACCATCCCATTTTCATCTCCTTTTCTTCACTCAGTGACTCATGTTTTAAATGGAATCTCTCCAAGAGATTCGCTCTTTTGTTTAGAAATTGATCAAAGTCTTTGTCATAACTGACTTGTCACGAATGGGCAACAAAGTTCCACCTGCATTCCTTGGAGTTTAAAAGAGTGCTGGGTGATCTTAATGAAACTTTTAAGATCCAGAGAGTGTTACACAGGGTAGATGTTGTGGGTTTTGTTGGTGAAAGGGTCTCGTATGTTGGGACACAGTTACATGTTGGAGTAGTAACTGGAAAAAGCCTTGTGCAGGAATGTCATAGAGGGTATAAATCTCTAGAATGATGGCTTCCCATTTCAATTTGACTTCCCATTCCCATTCCCATTCCCACATGTTGTTCCATGGCCACATCTATTGCCATGGTGATGCCAACCTCAGGAGCATCACCTCATATTCAGTAATTTCTCCCCGCCCTCTTCTCTTTTTTTTTACAATTTCCACTCTGGATACCCTCTCACCTCTTCTCTTTTCTCTTCTCTCACCTGCTAATCACTACCCTCTGATGTCCCTCCTCCATCTCTTTCTCCCACGGTCCACTGTCCTCTCCTATCAGATTCACTCTTCTTCACCCCTTTATCTCTTCTGCCTATCAACACCCAGCTTCAACTTCAACACCCACTGCCCTCCCCAACCACCTTCCCCCTCGCCTGGACTCACCTATCAGCTTGTACTCATCTCCTCCTCTCCTCTCCCACTCCCACCTCCTTCACTGGTTTCTGCCCCCTCCCTTTCCAGTCCTGATGAAGTCTCTCAGCATCAAACGTTTACTCCCTTCCGTAGATGTGGCCTGACTTGCTGAGTTCCTCAAACATTTTGTCTGCGTTGCTCAAGATTTCCAGCATCTGCAGAATCCCTAGTGTGTAAGCTATACCGACAGACCTTTCTGAGCAGAAACCTCCAATGCATCAGTGCCAAAGGCTCACTGAAAATCTGTGCCGCCCACACCCAGCTTGGCAGTAATATAAATGGTGAACTGTGTCGCACAGCACTGTATTAAGCGATGGAAGAATTCAACAGTTCATAAGCTGATTGGAGGCCCACACAGCACCTCTGATGTGCTGACTTTCAAGGTAGAACTGTCCACACTGCCGAAACACACAGCTGCAGCTCCCAAAGGCTGCCCAATTAACCTGTGAGTGAAATGAGCTTCTTCTTTGCTGGCAAACACTTTAGTAGAAGCAGTTTCCTTGATGCCAAAGGGAAATAAAATGCACACCTCTCTACTTGGGAGCTCTGAGGTGAAGGTCCATTTCTCCAGGATCTTTGATTTAATTCCTGATCTCCCAGCCTGTTTGAAAAGATACTGAGATGTGGGTTCTTCCTCCATGTTCCGTGAGGAAGAAGTGGAAGATAAAGGAGAGGGTGCAACTGGAAATGGGCTGAAAATAGCAGCAGCACCGGCCAACAAAGAAGATTTTAGACTCTATTCATCCTGGGACATGGAGGTTCATTCTTGGCACAATTGCAGGGTTCCTGCTGTCAGGAATATGATGAAGCAGATTCCCCGCTTTCCAGAGCAGTTCCATGATCAGGCTCCATTATTATCGTCTGACAAAGTGCCTCTTCTGGTTGCCACTAAGTGCTCTGGAGCACCACCCATCCTGCCCGTTGGGATCACCGCCCACCCTGCCCGTTGGGATCACCGCCCACCCTGCCCGTTGGGATCACCGCCCACCCGCCCGTTGGGATCACCGCCCACCCGCCCGTTGGGATCACCGCCCACCCTGCCCGTTGAGATCACCACCCACCCGCCCGTTGGGATCACCACCCACCCTGCCCGTTGGGATCACCACCCACCCTGCCCGTTGGGATCACCGCCCACCCTGCCCGTTGGGATCACCACCCATCCTGCCCGTTGGGATCACCACCCACCCTGCCCATTGAGATAACCACCCACCCTGCCCGTTGGGATCACCGCCCAAACAGCCCGTTGGGATCACCGCCCACCCTGCCCATTGAGATAACCACCCACCCTGCCCGTTGGGATCACCGCCCACCCACCCGTTGAGATCACCACCCACCCTGCCCATTGAGATAACCACCCACCCGCCCGTTGGGATCACCACCCACCCTGCCCATTGAGATAACCACCCACCCGCCCGTTGGGATCACCACCCACCCACCCGTTGAGATCACCACCCACCCTGCCCATTGAGATAACCACCCACCCTGCCCGTTGAGATCACCACCCATCCTGCCCGTTGGGATCACCACCCACCCTGCCCATTGAGATCACCACCCACCCTGCCCGTTGGGATCACCACCCACCCTGCCCATTGAGATCACCACCCACCCTGCCCGTTGGGATCACCACCCACCCTGCCCATTGAGATCACCACCCACCCTGCCCGTTGGGATCACCACCCACCCTGCCCATTGAGATCACTGCCCAACATGCCCGTTGAGATCACAATTTTTCCAGCCTAGTAGTAGCACCATTTTTCCTGCCCAGTCAGATCACCAACCTTCCTGCCCAGTGGGATCAACACCCTTCCTGCCCAGTGGGATCACCAACCTTCCTGTCCAGTGGGATCACCACCCACCCTGCCCATTGAGATCACTGACCAACATGCCCGTTAAGATCACTGACCAACCTGCCCGTTGAGATCACAATTTTTCCAGCCTAGTAGTAGCACCATTTTTCCTGTCCAGTCAGATCACCACCCTTCCTGCCCAGTGGGATCACCAACCATCCTGTCCAGTGGGATCACCACCCTTCCTGCCCAGTGGGATCACCACCCTTCCTGCCCACTGGGATCAACACCCTTCCTGCCCAGTGGAATCACCACCTTTCCTGCCCAGTGGGTTCACCACCCTTCCTGCCCACTGGGATCAACACCCTTCCTGCCCACTGGGATCAACACACTTCCTGCCCAGTGGGTTCACCACCCTTCCTGCCCAGTGGGTTCACCACCCTTCCTGCCCAGTGGGATCACAACCCTTCCTGCCCACTGGGATCGACACCCTTCCTGCCCAGTGGAATCACCACCCTTCCTGCCCAGTGGGTGCACCACCCTTCCTGCCCAGTGGGATCACCACCATTCCTGCCCAGTGGGTTCACCACCCTTCCTGCCCAGTGGGTGCACCACCCTTCCTGCCCAGTGGGATCACCACCCTTCCTGCCCACTGGGATCAACACCCTTCCTGCCCAGTGGAATCACCACCCTTCCTGCCCAGTGGGTGCACCACCCTTCCTGCAAAGTGGGTGCATCACCCTTCCTGCCCAGTGGGTGCACCACCCTGCCTGTCCAGTGTGATCACCAACCATCCTGTCCAGTGTGATCACCAACCTTCCTGCCCAGTGGGTGCACCAATCTTCCTGTCCAGTGTGATCACCAACCTTCCTGCCCAGTGGGTGCACCACCCTTCTTGCCCAGTGGGATCAACACCCTTCCTGCCCACTGGGATCAACACCCTTCCTGCAAAGTGGGTGCATCACCCTTCCTGCCCAGTGGGTGCACCACCCTTCCTGTCCAGTGTGATCACCAACCATCCTGCCCAGTGGGTGCACCACCCTTCCTGCCCAGTGGGTGCACCACCCTTCCTGCCCAGTGGGATCAACACCCTTCCTGCCCAGTGGGATCAACACCCTTCCTGCCCAGTGGAATCACCACCTTTCCTGCCCAGTGGGTGCACCACCCTTCCTGCCCAGTGGGTGCACCACCCTTCCTGCCCAGTGGGATCAACACCCTTCCTGCCCAGTGGAATCACCACCCTTCCTGCCCAGTGGGATCACCACCCTTCCTGCAAAGTGGGATCAACACCCTTCCTGCCCACTGGGATCAACACCCTTCCTGCCCAGTGGGTGCACCACCCTTCCTGCCCAGTGGGTTCACCACCCTTCCTGCCCAGTGGGATCAACACCCTTCCTGCCCAGTGGAATCACCACCCTTCCTGCCCAGTGGGATCAACACCCTTCCTGCCCAGTGGAATCACCACCCTTCCTGCCCAGTGGGTGCACCACCCTACCTGCCCAGTGGGTGCACCACCCTTCTTGCCCAGTGGGATCAACACCCTTCCTGCCCACTGGGATCACCACCTTTCCTGCCCAGTGGGATCACCACCCTTCCTGCCCAGTGGGATCAACACCCTTCCTGCCCAGTGGAATCACCACCCTTCCTGCCCAATGGAATCACCACCTTTCCTGCCCAGTGGGTGCACCACCCTTCCTGCCCAGTGGGTGCACCACCCTTCCTGCCCAGTGGGTTCACCACCCTTCCTGCCCAGTGGGTGCACCACCCTTCCTGCCCAGTGGAATCACCACCTTTCCTGCCCAGTGGGATCACCACCTTTCCTGCCCAGTGGGATCACCACCATTCCTGCCCAGTGGGTTCACCACCCTTCCTGCCCAGTGGGTGCACCACCCTTCCTGCCCAGTGGGATCACCACCCTTCCTGCCCACTGGGATCAACACCCTTCCTGCCCAGTGGAATCACCACCCTTCCTGCCCACTGGGATCAACACCCTTCCTGCCCAGTGGGTTCACCACCCTTCCTGCCCAGTGGGATCACCAACCTTCCTGCCCACTGGGATCAACACCCTTCCTGCCCAGTGGAATCACCACCCTTCCTGCCCAGTGGGTGCACCACCCTTCCTGCCCAGTGGGATCACCACCATTCCTGCCCAGTGGGTTCACCACCCTTCCTGCCCAGTGGGTGCACCACCCTTCCTGCCCAGTGGGATCACCACCCTTCCTGCCCACTGGGATCAACACCCTTCCTGCCCAGTGGAATCACCACCCTTCCTGCCCAGTGGGTGCACCACCCTTCCTGCAAAGTGGGTGCATCACCCTTCCTGCCCAGTGGGTGCACCACCCTGCCTGTCCAGTGTGATCACCAACCATCCTGTCCAGTGTGATCACCAACCTTCCTGCCCAGTGGGTGCACCAATCTTCCTGTCCAGTGTGATCACCAACCTTCCTGCCCAGTGGGTGCACCACCCTTCTTGCCCAGTGGGATCAACACCCTTCCTGCCCACTGGGATCAACACCCTTCCTGCAAAGTGGGTGCATCACCCTTCCTGCCCAGTGGGTGCACCACCCTGCCTGTCCAGTGTGATCACCAACCATCCTGTCCAGTGTGATCACCAACCATCCTGCCCAGTGGGTGCACCACCCTTCCTGCCCAGTGGGTGCACCACCCTTCCTGCCCAGTGGGATCAACACCCTTCCTGCCCAGTGGGATCAACACCCTTCCTGCCCAGTGGAATCACCATCTTTCCTGCCCAGTGGGTGCACCACCCTTCCTGCCCAGTGGGTGCACCACCCTTCCTGCCCAGTGGGATCAACACCCTTCCTGCCCAGTGGAATCACCACCCTTCCTGCCCAGTGGGATCACCACCCTTCCTGCAAAGTGGGATCAACACCCTTCCTGCCCACTGGGATCAACACCCTTCCTGCCCAGTGGGTGCACCACCCTTCTTGCCCAGTGGGATCAACACCCTTCCTGCCCACTGGGATCAACACCCTTCCTGCCCAGTGGGATCACCAACCTTCCTGCCCAGTGGGTGCACCACCCTTCCTGCCCAGTGGGTTCACCACCCTTCCTGCCCAGTGGGATCAACACCCTTCCTGCCCAGTGGAATCACCACCCTTCCTGCCCAGTGGGATCAACACCCTTCCTGCCCAGTGGAATCACCACCCTTCCTGCCCAGTGGGTGCACCACCCTTCCTGCCCAGTGGGTGCACCACCCTTCTTGCCCAGTGGGATCAACACCCTTCCTGCCCACTGGGATCACCACCTTTCCTGCCCAGTGGGATCACCACCCTTCCTGCCCAGTGGGATCAACACCCTTCCTGCCCAGTGGAATCACCACCCTTCCTGCCCAATGGAATCACCACCTTTCCTGCCCAGTGGGTGCACCACCCTTCCTGCCCAGTGGGTGCACCACCCTTCCTGCCCAGTGGGATCACCACCCTTCCTGCCCAGTGGGTGCACCACCCTTCCTGCCCAGTGGGTGCACCACCCTTCCTGCCCAGTGGGTGCACCACCCTTCCTGCCCAGTGGAATCACCACCTTTCCTGCCCAGTGGGATCACCACCTTTCCTGCCCAGTGGGATCACCACCCTTCCTGCCCAGTGGGTGCACCACCCTTCCTGCCCAGTGGGTGCACCACCCTTCCTGCCCAGTGGAATCACCACCCTTCCTGCCCAGTGGGTGCACCACCCTTCTTGCCCAGTGGGATCAACACCCTTCCTGCCCACTGGGATCACCACCTTTCCTGCCCAGTGGGATCACCACCCTTCCTGCCCAGTGGGATCAACACCCTTCCTGCCCAGTGGAATCACCACCCTTCCTGCCCAGTGGGATCACCACCCTTCCTGCCCAGTGGGTGCACCACCCTTCCTGCCCAGTGGAATCACCACCCTTCCTGCCCAATGGAATCACCACCTTTCCTGCCCAGTGGGTGCACCACCCTTCCTGCCCAGTGGGTGCACCACCCTTCCTGCCCAGTGGGATCACCACCCTTCCTGCCCAGTGGGTGCACCACCCTTCCTGCCCAGTGGGTGCACCACCCTTCCTGCCCAGTGGGTGCACCACCTTTCCTGCCCAGTGGGATCACCACCTTTCCTGCCCAGTGGGATCACCACCCTTCCTGCCCAGTGGGTGCACCACCCTTCCTGCCCAGTGGAATCACCACCTTTCCTGCCCAGTGGGATCACCACCTTTCCTGCCCAGTGGAATCACCACCCTTCCTGCCCAGTGGAATCACCACCTTTCCTGCCCAGTGGGATCACCACCTTTCCTGCCCAGTGGGTTCACCACCTTTCCTGCCCAGTGGGATCACCACCCTTCATGCCCACTGGGATCAACACCCTTCCTGCCCAGTGGGTGCACCAACCATCCTGCCCAGTGGGATCACCAACCTTCCTGACAAGTGGGTGCATAACCCTTCCTGCCCAGTGGAATCACCACCCTTCCTGCCCAGTGGGTGCACCACCCTTCCTGCAAAGTGGGTGCATCACCCTTCCTGCCCAGTGGAATCACCACCCTTCCTGCAAAGTGGGTGCATCACCCTTCCTGCCCAGTGGAATCACCACCCTTCCTGTCCAGTGGGTTCACCACCCTTCCTGCCCAGTGGGATCACCACCCTTCCTGCCCAGTGGGATCACCACCCTTCCTGCCCAGTGGGTGCACCACCCTTCCTGTCCAGTGTGATCACCACCCTTCCTGCCCAGTGGGTGCACAAACCATCCTGTCCAGTGGGATCACCACCCTTCCTGCCCAGTGGGATCACCACCCTTCCTGCCCAGTGGGATCACCAACCTTCCTGCCCAGTGGGTGCACCACCCTTCCTGCCCAGTGGGATCACCACCATTCCTGCCCAGTGGGTGCACAAACCATCCTGTCCAGTGGGATCACCACCCTTCCTGCCCAGTGGGATCACCACCCTTCCTGCCCAGTGGGATCACCACCTTTCCTGCCCAGTGGGATCACCACCCTTCCTGCCCAGTGGGATTACCAACCATCCTGTCCAGTGGGATCACCACCCTTCCTGCCCTGAGGGTGCACCAACCATCCTGTCCAGTGGGATCAACACCCTTCCTGCCCAGTGGAATCACCACCCTTCCTGCCCAGTGGGATCACCAACCTTCCTGTCCAGTGGGATCACCACCCTTCCTGCCCAGTGGGTGCACCACCCTTCCTGCCCAGTGGGATCACCACCCTTCCTGTCCAGTGGGTGCACCACCCTTCCTGCCCAGTGGGATCACCACCCTTCCTGCCCAGTGTGATCACCAACCTTCCTGCCCAGTGGGATCACCACCCTTCCTGCCCAGTGCGTTCACCACCCTTCCTGCCCAGTGGGTTCACCACCCTTCCTGCCCAGTGGGTGCACCAACCATCCTGTCCAGTGGGATCACCACCCTTCCTGCCCAGTGGGATCACCAACCTTCCTGCCCAGTGGGTGCACCACCCTTCCTGCCCAGTGGGTGCACCACCCTTCCTGCCCAGTGGGTTCACCACCCTTCATGCCCAGTGGGATCACCAACCTTCCTGCCCACTGGAATCACCACCCTTCCTGCCCAGTGGGATCACCACCCTTCCTGCCCAGTGCGTTCACCACCCTTCCTGCCCAGTGGGTTCACCACCCTTCCTGCCCAGTGCGTTCACCACCCTTCCTGCCCAGTGCGTTCACCACCCTTCCTGCCCAGTGGGTGCACCACCCTTCCTGCCCAGTGCGTTCACCACCCTTCCTGCCCAGTGCGTTCACCACCCTTCCTGCCCAGTGCGTTCACCACCCTTCCTGCCCAGTGCGTTCAACACCCTTCCTGCCCAGTGGGTTCACCACCCTTCCTGCCCAGTGGGTGCACCAACCATCCTGTCCAGTGGGATCACCACCCTTCCTGCCCAGTGGGATCACCACCCTTCCTGCCCAGTGGGATCACCAACCTTCCTGCCCAGTGGGTGCACCACCCTTCCTGCCCAGTGGGTTCACCACCCTTCCTGCCCAGTGGGTGCACCACCCTTCCTGTCCAGTGTGATCACCAACCTTCCTGCCCAGTGGGTGCACCACCCTTCCTGTCCAGTGTGATCACTACCCTTCCTACTGAGTGGGAGCCTCATCTTTCTTGTCCATTAGGAGCAATATCCTTGCTTCCTAATGTAAGAACCACCCTTCATTCCATGTGGGAACAGCATCCTTCCAGCCCAATGGGCGCGTCACCCTTCCTCCCAGGGGCGTAAGAGAGCAGCTGGTGGGTGAAGGCACAGATTGAATGGTATAACTTTCTACAGTGAATCTCTCTCCCTACTGAATGCAGTTACTAACCAATACCTTGGGATCTGTGCTACCAGAAGTTCACCACCCCTGGGCGAACATACGCATAGGTTCCAAGGCATTGGCAGTACCTTGGAACGGGTTTCACCCACAGCAGACTATAAACACTTTGCGGGCAGCTTAGCTGCTAATGGACCAAGCATTGCAATGATGTGCCACACTGGTGAGGAGCCATAAATTCCACTGTCATTGTGCAGCTAATTTGCTAATCTCCACCACTGGTTTGCCATATTTGGTCTCAACATCTTTGGACAGGCAAGGAGGGAGATTTCTAATTGCTGTTGGATGTGTGGGTGTGTGTGTGTGCGGGCATGTGCAGTGTGTGTGTGTGTGTGTTTACATCTTGAACAGAACAGTACTTGCAATTCCTTTCATGGTCAAATATCGATTGGCTTCCAGTCTAAAGAATGACCCATCACATCACGTTAGAGCTTTTAGCAAACTAGACGGGCAGGCGGTGGGGCGGGTGGGGAATGAAGGAAATGTAATTGTCAGAAACTTCGTATATAAACCTTCGCAAGTGCCTACTGTGGTAAGAACAGAGCTCCCCTCATTGAATGCATGCACCAGTTTTACTCAGTGTTCCTCTACTAACCTTTGCTAGTCTTTCTGGATCACCAGGGTGTCGTGGGATGACCTTCTGTAGCCTCTGGAATCCGTAGTCTATTGTGGGCTCATTCAGGGCTGTTGAACCAAGCGAGATTTTGACCATGTTAGCTCGGGCATAATTGAATGTTGTTATACACTGTCAATACCTGGGTCGTCAAAACTACAAGGTTTCACCGTAAGAAGGAGACAGCTGAAGTAGTTCTTGTCCTGTGTAGTGAAGGATTTAATTTTATTGAGACAGAAGCTGGGGAGGAGATAGTTGGCACACTTAAACAAGTACGAGTCGATACAAGTATGCTCTACGATACACAACACAGAGACCTTATAGTGCATTATGCTGAAACGAGGGCTAGACTATTCTCCACTTTCAAACTGGGCACAGTCTATTTAAAGATAAATATAAAGAGTAGCTATAATAGTCCCAAGAACATTGAAACATCAAAACACAATGGTGAAATACAACGTCTTGCATCAAATCAAATCAGCAAGGTCGTGCTGGGCAGCCTGCATGTTTCAACATGTTTCACTCACCAAGATACCAATCTCATTAAAACTAACCCTAACCATGTATCTTTGGAATGTGGGAGGTAACTAGAGCATTCGGAGGAAACCCACGCAGTCATGGGGGAAACGTACCAACTCCTTACCGGCAGTGGCGTCTATTGAACCCCGCTGTTACAGATGGCTGCTGTAAAGTGTTGTGCTAACCACCTCATTACTGTTCTGAAAAGAACACGTAAATAAATTCAAAAGGTGAGGTCCAGGATAGAGATACACAGACAACACACACACACAAAATGCTGGTGGAACACGGCAGGTCAGGCAGCATCTATAAGGAGAAGCACGGTCGACGTTTCGGGCCGAGACCCTTCGTCAGGAGATACACAGAATGTGTTTGTAGATGACCACTTAGAAATACTGTGCGCAGATCGTTTGTCAGACTGCAGTCTGCCCTGTGTGCTTTGTTTACAATGCCCAAAACATAATAAACATAACCATACGACTTTGGACTGTGGGAGGAAACCAGAGCACCCGGAGGAAATCAGAGCACCCAGAGGAAGCCCTCATAGTTGCGGGGACAACGTACAAACACCTTAGAGGCAGCAGCAAGAACTGAACCCCAAGCAGTGATCACCAGCGCTGTAATAGTGTTACTCAAACTGCTATACAACATGCCGCACTATTTGCTGGACAACGAGCCTTTATATAAGAAGTTGGATGTTAGATTATGCTGAAACCTAGGAAGTGGAAATGAATGTTAGGCAGAGAGTGATGCTGCAGACATTGGAGATTGTGGTTGGGGAGGCAGTACAGAGCTCAGGAGTGAGTGAATATAGTCCAAAGTTCAATGTAAATCTATTATCAAAGTACAAAAATGTTGCCATATACTGTACTACCTTGGGTTTCATTTTCACAGGAAAGAAATGAAATACAATAGAATTTGTGAAAAACTATATATAAATAAAGACCGACAAATAACCAACGTGCAAAAGACAAACTGTGCAAATGAAAAATACTGAGAACATCAATTGGAAGTGAGTCTGTAGGTTATTGAAGTTATACATGCTGGTTCAGGAGCCTGATGGTTGTAGGTTAATAACTGGTCCTGAACGTGGTGGTGTGGAACCAAAGGCTTCTCGGCCTCCTGCCCAAAGGTAGTGGCGGTCATTTTGGGCATGGCCTTGAAGGTGGATCCTGTTTTCTTGCGGCAGCGTTCCATGTACATGTACTCATTAGTGGGGAGGACTTTGCCTGTGATGGAGTGGGCTGTATTCACCACTTTTGGGGCCTGTTCTTTTCCTGGGGACTGATGCTCTCCAGACTGGCTGACACATTCATAGACTATAACATGAAGGGATTCATAACCCAAGTCCTTGCCTCAGTCAGAGACCTGCACTGTAAACCATTTTTTTTTATTTAGCAATACAGCATGGAGAAGGCCCTTCCAGGCCTTTGAGCCACATGCCCCACCAAACCCTGACAAACCAGATCAACCCAGAAAAAGGATATAGTGCTTTCCCAGTGTGTATGATGAATCAGCTCTTATCAGGCTTCCAGCATATAGGGGTATCGATTATGACCAACGTTTCGATGACAAACTCTGCATCCCTGATGAAGATGGCAGAGTTTGTCATTGAAACATCGATTATAGTCGATACCCGTACCCAGCTGGAAGCCCAAGAAGAGTTTATTTAGATTAAACCTAATCTATTCACGGGGCACCGATTAACCAACCCTGTAGTTCTTTAGACCTGCGGGAGGAAACAGGAGGACCCAGGAAATCCAAAGGGAGGACTTACAGAGACTCCTTACAGAACTGCACCGGGTTTGAACTCCAAGCTCCAGAGAGCCCTCAGCTGTAATAGTGGCGTGCTAACCGCTACACTACCATGTCACCCCATGGAAACTAGACATCATGGAGCTATGGTAAGTAGTACCAACCCAAAGCTCTGCTAGTTTTGACAGTTAGAATCTGTGATGATCACATTCATGATGAACTTCCATGCTCAACAAGTTAGCCCTGTGATACTTCTGTGTCGGCCACCGCAGTTCAGTAGAAGTTCTGGGTTTGGAAGGCTAGAACTAATACAAAAGTCCTACTAGCTGTTGCTCAGTGGGAATCATGCTTTTCCCCCGAATCTGAAGGAACCGAGCTCAGCTTCCACCTCAGAAAATTGAGATCAATTCTCCAGTCCAGGGGTTCCCTATCTCTTATTATGCCATGGACCAATGCCATTAAGCAAGGGGTCTGTAGAGCCCAGGTTCGGAAACCCCTGTTCTCGGCTGATTCTCTGATGCAATCTCAAGGCAGGGCTGAGCTGTCAATGGAACCGTTCTCTCGGCTGAGGTGCGGAGAGGAAAATCCCATGGCAACGTAGCGGGGGAGCAGGGAGTGAAGCCTTGGTGCCCTGGTTCATATTTAAGATGAGTTTTAGATTATAAAGTGATAATCATATTGCTGTTTGCAGGAGGACATTAGAGCACTAGAAATGCTTTTATGGCTTTCCTGGTTCCATTACTGTTCCAGCAAGGCCAAGGCCAACATCAGTGATGGCAACTATAAAATGGTACATGGAGCTTAGAAAAACAGAGTGGTAATTCTAGGCAGTTTCTAGAGCAGGTTACATGGTTGGCACAACATCATAAGCTGAGATCAGGTGATGGGGCTAGGAGATACCCAGTAAAGCGTCCACTGAGTGTATCTTGCTTATTGTAGCTTACAGTAATCTTTTACATCATGCACTGCACTGTTACTACAAAACAACAAACTCCACGACAGACGTTTGCGATAATAAACCTGATTCTGATTCTGACTCCGTGACTTTGGCTGGGTTATTTTTAAAGATGCTTTACAAAACCAAGATGCTCCTATTTTTTTTTTCCAAAGTCCCCATCGACCCTCGTTAGGTCCTTGAATTTTATTGTTTTCCTGCGCTGCCCTAAAGTGCAGCCGTTACACTTGATTCTGCGTCGTTATTGTTTTACCTCGCACTACCTCAGTGAGCTGTGTAATGATCTGCTCTGTGTGAGCGGTATGCAAGACAAGCCTTTCACTGCATCTCGGTGCATGTGACAATAATAAACCATTTCCAGTTCCTCTCCTATTCCCTGAAGGCACGGACACAATCACAGGGAACGCTCGCATTTCTACAGTCTCTAGCTTTCTTCGGGGCCTCCCAGTGGACTTTAGAAATAATGAAGGGCCGCTGTTGTGGAGCTGCGGATTTAATGCAGGGAAATCAGCATTTGATTTGTAAGCAACAGGATCCCACGTAAAGCTGCGGTTATGAAGTAATAGTGGAAAAGGGCCCTCTGCTGAACAAGGTGCCCACCTAAGCTTGTCCTGTTTGGCCATGTTTGGTCTGTACTTCTCTAAACCACAGGTCCCCAACCTAGGGTCCATGGGGCCCTTGCTTAATTGTATTGGTTGTTGAACATTTTCTATACATACCCGTCTGAATGTCTTTCTTCTGCAGATGCTGGAAATCTAATACATCACACACACAATGCTGGAGGAACTCAGCATTCTATGGAGAGGAATATGTAGTTGACGTTTCAGGCCGAGACCCTTCATCAGGACTGGGAAGGAAGGGCGAAGAAGCCAGAGTAAGAAGGTGGGGGGAGAGAAAAGAGTATAAGCTGCCAAGGTGAGATCAGGTGAGGGGGCTAGGAGGGGGTGGGGTTGGTGAGAAAAGCTGGGAGGTGATAGGTGGGAGAGTTAGAATGCTGAAGAAGAAAGAATCTGATAGGAGAGGGGAGTGGACCGTGGGAGAAAGGGAAGGAGCAGGGACACCAAAGGGAGGTGATGATCAGCTGAGAAGAAAAGGGGTGAGAGGGGAACCAGAACGGGGAATAGAGAAAAGAGAGACGGGGAGGGCGGGAGAAATTACTGGAAGATGGAGAAGATGATGTTCAAGCTGTGAGCTCGGAGACTACCCGGATAGCATATGAGGGCTGCTCCCTCAAGTTCCATCATATCAGTACTGCCCAAGCCTGCTCCATCAGAGAGGTGCTGATGACCTTCTCCAGCATTTTGTGTGGTCTTTTAAATGTTGTTAGTTTAACTGCTTCAACCATGTTCTCTACCTGCTCATTCCATAAACACGCCACCCTCTGCATAAAGAAGTTGTCCCTCAGGTCCCATATGAATCTTTCCACTCCTATCTTAAACCTATACCCTCTAGTTTTGGATTCCCTTTCCCTGGGAAAAAGACTACGAGCATTCACCCCATCTATGCCTCTCATGATTTTATACACCTCTGTAAAGTCCTCCCCTTCTGCCTCCTACATTTCAAAGAATAAAGTCCTAACCTGGTTAACGTCTTCCTATAACTCGGGTTCTTGAGTCCTGGCAACATCCATGTACACTCTTATTTGCACCCTTCATAGCTTAACGATACCTTCTATATAACAGGACAACACAGCTCCACCACAATCCGGGTGATAGGAAAATGGAGGGGTATATAGGAGGAAGGGGTAAGATTGATCTGTGAGTTGGTTAAAAGATGGGCACATCGTGGGCCAAAGGGTCTGTAATGTGCTGTAGTGTTCTAAGTTCTAATATTACAGGTGCACCTTTCTACAAAAATAATTTAACATCTCAATATCCTGACTGGTGAAGTTCAGTGTGCCAAATACCTCCTTCACCCCAGTCTACCCGTGAGGTCACCCCCACTGTCACTGCACCAGAGAGTCAATCTAGATTTTACTCAAGTCTCCAGAGTAAAATCTGAGTGGAAAAGTCTACAAAAAGATAGTGGACACAGCCCAGTCCATCACGGTCAAAGCCCTCACCACCGTTGAGCACCTGCGAGAAGCGATGAAATAGGAAAGCAGTATCCATCAAGGACTCCCACCAGCTAGGCCAAACTCTCCTGTTGCTGCTGCCATCGGGCAGGAGGTACAGGAGCCTCAGGTCCCACACCGCCAGGGTCAAGAACAATTACTTCCCCTCAACCATCAGGCTCCTGAACCAGTGTGGGTAACTTCACTCAGCCCAACACCGAACTGATTACATAACCTAATTAAGGAGACTATAACTTATGATCTTAGTATTATTTATTATTATTTTTCTTTGTATTTGCACAGTTTGTCTTTTGCACGTTGGTTGTTTGTCAGTCTTTGTGTGTAGTTTTTCAATGATTCTATTATACTTCTTTATTCTACCATGAATGCCTGCAAGAAAATAAATCTTAGGGTAGTAAAGGGTGATATATTCTGCATGGAGGTCGGTGACCAGTGGTGTGCCTCAGGGGTCTGTTCTGGGGCCCCTAGTCTTCGTGATTTTTATAAGTGACCTGGATGAGGAAGTGGAGGGATGGGTTAGTAAATTTGCTGATGACACAAAGGTTGGAGGTGTTGTGGATAGTGTGGAGGGATGTCAGAGGTTACAGCAGGACATTGATAGGATGCAAAGCTGGGCTGAGAAGTGGCAGATGTAGTTCAACCCAGATAAGTGTGAAGTGGTTCATTTTGGTAGGTCAAATATGATGGCAGAATATATTATTAATGGTAAGACTCGACACTGTGGAGGATCAGAGGGATCTTGGGGTCCAAGTCTATAGGACGCTCAAAGTAGCTGCGCGGGTTGACTCTGTGGTTAAGAAGGCATATGGGATATTGGCATTCATCAACTGTGGAATTGAATTTAGGAGCCGAGAGGTAATGTTGCAGCTATATAGGACCCTGGTCAGACCCCACTTGGAGTACTGTGCTCAGTTCTGGTCACCTCACTACAGGAAGAATGTGGAAACCATTGAAAGGGTGCAGAGGAGATTTACAAGAATGTTGCCTGGATTGGGAAGCATGCCTTATGAAGACAGGTTGAATGAACTCGGCCTTTTCTCCTTAGAGTGACGAAGGATGAGAGGTGACCTGATAGAAATGTATAAGATGATGAGAGGCATTGATCGTGTGGATAGTCAGAGGCTTTTTTCCAGGGATGAAATGGCTGCCACAAGAGGGCACAGGTTTAAGGTGCTTGGAAGTAGGTACAGAGGAGATGTCAGGGGTAAGTTTTTTACGCAGAGTGGTGAGTGCATGGAATGGGCTGCTGGCAACGGTGGTGGAGGCAGATATGATAGGGTCTTTTAAGAGACTTGGAGCTTAGAAAAAAAGAGGGCAATGGGTAACCTGAGTAATTTCTAAGGTAGGGGCATGTTCGGCACAACTTTGTGGGTTGAAGGGCCTGTATTGTGCTGTAGGTTTTCTATGTTTCTATAATTGCGCTTTGAGAATAAATTTACTTTGAACTTTGTACACATTTAACTCTGAAGTGAGAGCCATGGTGAATGAAGCCTTTCACCCACTCAAACTTGTACTTCACCCAACTCAAAATGAATTATTACAACCATGTGAACTTTAATCAGCCTCTGAGCTAGGACTGTAGCATAACCGGGACCAGTCTTAGGCACAAACATTGTTGCATTAAGAATCATCAGAAACAAACTCACTCGGAGGACAGTACAGCACAGGGATAGTCCCTTCAGCCCACAAAGTTGTGCTGAACCAATTAAACTAGTAACGCCAGGGTAGCGTAGCAGTTAGCACGACGCCATTACAGCTCGGGGCTCAATTCCGATGTCATCTATAAGAAGTCCGTACGTCCGCCTTGGGAAATGCGTTGGTTTCCTCCGGGTGCTCTGGTTTCCTCCCACAGTCCATAGATGTTGTTGGGTTAACTGGTCGGTGCAAATTGCCCCATGATTGGGCTTGGGTTAATTCAGGGGCTGCTGGGCAGCGCGGCTTGAAGGGTCTGCGCTGGGTCTCAATAAACAGGTAGATAAGTAAATAAATACATAAATACATACATCACTTGACTAAACTGATCCCTAGTACCTACACAGTGTCCCGATTCCTCCATTCTCTGCATATTCATGTCCCTATCTGAGAGATAATTTCTCTCTCCCAGGCAGGTGAAAGCATTAGAATGGACTAACTAGAGCAGAGGTTCCCATTCTGTGGTCCATGGAAGCCTTGCTTAATGGTATTGGTACATGGCTTTGAAAAAAGGGGTTCGGAGCCCCTGAACTACAGCGGCCAAGTAGTGCAAGTTAAAAAAGAGAGAGTTTCAAGTTCTTCTGCCCTCACAGTGATAAGAAGCACCGTGCTTCCGAGATCATCTTCCCAGAGAAAAGTTGGCTGGCGGTATGGATGAGTGGGTTAGTGATGTGATGAGGGACAGCGGGTTCTGCCCGAGTCAGATGGTACATGGAGGACGGTGGTGCTGATAGTAGACACGTGGCTGGGGGTGGGGGGGGGGGGTTGGGGTAGGGTGAAGGGGCGGACGATATGAGGTGAGGAGAAGTCAGCACATTACAATGAGTTCTGGTCCAGGGCTCCCCCTCATCCTAAAACAATCAAAGCACCAGCATTCAAAAACCCTGTCCTGTTTTCGTAACGGCTGCGAGAACCGGAGGCTTTCCTGTGGAAAAGGCAAATTCCTGAAGTGTTAAGCCATTTTGCACGCGGCGGAATGGTTGCCCGAACTTCGGAAAAGAAGATGAACGAAAAGCCAAGTAAGGGAAGATTCTATTCATTAAGAACTTGCTAACAATTTCCAACAATTCTCTAGGTGGTGATTTTAATGTTACTGAGAAATATATCCTTGCAAGTAATTTAATAATTCACCAACGAGAGGAAATGCCAGTGGCAATTACATCATCAGAGAATGTTCATCATACTCCTTGAGATGCTTGCAGGAGAGCTTGTAGTGATAAAGGGTTCCCCAGAGCACGAGCATGTGGTGCTTGAGGTGAAGGGAGGAGGGAAGGGGGGAGGGTTTAGTGCTGTTCTGCTCCTTGGGTCCATTGTCCTAATAAATTTCTGCCTCTGAAACACAGAGCTTGCAGATGGAGCCCGGCAACACAATTGTTGCTGCACTCCGGTGGGAAATTAGAGAGCTGGAATGGGTAACCACATTTAACCCCTTCTGAGACTCGGGGAAGGTCCACGGCTGGCTGAGGAATGTGTGGAGAGTGGGAGATCCATCTCTCTCTACCCTACTCCCCCCCCCCCCTCCACCCCCACCAAACCCAGGAAAGAAAAAAAAATCAGGAAACTGTTTCTAGGCAACCTGATAGGATTGATTGATTGTGGAGCTTAAGCATTTCAGGTTTTACAATGTTCAAAGCAGCTTTTGTGTCTTATTATGCTCACAACTTTCCTCCCTGTTTTCTCTGGCCTCCTTTTCTGTAGGAGCTCACTCAGGCTGGGCTGGCAGTTTCTCAGCCCACAGCTCAAAGGCCATTCTTTTGGGGGTTGTAAATGCCACAGGGCAGTACATCTGCGCAGAATGTCACAGCCAACATTACGGGCCGGCATGCAGAACCTTGGACAAACTGACCCAATGATCCAGGTTCGGATGCAATCTCCATACAAACCTGCAGATGGTGAAAACCTGACCAAAAAAAATGCTGTAAACACTCAGTGAATCGGTGTTCCTCTTTCCACTACAGATGCTGACTGACCTGCTGAGTTTTCTCAACATTTTCTGTTTGCCGTTCTGAATTCAAACCAACCTCGGCAGCTACATTATTTAAAGTCAAGCTACTAAGTATACCTGGAGCCAAAAGTTTGCAACAGAAGCAGTAACAGACTGAGGTAAAAGTTCATCTGGTTTATTCCAGGGAAGGAACTAGTCTCGCCTGTATGTAATTCTAGACTGACCTACGAGACTGGATCTGAACTCCTGGGGCAAGTAGTCACAATTAATACCGGTCTTGTCAGAACATCCTCCGAGTGATTACATAAATGCAGAAATTGGCTGGATTTTGAGTTTGTTCTCTGGTCCGTAACTTAGTCAGACCTTTCTAGATTCAAGAATCACCTTTATTTATCACATGCACATTGAAAAGTGCAGTGAAACATGTCAGTTGCATTAACAACCAACACAGCTAAATACACATTAAGCAGCAAAACAACAACAGCAGAACAAGACCTCATTTCTCCCTCCCACTCAGACCTTTACACAGTCCTCCAACCTCAAGATAGGCTGTCTTCCTCAGCCTCCAGCGAACGCAGAGACTTGGATGCTGATATTGGGCCTTCGACTACCCCCGTAGACTCACAGACCCGGGATTCCAGCCAAAGGGCCTTGACTTCCAGACTTCTGATTTGACCCCGGTCCCCCGCTGATCTCTCTACTAAAGTCCATCCAATCCACCCGCAAAACCAGTGAACGTACCCATGAGTGTCCTGATAACCACAAAGATGGGACCTCGCAATCTGTGATCAGCTCCCCGTGCCTATCTTAACAGATTGTTAGTGAAAAATAAGTCCCTGAAAGAAGGTTATGAATTGAAACATTGAGTGGAAACACCAGTGCTTTGCATAAGATGGGAGGTCATCCTGTTGCAAAAGGTCAGAGAGATGTTTTCAGACTATGCTGACCAGGAATGGTTAGCACAATGACCACCAAAGTGGTTTGATTTCCACTGCTATTGCCAAGGAGCTTGTACCTTTCTCTCTGTGACTACATGGGCTTCCTCTGGGTGCTCTGGTTTCCTCCCACATTCCAAAAGGCAGGCGGTTAGGGTTAACAAGTAGTGAGGCTTGGCAACAACTTGCAGGTTGTCCCCAGCACTATCTTTGCTGATCTGATTTAACACATACGACGAATTTCAAATTCTGTTCTGAAAAATAAAGCTAATCTCTTTCAGCTCTTTTGAAGGAGTTAAGATAAGTATATATTTGAGTCATTAATACTTCTTTAAGCTTTGCTGGGCAGACTCAGAAAATATATACTGCTTTAGCTCAAGTAGATGAAAAATAATTTAAATATATTCATATTAGTTGTAATTACTTGCAGCTAAAACTACTGAAGCAGCTTCTCCTTAATTAGAAATCTCCCTTGTTCGGGTCTTTGTTCTCCATCTACATCGTTTGTTCTCTACTCAGTCACTAGACACTTATTATCAGAACAGAGGGCATGCCAGGAGAGCTGACATCTCAGAGCTTCAGAAAGGTGAGTTCAGTCCTCACCTCCAGTGCTGTCTGTGTGGTGTTTGCATACTATCCCCATGACTGCGTGTGGGTTTTCCCTCAATACTCACTACTGAGGCTCAGGGTGGGGGGGGGGGGGTAGGTTAATTGGTCACTGCAAACTGTCCCTTGTATGTACTCGAGGGGGAGAATCTGTGGGAAGTTGATGGGAATGTGGGAAGAATACAATGGGATTAATAAAAATGGGTTCCTGTAAGTCGGCATGGCTCCGTGGGCTGATGGGCCTGTTCCCTCGATCTGTAACTCTATCCTGCAAATGGCAGGATCTCCCAGTTCAATCCGACTTCCCACTCCCATTCCGACAAGTCCGTCCACTGCCTCTTCTGCAACCATGATGAGTCCAAACTCAGGTCAGAGGAGCAAAATCTCATCTTCTGTCTGGATTTTTCCCAACATCTGGTAGCCTCTCCCCCCCTCCCTCCTTTTCACTTTTTCTATTATACATTCTGGTTAACCTCTCATCCCTTCTCCTCTCCTCACCTTCCCATCACCTTCCTCTGCTTTCCCTCCTCCCTCTCTTCCATGATCCATCTCCTCCCCTATTTGAATCCTTCTCCTTTAGCCCTTTACCTCTTCCACTTACACCCTCCAATCTTTAAACTTTATTCCCCCTCCCCACCCACCCACCAACCCTCCCCCTCACATGGTCTAACCTATCACCTGTCAATTTGTCCGTCCCCCCGCCCCACTTTTTTATTCTGGCTTCTTCCCCTTCCTTTCTGCTCTTAACAAAGGGTCTCAGCCCGAAGCGTTGACTCCACAGATGCTGCCTGACTTCCCGAATTCCTCCAGAATTTCGTGTGTGTTGCTCAATATTTTCAACTTCTGCAGAATCTATAACCTTCCACATCTTTATCCCTGTTTCTCTGTGCATGAATCCCTAAAGATTCCGTGTGAGTTTGCAATTCAAGTAAATAATTGTTCCTCGGCTTATTCTTTAAGCCTTTCAGTACAAAACCCCGAACTGACAGTATGCCTGTGTTTCCTAACACTTGATATTACACTGCACACGTTGCCTGCAATGATACAATCTATCCTGTGGAGTTTAAATGAATGACTGCTGATCTCATTCAAATCTATAAAAGTCTTCCCGGCTTTGACAGGACAAATGGTGAGAGTCAGTTTCCCTAGGGTGGAGTGTCCAGAGGTAAGGGTTATGGTCTCAGGATTAAGGCTCGATACTTCAGGACTGAGGTGCCCAGGGAGTTATGAATCCCATCACTCACTCACGAAGCCCACTTGAGGTTGAGACTGATAAGTTTTTGAGTACAAAATAAATCAAGAGATTTTGGTAGGGGCGTGATGGAATCAGGAACAAAGGCTGGCAATAATGAGTGGAGAAACTCAGCAGGTCAGGCAGCATCGAAAGAGGGGACCTGATGAAGGATCACAGCCCAGAACACTGACTGTTTATTCCCCTCCATAGCAGCTGCATTGTTGTGTTATTCTGGATTTCCAGCATCTGCAGAATCTCTTGTGTTTATAATGAAGAGAGGAATGGATTCAAAGAGTCATATGATTTTTTTCCAGTTTTCTAATACTTGAAGCTGTGGTTATGTTTGTTAACTGAAGAAAAACTGTTTCTGTATACTTCTTGTGGACTGAAAAATGATTGTCTACATCTTTTTTTAACACAGAAAGTACTCACTTTTCAGTGTTAGAAAACATACTGCAATGTGAGGCTTGTTTGAGAACATGAAATGGCTGGACAGAATATTTCTCAAACAGTTCTCCAAAGAAGGAGCCATTCGGGACTGAGAACAAGAAGAATTTTGTTACTAGTGGGTGGTGAATCTTGGGAATTCTCTATCCAAGTGGAGTGTGGAGGTTCCATTATTCGTAGCAGCGATCAATCAATTTCGAGATATTAAAGGAGTTCCCGGCTAATGCAAAGAAATGTGGGTGAGATAATAGATCAGCTGTGATCTTATTGAATGGGAGAACATGAATGAGGGGCTGAAGGGCCTACTTAAATTAGGTCCCTTATGGTATCATGCTTCAATCAATGGTTCAATTCCTTCTTCTTGTGACTGCTTATTTTTAACCAATTTACAGTGACTAAGTGTGTTAGCTGGCTGGTGGTGTAGTGGCATCAGCACCAGATTTCAAGGCAAATGGTCCCGAGTTCGAATCCACCAGCTCTTTGCATGCTTGTGTTGGTGCACAGCCAAGTGGTTAAAGCATTTGTCTAGTGATCTGAAGGTCGCTAGTTCGAGCCTTGGCTGAGGCTTAACCACACATTGCTCTGCGACGACACCGGTGCCAACAAGCTGTATGGGTCCTAATGCCCTTCCCTTGTGTGGTGTTCCCCCCCCAACACCCCCGCTGACTGCTCCTGTGGCTCCTCTCACAGACCCCGGTATAAAGGTGATTGGAGGCACGGACTCTTCCTCCAGGATGTTGTGTGGTGGTCACTTGCTGCTTGTGCTTTCTTCCAGCCAATAAAAGCCTATCTTAACCCACATCTCAGAGTTATTGATGGTGCATCACCTTGAACAACATCAGTGGCATGGAGAGGGAAGACTTGCAGTTTGGGCAACTGCCGGTCTCCCATAAAACCCTGCCCAGGCCTGCGCCCCGGAAACTTTCCAAGGCGCAAATCCATGGTCTATCGAGACTAACAGAAGCCTACACACACATCCATGCTGGGCTGAGTGTCGAGCTAATCAGATGCTAAAGACATTTTAAAAATGCCGCTCCGTGCACGAAAAGGAACAACAACAATTAAGTTTGTCAACGTCACAATCATAAATCAGTTTTGATTTATGAACCATCATTCACGGACAGTTCAGCACAGGAACACGCCCTTTTGCCCACTTTGTTGCATCTAACTAATTAAGCTAATAACACCTTATTAAACTAATTCCTGCAGCTTTCACATGGTCCGTATTCCTCCATTCTCCGCATATTTATATGGCTCCTAAACACATAGTTACACTTATAGTTTATTGCCATTAAATGTGGTGGAAAATTCGCATTTGGGAAAACTTCTATCCAATATATGGCCAACTGACAGGAAATGCAGTCTTACTGTTTACAATGGGTGGAGATACATCTCTACCAAAGGAG
This sequence comes from Hypanus sabinus, assembly GCF_030144855.1. Taxonomy (NCBI): domain Eukaryota; kingdom Metazoa; phylum Chordata; class Chondrichthyes; order Myliobatiformes; family Dasyatidae; genus Hypanus; species Hypanus sabinus. The sequence goes on from NC_082706.1 coordinate 15,483,580, forward strand.
GTGTAAAGTGCTCCTTCCCTTACTAGACTGCAGGTCACCCCCCTGGGCAAGGTGTGGCCCCTATTTAGCACCCACCACCCCCCCCCCCAGAATCTGGGTCACGTGAAGCCATGGGAGCAGGTAATGGAAGGTCGTATGAGTAGCTGATGTGCATCACATATCCTGGTTATGCGACCACTGACACCAAGAAGACAATCTTTGAAGAGTATTGATAATGCCTGCAGGGTCACCTGCCTCATAAAGACCCACTGCCCAGAAGAAGGAAATGGCAAGCCCCTTCGGTGGAAAAATATGCCAAGAACAATCATGGTCATGGAAAGACCATGATCACCCATAACATATGACACGGCACATAATAGTGATGATGACTGTTTACAAAGACTGGGCTGAAAGAAAAGGAAAGTTGTTTAACAAAAAACCCTTGTTGATCTCAATATACAGAAATTAATTATTCAAAAAATGAAGGTCTAATGTTCAAATAACATTTGAATGTTCAAAGCAATATTCAAAGAATCACAATGCAAAATATTTTCCCTCAGTTTTACTCATTTGATGGATTCAATACGGATATAGAATTCCCGTATCCCCACCCCCTTGAAATGCAAAGCATCACTGGACAGACTTGATCTCCCAATCTACCTCACTGTGACTCTTCACTTAATTTTTCTGCCTGTACTGCATTTTCTCTGTAAATATAATACTTCCCCCAGGTCCCCTCCTCCTTCCCTTTCTCCAGGAGCCCATCCTCATCTCCAATCAGATTCCTTCCTCTCCAGCCCCTTATCTTTCCTACTCACCCCACATGGCTTCACCTGTCAGCTTCTAGCCTCCTTCCCCTCCCCATATCATTTTTAATCTGGCAATTTCCCCCTTCCTTCTCAGTCCAGAAGAAGGGCCTTGGCCCGAAATGTCGACTATTTATTCATTTCCATAGTCGCTGCCTGACCTGCTGAGTTCCTCCAGCATCTTGTGTGTGTTATTTTATTCTGCATTCTGTTTTCCTATTTCCTACCTTGATATCTTTCCTGTATGGAATGCTCTGTCTGGAGGGCTCTCAAACAAAAGCTGGTCACTGTATCTTGGTACTTGTGACAACATTAAACCAATTACCGTCTCCACTCTGAGCATTGCGAAATAACAGTGCCATGAATTAGGAAGAGAGAAACAATCAGCTTTATGATTGTCCCTTTGTCATGTGGGGAGGGGTAGTTTACTTGTTGGTCAAAAGCCCCATCTACTGTGCCAGTCATTGATCGGCCTGTTTGAGGGCTTCAGCAGCTCTTTCCCATTGGTTGCCTCGTGTTGCCGTGGCACCAATGTCCGGTTTCAGGCACCTCAGGGGTATAAGACCAGTACGTCAGGAGGCTTGGCCTCTTTCCTTTCATCCACAGGGCCTTCGTCACACTGAGGCTGCGACCAGTGCTGAAGAGCCATTGGGAAATTTTGCTCCGGATTCGCACTCTTAGCTCAGTATCTATCTGTTGGATATTTAGTTTTGTAGTTTGCATAACTTGTAGGGACTTAATGTTTCATCAAATCATTTACTGTCTGTATATAAATGATTAAGGTGCTTATTCATAGTCAGTGTCTTTTGTCTCACTCACCAAACCCATGATCCTGCTTCCACGTAGCAGCCCTCATTAGGCCAGCAGAAGCAACCTACAGATTCAGATTCAGGGGCGCCATGGTCTGGTGGGGGATTGTTAGACCAGAGGGCACAGCCGCAGAATAGAATGGAGATGAGGAGGAATTTCTTTAGTGGTGAATCTTTGGAGTTTGTTGCCACAGGCGGCTGTGGAGGCCAAGTCATTGGGTGTATTTAAGGAAGAGGTTAATAGGTTCTTGATTTGTCAGGGTGTCAAAGGTTACAAGGAAAAGGCAGGAGAATGGGGTTGAGAGGGTTAATAATTTAGCCATGATGGAATGGCCTAATTCTGCTCCTATGTCTAATGGTGTTCCAAGTAGCTACATTGCAACAGCGGTCACACCCAAGTTACGCTACTTTGACTGGCGAGCTAAACCAAGTGAGAATAGCTGGCAGGACTCGTACCAGTGAGAAAGGGATATGCCTGTCCTAGCCTGTGAAGTCAGCTCCAGTGGACGGGCCAGATGAGATCAGCAGTGAGATCCAACAGCCAGGAAGGCGGTTCTGCAACACTTTGTGGAGAGCGAATGGCATGGCAAGGCGCCATGGTCATCCACTGCACCCAGATCCACCACAGATGCTGAATGACCTGCTGAGATTTCTCAACATCTTCTATTTGCCATTCTGAATTTAAATCCAGCCTCGGCAGCTACATAACTTAAAGTCAAACTATTAAATATACCTGGAGCCGCTCTCTAGCTGAAGAAATTCCTGCTTATCTCTGTTCTTGGACTGTGCCCTCTGCTGCTGCTAGACTCTTCCACTACAGAAAACATCCTCTCCATGTCCACTCTATCTAGGGCTTTCAATATTCTATAGGTTTTAATGAGATCTCTCCTCATTCTTCTAATCTCCTGCTGTAACATGTCCAGAGCCATCAAGTCCTCCTCATTCCCAGGGTCAATCTGGTGAATCTTCTCTGGACCCATTTCAAAGCCAGCCTGCCTTTTCTTAGATAAAGGGCCCAAAACTGTGCTGGGCACTTAAGAGGTGCAGAGTGAACTATATGACTTACTAATTATGCTGTGCTTAACTGACTGGTAGAGCAGTCCACCAAACTCCCTTTCTAAGCCAAAACAGCAAGGCTGAATTGAGCAGAATAGTGATGACTTTATTCTGCACCCAAGTTGGACTAGCTTCAAAGTTCAAAGTAAATTTATTGTCAAAATACATATATGACACCATATACAACCCTGAGATTCATTTTCCTGTGGGCAGACTCAGTAACACCACAACATAATAACTACAACAGAATCAATGAAGGACCACACCAACTTGGGCGTTCAACCGGTTTCCAGAAAAGGAGAGTGGAGAGAAGCAGGAGAGGAGCATTGACCTTTGCAAATACAGAGCAGAAGCAACCCTGGCCAGTGAGATGCGAACTGCGCGTGTCTCGCCCTTTGACGGCCTTTGGGATTGTGGGATTGGTTTGCGGTAAACGGCACTGGGATAAGGCTCCTTGAGAACTTTTGAATGATGTTGCACCTAGGCATTTTGTTGGAGGAATGCAAAGAAAGTGCCTTTAATAGATGTGACCACGTACATAGCAGTCACAAATGTGTTCCTCCCCCATTAATGGAAATGTATAAGGCCCCAAGGAAATGATTGGTTGTTCCTCACCCCCCCCACCCTCCTCCCAACCACTGACAATTCACACCACTATCTCATTGTGATTAATGGTGAAAATGCCTCTGCATTCTCATGTAATGCTGGCAAGGCCAATGATATAGTCTGAAAATGCAATGGGAATGGGATGACTGTTCTCACCCATCCCACTGCCTCATCCACGTGTGGAGTAAATGCCTTAAAGTAGCTTTGGGTCCATTATCAAGTCAAGTCAGGTCTATTGTCATTTGACTATGTACATGCATACCATTAAACACACATAACACAGTACACATAAGGAAGAAATCTACAGATGGATTACATAAAAATAAACAAACTAAAGTGCATAAATTAAATATTGTAAGGTACAGAACAAATTAGCCAGTGACACTTTGAATACGATGCGGCAGGGAGTTCAGAAGCCTAATGGCCTGAGGGAGGAAGCTGTTTCCCACCCTGACCATTCTTGCTTTTATGCAATGGCATCTCCTGCTTAGTGGCAGAAAGTCAAAGAGGATGCTGGGTCAGTGGGTGGAATCCTTAATAATACTAAGGGCCCTGCATATGCGGCGCTCCTGATAAATGTCCCCGATGGGTGGTAGTAAGACCCCTATGATCATCTCAGCCATTTCCACTGTCCTATGTAGGGACTTCTGGTCCGATGCACGGCTGTTCCCGTACTAGATGGAGATGCAACTTGTCGGGGTGCTCTCAACAGCGCTCCTACAGAATGCAGTTAAGATTGGGGTGGGGGTAGGGAGGGGCTCACTTTCCTCAATCTGTGCTTTCTTAATCAGGGAGGTGATACTAAAGGGACCAAGCAAGCATTGTGCAGTTCATCCACTGCTAGCTGGTCTTCACCACCAGAGACTGATCAATCAGTCCTGATATTCTGGGATTACTTTTCCCAAATCACATTTTTTTCTCCTGTGACCTGCCTCCATATCCTCTTAAATACATCTCCCTGTTTCTTTGACCCCTTTCACCTCTCGAGCATCAGAACCAATAAGTTCTTGTACTTGTCTCTCGGCTTTGTATAGTCTTCTGACATTTTCTTCTCACATGGGAAGTATTATGTGAATGAATACAATTCAGACTGGGTGACTGCTTTGCAGAATGTCTCTGTTCAGTTCACTGGGGCGATCTTGAGTTCCAGCCTTCTGTCACTTTAATTCTCCTTCTCTCTCCCTCTCTGACCTCTTTATATTTAGACTCCCGACATTCTGTCAAATAAAGCTGAATGGAGAAAGAAGGAGGAACAGTTTCTTAGTCTTTGAGGACTGCACTCTGTAGTTCACGTTATGTGTGTCTATGGTTTCTGGTCACTTGCTTTTTGGGCGATTTTGATTGGGGCAGCCTGCAGATAATGAATAACACATACTAGATTGAACTGAACTGAATATGCCAGGACTCTTTCGATTTTGTGTTTTATATTCTGTGGTTTTGCAATTTTTTTTGTGCAGGGTGGGTGGTGGTGGATGTTTTTCTTTGAACTGGTCCCACTGTGTTTCTTTGTTTCGTGGCTGTCTGTGAGGACGAGAAATCTCAGGGTTGTATCCTGCAGATATACTTTGATGGTAAATGTATTTTGAACTTTGATGATGCTATACAGCTTTCAGGACTCAATTTCCGATTTGCTCTATTTGTCACACGAACATCAAAATGTCAAAACATACAGTGAAACGTGTAGCTTTGTGTCAATGATCTGTGCCGTCCGAGGGTTGTGCTGGGCAGCCCAGATGTGTTGGCACACTTGCAATGCCAATATATCATACCCATAACTTAGTATTCCTACCTTGCTTGTCTTTGGAATGTGAGAGGAAACCAGAGCACCTGGAGGGAAATCCACAGGGCCATGCGAAGAATATGTAAACTCCTTACAGATGGTTGAGGGATTTGAATGGAATAGTGATCACTGGCACTGAAAAGCAATTAACTAACCACTACACTACCACACCGTGCCAGATATCTCCACTGAGATGTAGCGTGTAGGCCTCTGTTAGTCTCGATAGACCGTGGATTCGCACCTTGGAGAGTTTCCAGGGCGCAAACCTGGGCAAGGTTTTTTTTATGGAAGACCGGCAGTTGCCAAGCTGCAAGTCTCCCCTCTCCACGCCACCGATGTTGTCCAAGAGAAGGGCATTAGGACCCATACAGCTTGGCACTGGTGTCATCGCAGAGCAATGTGTGGTTAAGTGCCTTGCTCAAGGACACACACACAGCCTCAGCCAAGGCTCGAACTAACGACCTTCAGATCACTTGATGAATGCCTTAACCACTTGGCCACGCGCCAACACGACGCTCCACTGAGATATACTCTTAGTGGCCACTTTATTACACACACCTGCTCATTAATGCTAATATCTAATCAGCCAATCATCAGGCAGCAGCTCAATGCATTAAAGCATGCAGACATGGTCAAGAGATTCGATTGGTGTTCAGACCAAAAATTAGAATGGAAAAGAAATACAATCTAGATGACCTTAACTGTGGAATGATTGTTGGTGCCAGATGGGGTGATCTGACTATCTCAGATACTGCTGATCTCCAGGGATTTTCACACACGACAATCTCTAGAATTTACAGAGAACGATGCTTAAAAATTTAAAACAATTCTGTACACAAAAATACCTTTTTAATTAGAGAAGTCAAAATCAAAGGAGAATGGCCAGACTGGTTCAAGCAGCCAGAAAGGTGACAATAACTCAAATTATCAGTGTTGTGCAGAAGAGCATCTCTGAATGCGCAACACATTGATGTGGATGGGCTTGAGCAGCAAAGGGGCAGATTATACCCTCAGAGTGTATTTAATTCATACAGTACTGTACAAAAGTCTCAGGCAAAAGTAAAAGAAATTCTCTAAAGCAAAGCTGTTTTCAAAAGAAATGAAATGAAACACTTCAAAATATCAAAGATTTTACTATAAAGAGCAGTGAACAGTAAAAAACTAAACCAAATCAATATTTGGTGTGACCACCCTTTGCCTTTAAAACTGCATCAATTCTCATAGGTACACGGTCGTGCAGTTTTGTAAGAAAATCGGCTGGTAGGTTGTTCCAAGCCATCTTGGAGAACTTGCCACGGTTCTTCTGCAGACCTTGGCTGTCTCGTTCGCTTCTGTCTCTCCCGGTAATCCCAGACAGCCTTGAAGATCCGTGGAGATCAAGGCTCTGTGGAGGCCACACCACCTGAAACCACATTAAAAAATCTAGGGTGCCTGAGACTTTTGCACAGTGCTGTATAAGTGTAATTTAATAACTGACACGTGATGGAAGGAGAGAGGGATATGCAGAGTGATGCAAACAATACTGGATTGTTGTGGGAATGTCCTATTCTCAGGATAATGCCGAGGCTTTCACGGGCTCAATCGAGTATAGATTAGTTGACTTTCTTTCAGTTGAAATTTGCATTATTAAAGTCCTAAAGCAAACCTTAACACTCCCCGTGGAGGATTAAGTGATGCTAAGTATAGTATTGACTATATTCATGGAGCTGCTCTCAACCCAATTCCCCAATGAACACATCAGCTTGTCAAATATTTAACTTCATGCCATCCTGCAGTTATTAAATAAAATGTAATATAAATATGACAAGAAATTCAGATACAGTTTCCATTTAATTTGATGAGGGGGTTGTCAAAATGAAAGGTGTGGAAACCATTGATTTTTTTTACACTTTAACCTTTGATGTTCCATGGGAGTTTAAACATCCAGCAGCGTTCTTCTCCTGACAAGTTTACTCATCTCACAGTGCCCGTCGTTCGGCTCAGGAGGCTGAACAACAAAAGCTCCACAAAAAGAAAATAATCAGGTGCTTGATGTAATCAGTCCATCTGCTTTATTTTACCTTACCTCAAAGTAAAAATGAGATCACAGCACTGGCGACTGAAAGCATCAGTGGCGTCCCTGTTAGCGGTTAGAGATGCATTGTACTAATTGTTGTACAGCTTTCAGACGAGCAGCACTGTGGCACAGAAGGAAGGTCTGTCACCTCACACCACCCCCAGCATCCTGAGATCATAGAACAGTACAGTGCAGGAACAGGCCATTTGGCCCACAATGTTGTGCTGAACCAGCTAAAAGTAAATCAGAAACACCCAGACATTTGTCCTTCCTATCTACACCATGTCCATATCCTCCCATCTTTCTTACATCAATGTGCCTATCTGAAAGTCTCTTAAAAGTCTCTACCACCATACCAGGCAGCGCATTCCAGGCACCGGCCACTCTGAGTAAAAAACTTACCCCTCACATCCCCCTTGAACCTACCCCCTCTCACCTTCAATTCATGGCCTCTGGATTTAGATATTTCAGCCCCAGGAAACAGGTACTCCCTGTCAACTCTATCCATACCTCTCGTAATCTTATAAACCTCTATCAGATCTCTGCTGCTCCAGAGAAAATAACCAGCAATTTCCCTACAAATGAGTTCAATCCTGACTCCTTGTTCTGTCCGTGCGGGGTGCATACGTTTGAGGTTCGATGTGCCGTGGGTTCGGAGACGATCTTTTGCGCGTCACCGTTGCCGTGGAAAGGCAGCAGGCATCATCAAAGATCTTCACCACCCAGGCCATGCTCTTTTCTCGCTGCTGCCAAGATGCAGAAGGTAAAGGAGCCCCAGAACTCACACCACCAGGTTCAGGAACAGTTACTACCCCTCAACCATCAGGCTCTTGAACAAAAGGAGATAACTACACTCATCTATTTCTGGTCTTCCCACAGCCATTGGTCTCACTTTAAGGTCTCCTTATCTTGTAACGTCATGCTTGTTATTTATTGCTATTTATTTATATTTCCATCTGCACAGTTTGTTGTTCATTGATCCTGTTTCGAGTTACTGTTCCACAGATTTGCTAAGCACGCTCGCAGGAAAAAGAACCTCAGGGTTGTATGTTGTGACATGTATGCAGTTTTACTTTGAACTTTGACCTTTGTAACGCGTGGTTATTTCAGTTGCTGTCCCCTTCCTGTCAGCTCGAACCAGTATAAATAAATTGTGCAAATAGAGAGATAATGGACCGCTCTCCATTGTTGAGATGCCTTCGCTGAATCGGTTGAATATGCTCTCCTCATGCTTGGAACAAAGGACTCGGAGAAAGTATGGCTGCAGACTTGCCAAAGGATGATTAACAATGTGTGTTATATAAACAAGGTGTTATATAAATGCAGGGTGTTGTTGCACACTTAACTCGGGGAAACGGCAAATCCATTACAGTGCAGAAAAGCAGAACCAGCCCCGACTGTTAAGTTCAGTAAAACCGCGTGCATAAGATATATGAGAGGCCATTCTTCTCAAGCCACATTCCCAAAACCCTTTCAACATCATGCAATGTCCACCCACCTGTGTATATGAATCGTCCCGGAGCACCCTTGCAAAACTGCTTGGACTTGTAGGACAGTGTGACTTCCACCACTCCGGGGATGTGCCGCGGGGGAGTCTGCACTCGGATGGCGTGGGGAGTAATCAGCTGAAAGGCATGACAGAGGCAGAAATTCGGGGTTTGACCCTGGCTCAACAGATCTCACCTGTCCTCCCGATCCCACCTTCTTGGCATGCAACGCTTCTGTTTATCGTTAGAATGGGTGAAACGGTGACAGAAATGAAAAGTCCTTTGTTTACTTACACCCCCACACCTCCCCTGCCTGATCTCCAGGAGTCCCCAGTCTCTTCTTCCATGACAATGTCTGCCCCAGTAACTCCAACTGAACACATTACCCTGCCAAGCCAGTTTCTTTCCCCATTTCCATTTCACTGCGAGCAAATCCAATCCTTTTATTGCCTTCAACGGTTCCATTTAACGTCGACTGTTTATTCCTCTCCACAGATACCGCCTGACCTGCTGAGCTCCTCCGGCACTGCATGTATGTTGCTCCCTTTGTGCTAACCGGCCTGGATTTTGGGCGGTGCTAGTGCTGGGTTCACTCACTCGCCTGTCTCCGGTCCACACCAGGCAGGCAGACCGGTGTCTGAGAGCCCTGCTGGAAGCTGCCACTCTGCACCATTATCAAGACAATTGGCTCAGGACAGAGCTGCAGCCATTCACACGCGCTATTTGTGGCAAATTTCCCATCCAGGTTAAAGATTCACTTTATTTGTCACATGTATATTGGAACATACAGTGAAAGAGAACACAGAACAGGCCCTTCGGCCCTCAATGGTGTGCTGTACCAGCTAAAAAGCCAGTCAAAAAACACCCAAACACTAAACACAAAGTACACTGCAGATGCTGTGGTAGTTCTCCAACTTCTGGTAATTCCCTCCCTCTCCCTTCACCCATCCCAGTTTCACTCTGTCTCTTCCTCCAGCTGCCTATCACCTCTCTCGTGATTCTGCCTTCTTCTACTACACAGTGCTTTCCCCTTACATTCCTTCTTCACCTTTCCTGCCTATCCCCTCCCCCCCTTGATCTTTCCCCTTACTTGTTTTTAACCTGACACCCACCAGCCCTTCTCCTTCCCAGCCTCCCCCCACCCTTTTTATGGGGCCCCTGCCCCCTCCTTCTTCAGTCCTGACGAAGGGTCTCGGCCCAAGACGTTGACTGCTCGTTTCCACGGATGCTGTCCGACCTGTTGAGTACCTCCTGCGTGTTGTGCGTGTTGCTTTACCCAAACACTAATCTCGTAATCTCTCCTACCTACACAATGCCCATCTCCCTCCATCTTCCTCACATCCATGTGCCTGTACAAACATCTCTTCGAAGTCTCTAATGTGCTTGCCTCTACCAACATACCAGGCATCCACCACTCTCTGAGTAAAAAAACTTACCCCTCACATCCCCTTTGAACCTACCCCCTCTCACCTTCAAAGCCTGTTGCCTGACCTGCTGAGTTCCCTCTGTGTGTTGCTCAAGTGTAACTAGCTGCTGTTCCCTTGATGCTAATTTGTGTCATTTGCTTCAACAACCATCACAGTCCAAGGATGTGCCGGGGCAATTCACAAGTGTTGCCATGTCAACATAGCATGCTCACAACTTACTAGCCCTAATCTTGGACTGTGGGAGGGAACTGGAGCACCCCGAGGGAACCCACGCGATGGCAGGGAGAGCGTACAAACACCTTACAGACGGCCACGGGAATTGAACCCCGATCACTGGCACTGTAGGTCGTTGCACTAACTGCCACAGACCTGTCTTGGTTTCCCCTGACATTGGTTCTATTGAGCTCAGCTTAAACTTATCAGTAACACATGCAGAACACTGGAGGGACTCAGCAGGTCAGGCGGCGTCTAGGGAGAGGAATAAACAGTCAATGTTTCGGGCCTAGACATTTCATCGGAACTCAACCTCCCCTGCAGAGCTTCTACAGCGTTTCTTGAGTGTTACTCTAGATTTTTAGCATCTGCAGAATCTCTTATGACCCTGGTTCCATGGCTCCACCATCCCAGACCCTGATCCATCGTCACCCAGGTTTATTTACCCTGCTGTTCCCATGGTAACCTACCTCACTCCAAACCAGCATTGTACCAAAGAGAACTTGCAATCCATCGAAGAAGTTGTCCCCAATAATGATAACCATGGCGCCTCCAGTAGTCCATCCTTCACTGGGACTGATTGCTTTGATGCATGGCGTAGCTAAGCAGAAAGAAATGAGATTACTTGTACTTCACGACTCATTCATCATTAATACTGTCATAGTCACTGCGGCTGTGCTTCCTCCCGAGATCCACCTAAGCAGTTTTTCTCTGGAAGAGAAGCAGAAATTTTACGTATTTCTTTTTTAATTGAATCATTGATGGCAGGCGGCTGGCATTTATTGGCGAACCCTGTCAAACAGACCGGGCTCAGCTCGGACTGCACGCCATCGAACGCCCGGCAGGCCCATGCCCTCAGTCACCCGACGCACCCCGGCCCAGCGTGCGTCCTCCGCAACATGAAGCAGCTTCCCGCCCAGACGGCTCTGCCAAGGCCTCCCATCGATGGTCAGGAAGGGAAAGGGGAACATGGCAACCTATAATTGCTTCTGCAGTGCCGTGTAGGGAATGCCGCGTTGCAGTGCAGTTGGATGTGGCAAGAGTTAGATAAAGAAAAAGCTGCGATTTTATACACTCTGGCCCTTTCTCTGGGTATAGCCTACACCTCATAAAATGGATTCAAAGTGTACATTCATGCTCCTCTGCTGCCGTCGCCCATCCACTATAGGGTTCGACATGCTGTGCATTCAGAGATGATCTTCTGCGCACCATTGTTATGATGCATGGTTATTTGATTTACTGTCACCTTCACGACAGCTTGAGCCAGTCTGGTCATTCTCCTCTGACCGTCCTCATTAACAAGGCATTTTGCCCACAGAACTGTCGATCACTGGATTTTTTTCCTCATTTTTTGCACCATTCTGTGTAAAACCCCAGGAGATCAGCAGTTTCTGAAATACTCAAACCACCCCATCTGGCACCAACAATCATTCCACAAACAAGATCACTTGGATCACATTTTGTCCCCAGTCGAACGTTTGGGATGTAGAAAATCCAAACCCCTTGACCATGTCTGCATGCTTTAATGCATCGAGTTGCTGCCACATGATTGACTGATTTTGCATTGACAAGCAGATGTACAGGGGTACTTAATAAAGTGGCTACTGAGTGCATTTCTAAGTCAGTTACTCAGAGGTAGTAGTACCCCTGCTAACCTTCTCAATCAAGTTGTTGAAGGTCACAATGTTTGCGAGATGCTGTCAGAAGTAGCGTGGGTGGGTGGCCCTGTGCACTAGTTACCATTATACCATAAGATATAGGAGCAGAATTAAGCCATTGAGTTTGGTCCGCCATTCCATAATGTCTGATTTATTATCCCTCGTAGCCCCATTCTCTTGCCCTCTCCCCATAACCTTTGATGCAGCTATAAATCAAGAACCTATCAACCTCCACTTTAAATATACCCAAGGACTTGGCCTCCACAGCCGCCTGTGGCACTGAATTCCACAGATTCACCACTCCCTGGCTAAAGAAGCTCCTCTTCAGCTCTGTTCTAAAGCGATGTCCCTCCATTCTGAGGCTGTGCCCTCTGCTCCTTGTATTGCCTTGATGCACTGTTGTAATTGAATAATCCGTACGCATGGCTTGCAAAACAAAGTTTTTCACTGACCCTCAATACCTGTAACAATAACAAATCAACTTATCGTAAATTACATGAAAGCAAATCTTATTCTGCATCTCACATTTTTTTTGTGAATTCTGTGTGAATTTTCATTACGCGAATTACCAATATGCGGGTATCACCCATGGAGCTGTAGCGGGCTATTGGAACAGCACTCATCCAGCCAAGAAGAGAGCTGTCTACAATGCTCCATTGTGCTGCTGGTAGATCATCAAGAAGAGGGTGCAGAGCAGGGGTTCCCAACCCGGGGTCCACCAACCCCTCGGTCAATGGTAAGACTCCATGGCATAAAAGTTTGGGAACCCCTAGGAGAAAGATGCTAGGACCAGTGTCACTATCTTTTACTTATTTATCTATTTGGATAGAGCACGGAGAAGTCCCTACTGGTCCTTCGATCCACACCGCCCAGCAGTCCCCCAATTTAATCTGAGCCTAATTACAATTTACAATGACCACCTAACCTCCCAACCAGTACGTCTTTGGATTGTGAAAGGAAAGTAGAGCACCCGGAGGAAATCCACATGGACACGGGGAGAACCTACAGTCTCCTTACAGACAGTGTCCAGAATTGAACTCAGGTTGCTGATACCGTGAAGCATTCTGCTAACCACTACACTTTCATCCTGAGCAGCTCCATGACAGAGATCTACTGGCTGATCTGTGAGATCTCCCCAGGTACACACACACAGAGGTGGACATCAAGTGCTGCTGGAAAATGACCGTGAAAGCCCGTGAAAGATGCCCTTTGGCCTGCCCGAATCTTGTTGGCCCACCAGCACATCAAGATGTCCGTGGAGGAAGGCTGGCGACTGACACATTCCAGGCTGCAGGAGTGCATGCTGAGGGACAGCACTGAGGTTGAGTGCAGCCTCAGCAAGGGCTAGGTGGGAAAGGACCACAGTAGAGGGTTCTTCTACTACTGGACAGGGAAGAGCCAGCTTGGGTGAGAAAACCCCTCAAGTTGGTTTGGAATGCCGTTGCTTGCTTCTACTGTTTGCACAATTTGTGTTGTTTTTTTCTTGGTCTTTCTCTGCGCATTGGGTGTTGGTCTTTTTTTTTAATTAGGTTCTTTTGGGTTTCTGGCTTTGTGGCTGCCTGTATGCAGAGAAATCTGAAGGTTGGATAATTCATACATTCTTTGATAATATCTGTACTTTGAATCTTTGAATTACTGTAGAAGTATAGGGGGCTACATGAGTGGCAACAATCCTGTTAGTTTTAAGGAATATAATGGAGCTCTACTTACAGCATTGACTATGATTGCAAGAATGAAAGAGCATTGCAGTTTATTCTTGTAAATAAGTTTCATTACAAATAAATTTACCTTGATATTAAAAAACTTGTATTTTACAGAGAAAGGAAATGATTTGCAGTTCCTCGGCACAATTTTCCTATTTAACCTGTCCTGGCATCTGATCTCTGTGACTGAAAACTCTCCCTCTCTCCTAAACAGACCGCGGTTCTCTGTTCCGTTCATTCTGTTCAAACTGGAGGCTGTTACACGGACCGCGGACCCTCAGGTACATTTCCAAAGCGAAAACCCAAGTGAAAATAATGTACTAGGTACTCTTAAACAGAAGGCAAGCGTTTCAGTTAGATGTTTGAAATACGGCACTTGTTGTTAAAGGAAGCCTACAGCAACCAAAAAGGCTTTTGAGTAATGAAGGGTGTCAACACCAAAGTCACAATCTGACATGGTGCTTGATTTACGATGTACTTCATGAACCCAGCGTGTTGAAGTAAGTGTCCTACTTAATTCTCCAAAACAGTGCTGAACAGGAGAAATCTGAGGAAGAGTTTTGTAGCATGCTCTACATTGTGTACGGTTTGGAGAGTTATGGGAAGCAATCAGTCCTCTTACACACACAAACAAATTAGCTATCTGAAATATAACCAGAGCCGTTTTTCTCCAACCATTCATGGGATGTGGCTGTCAGTGGGAAGTCTGATTTTACTCCCTACACCAAAGGCCCCATAGACTACTCGCCAGTTTAAGATGGCACCACTGAAATGGGCGTCCCATTACTGATAATTCAAAGGACATGAAATGCAACAAAAAAACATTATCAATAACACCTTTTCTGCGATAAATTGTGGTAAACTATTATGGGCCTACTCCAGCTGCTCCGGGATTCATGAATTCATTGATTCAGGATTCATTGATGTGTGAATCAATTTGGTTTGGAATCACTGCTCCTCGTTTCTATTGACTGCATGATGTGTGTTTATTTTTCTCTCCCTCTCTTGCGCATTGGATGTTGGTCTTTTTTAAAATTGGATTCTTTTGGGTTTCTTGTCTTGCGGCTGCCTGCAGGCAGACGAATTTCAAGGTTGTATAAGTTACACATGCATTGATAAGAAATATACTTTCAATCCTTGACTGAGTCTTTGCCAATAGCGATTAAAACACAGAACAGTGCAAACCCTTCATGTTGCTGACCTTTTAACCTACTCTAAGATCAACCATTTCCCTCCTGCAAGACTTTCTATTTTTCTCTAATCCATTAGCCTATCTAAGAGTTTCTTACATGTCCCTAATGTATCTGTCTCTATCACCATCCCTGGCAATACATTTCACGCACCCACCTCTTTCTGTGTAAACACAACTAACTCCAACCTCCATTAAAATCCATTGTGGAAACTGGAGTCTTGTATAGACCAGACTAGTTGGCCTCCTTCTTTTAAGTACAGTGGTGAGATATTCGTCACGGCCTGATATAAAAACACCAATGCCCAGTAATGAACGGGTCCACAAAAAGTGAAGGATATAGCCCGGTCCATCACTGGCAAAGGCCTCCCCATCAATGAGCACATTTACAAGGAGTGCTGCCATCAAGGGACTCCATCATCCAGGCCATAAGTTATAGGAGCAGAATTAGGCCATCTGGCCCATTGAGCCTGCTCTACCACTTCAGGCTGGCTGATCTATTTTCCCTCTCAGCCTCAATCTCCTGCCTTCTCCCATAACCTTTCATGCCCTGAATAATCACGGACCTATCAAACTCTGCCTTAAATACACCTAATGACCTGACTTCCACAACAAATTCCACAGATCCACCACTCTCTGGCTAAAGAAATTTCTCCACTTCTCCATTCTAAATGGATGTTCTTCTATTCTGAGGCTGTGTCCTCTGGTCCTACTCTGTATCACTACAGGAAACATCCTCTCCACACCCACTCGATATAGGTCTTTCAACATTCAATAGGTTTCAATGAAATCCTGCCTCATTCTTCTAAATTTAAGCAAGTACAGGCCCAGAGCTATCAAACAATTCTCAGATGATCACCCTCTCGTTCTCAGAATCATTCTGGTGAACCTCCTCTGAACCCTCTCCAATTTCAGCACATCCTTTAGGGCCCAGAAAAACTACTCAAAATACTCCAAGTGAAACCTCACCCGTGCCTTATAAAACCTCAGCTTTACATCCTTAGTTTTATATTCTAGTCCTCTGAAAATTAATACATTTGTCTTCCTCACCACCACCTCAACCTTTAGAGAATCCTGCACAAGTCCCTCTAAACCTCAGAATTTTTAATTTTCTCCCCATTTGGAAAATAGGCTATGCTTTTATTCCTTCTACCAAAGTGCACGACCATACACTTCCTTATACTGTACTCCATCTGCCACTTCTTTGCCCATTCTCCTAGTCTGTTTATGTCCTTCTGCAGCCTTTCTGCTTCCTCAGCACTACCTGCCCCTCCATCTATCTTTGCAAACATTGCTAAAAAGCCATCAGTTCCATCACTGTCATATAGCATAAAAAGAAGCAGTCCCAACACCGACCCTGTGTAACACCACTAGTCACCGGCAACCAATGAGAAAGGCTTCCTTGATTCTCACCCTTCACCTCCTGCCAATTAGCCAATCCTTTATCCTTGCTAGTGTCTTTCCTGTTATACCACGCACATTATCCTGTTAAGTCACCTCATGTGTGGCACCTTGTCAAAGGTCTTCTGAAAATCCAAGTATCCACCGATTCTCCTTTGTCCGCAAATAATTCCATCTTTACAGGAAGCTATGCTGACTTTTCCTATTTAATCATGTGCCCCCAAGTACCCCGAAACCTCATTCTTAATAATGAACTCCAACAACTGCCCAACCACTGTAGTCATGCTAATTGGTCTATAATTTCCTTTCTCTGCCTCACTCCTTTCTTGAAGAGAAGAGTGACATTTGCAATTTTCCAGTCCTCCAAAACCATGCCAGAATCCAGTGATTCTTGAAAGATCATTACTAATGCCTCCACAAACGCTTCAGCTACCTCCTTCAGGACCTTTGAGTGGAGGTCAACTGGTCCAGGTGACCTACCTACCTTCAGACATTTCAGCTCCCAAGCACCTTCTCCCTAGTAATACCAACTGCACACACTTCTGCCCCATTTCTCACTACAACTGGGCAGGAGAGTTAACAGCCTTGGGGTCCACACCACCAGGTTCAGAGCAGTTATTACCCGACACCATCCTGAACCAATGAGGATAGCATCACTCACTCAATACAGAACTGATTCCACAATCTA
This sequence comes from Hypanus sabinus, assembly GCF_030144855.1. Lineage (NCBI taxonomy): Eukaryota > Metazoa > Chordata > Chondrichthyes > Myliobatiformes > Dasyatidae > Hypanus > Hypanus sabinus. The sequence continues at coordinate 15,500,438 of NC_082706.1, forward strand.
CAGACTCACTTTCAAAACTCTACAACTCATGCTCTCAGTATTATTTATTTACCATTTTTATATGTATTTGCATAATTTGTTTTCTTTTCCACATTGGTCATTTGTGAATCTCTACTTACATACAGTTTTCCACACATATTGCACTTTTTCCTACAAAATACTTTACAAGAAAATGAATCTCAAGGAAGTATTTACAATATATGCATCCTTTCACGTGAAATTTACTTTCAATTTTGAACTTGGAACTTTAGCAGACCTCTTCCTCTTAAGGATATTAGCAACTCTGAATACTTTCTTAACAACAATTCAGTCGTTTTGCTATGATGGGACTCAACCTTGTGCCTCAGGGTTCGAGAGTCCATTTCTTCGGACTCAGTAGCTGAACCATTAGTTTACTGTTGCTTGTCAGTCTTTGCATTTGTAAAATTTTTCATAAATGTATATTTTGTTACTTTCCTGCAAATGCCTGCAAGAAAATGAATTTCAGGGTAGTATACGGCAAAATATACATACTTCGACAAAGCAGCATCTATCAGCACAGGTCTCCACCACCCAGGCCATGCTCTCTTCTCACTGCTGCCAGCAGGTAGAAGGTACAAGAGCCTCAGAACTTGCGCCACCAGGTTCAAGAACAGTTACTACCTCACAACCGTCAGGCTCTTGAATAAAAGGGGATAACTATGCTCAATTGCCCCATCATTAAAATGTTCCCACAGTCAACGATCTCACTTTAAGGACTCTATCTCTATTATTATAAAGGGATCTCATTATTATAAAGGGATCTCATTATTATAAAGGGATCTCATTATTATAAAGGGATCTCATTATTATAAAGAGTTCTCCTTATTCATTGCTCTTTATTTATGTTTGCATTTGCACAGTTTGCTGTCTTGCCCACTCTGGTTGACTTTTCATTGTTTCTGATATAGTTATATAGTTTATATATATGTGTGTGTGTGTGTGTGTGTGTGTGTGTGTGTGTGTGTGTGTGTGTGTGTGTGTGTGTATATATATGTATATATGGTTGAGGCTGTGTGTGTGTCCTTGAGCAAGGCACTTAACCACACATTACTCTGCGACGACACCAGTGCCAAGCTGTGTGGGTCCTAATGCCCTTCCCTTGGACGACATCGGTGGTGTGGAGAGGGGAGACTTGCAGCTTGGGCAACTGCCGGTCTTCCATGAAAAAAACCTTGCCCAGTCTTGCGCCCTGGAAACTTTCCAAGGAGTAAGTCCGTGGTCTATCGAGACTAACGGAGGCCTACATACACTATCCAATAGATCTGCTGAGTATGCCCACAAGAAAACAAATCTCAGGGTCGTATATGTACTTTGAACTTTGACTTTGCTTAACCATTGTTTACTGTGACTTGTTCTGTCAACAACAGGACAGGATTCCTGCATTGACTCATTGGTTTGATTCTCAAACATTTTATCCTGCCAGAGGTTTAGTCTCTGCTCCATGGAAGGCCAATATCGTTGACCCTTAATTAAATTAAAATTACTATGGATGACATAACAGAGAGGTGGGCTGTGCAGTGCAAGGGTTAGACTGAAAATGCAGGTGGGAACACAGTTGGACAGTCATGAATGAGGCAGTGCAATGTGGAATTATGGAGAGTGAGAAAGTGGTACAATATCTGGATCATATACAAACAGCTCACTTAGTGCTAAGATGCAAGTAACATTGTTTGCACGGCCTAAAGTTGGCAAATGCCTTTGACATTTGGCACCTAATTTCATACAGAGTCACAGAGTGGTGCAGCAGAAACCCCTCAGCCCTCCACATCCATGCGACCATCTAATACTCCTTAGGACTGTGCCATAAAGGATCCAAAAGGGGCCATATTCCACTTGGCCCGTACTCGAAAGGGTTTCCAAAAAAAGGGCATAAGACATTGGAGGAAATGTCCTTGCCAAACTGGTAATTGATGGAGGCCTGGAAGAAGTCACTTGCTTGGCCTTCAGGCTGAATTCCACAGAGACCACCAGAACAGAGGAATAAATAACTTGATAAAAGAAAGGTTTGTACATTTTCATAAACTTCCCTCAAGGCTCAGTTATTAGCAGAATTGGCTGGGCCTGTGCTGTCATACAATACAGTGCAAATCAGAGCAAGCAGCCATGGCTGACTAGTGTAAGAGTGACAGGTTCAAAACGGGCTGTGTGTTGGTATGTTTGCCTGGAAGTGCAGTGGGACATGGGGGACCCTAGCATTTCCTTTTGCGGTTGCCTGTGGAAAGGGCTAACTCTGATGAGTCAGTGGATCAGCACAGGGAGAGAGCCGGAGGCGGGAGATTGATTTTCTCCAGAACATTCTGATTTTTTTTTTGACACTTCCAGGGCATTAAACCTCACGTGGATTTGGGGAGGAGGAAGGAAAATCTGGAAAGGGAGGATTCTGCACGCCTCTGGATTTCAGTACAAGGTCTTTGTTCCACGGCCACAAGGTTTTCACTCCTGTGATTGGCCTGGATGACCTGTAAACAGTTATGTTCGTGACTGATTTAAATGCATAAAACCATTAGATATCGAACGTGGTTTGTTGGTGGCCACTCTAACCTCAGGCTAGAAAGATAATCCATTTTGAAATGAGCTGTTACTTTATAAATATGGAAGAATTGCAACAGTAATACAACTTGCTGGATCCAGCTCTGTTCAGAAGGAACCTAATCCTGATTTAACTTTTGAAAGAATTTGTAATATACACCCAGAAATATATATATATACACACACACACACACACACACACACACACACACTCCCCCCCCCCACCCCTCACCCTCACCCTCCTGTGAATGCACAGGCACACACACACACCATGCAGAGCACTTGGCAAAGTTTTTTTTAAAGAAGTATTTTAGTTTAAGCAGTGTGAGGATTTATACTAGGAGACTAGATATGTTAGTATGTTATTCTGTCAAACCTTCCATTCTACGGTTTAACCCTGCAATGCTGACATCGCTTAAAACTATTCCACTTCTCCTCACTGATCACATGACAGTAAAATGTCCCGGTTTCACTAAGCATTTCTTTCACATCACTTCCTTCTCGCTCACAGAATCGGAGAATTGTTAGAGGATAGAAGTAAGCCATTTGGCCCATCAAGTACCTAACTGTCTCTTTCTCATGCTACCCCACACGTCTCACACCGCTATGCCCTCCCTGCAAGCCTACAGGGTAATTTCTGTCAATTGCCTTTTCGATCCTGTTTTACAGGCAGAGAGTTCCATTTCAACTCCAGCTGCTGGGTTAAAAAAAAGTTATCCTTATACCCATCAAAGTACCTTTTGCCTTTAATCATCTCTGCGTTACCCCCAGCCCCCAACTCTCTCCTTTTTCCTGTTTTCCACTGAACAAGATTCCAAGAAGCGGGATAGCGTGCCTGCGATTCAGACACCCCCACGGAGCAATTTTAAATCTTAAAATATGACCCTTCAAAATTTTCTGATATACATTATGGACATCATAAGACTCCTCAGAATACTCCTTTTACGGCCCTTGACCGTTTCCAACTATCACCTCTGAGTTTCTTACTTCAACACCCTCCTCACTCACCCATCCGCCCACCTGCCCCCTCACCAGGTTTCACCGAGCACCTGCCAGCTTGTATTCGTCCCCCTCTCCCACCTTCGTATTCTGGCTTCATCCCCCTTCCTTTCAGAATCAGAATCAGGTTGAGTATCACCGGCATATGTCGGGAAAGTAATTGTTATGCAGCAGCAGTACATAATAATAAAAAACTGGAAATTGTCATCAATATATACATATTTTAAAAACAGCTAAATTAAATAAATAATGCAAAAAGGGGAAACAAAGTGGTGTTCATGGGTTCAATGTCCATTCAGAAATGTGATGGTAGAGGAGAAGAGGCTGTTCCTGAATCGTTGAGTGTGTGCCTTCGGGATCCTGTACCTCCTTCCTGATGGTAACAATGTGAAGAGGGAATGTCCTGGGTGATGTGGTCCTTAATGTGGACATGATGAAGTGTCTCAGCCCAAAATGTCAGCAATGTATTCCCTTCCATAGATGCTGCCTGACCTGCTGAGTTCCTCCGGAATTTTGTGTGTGCTACTGTGAAATGCATTGTTTGCGTCAAATCAAATCAGGGAGATTTGTGCTGGGCAGCGTGCAAGTGTCCCACACTTCCAGCGCCAACATAGCATGCCCATCACTCTAACGCGTACGCCGTTGAAACGCGGGTGGAAACTGGAGCATTCAAAGGGAACCGCACGATCGCGGGTAGAACGTACAATCTCCTTACAGACAGTGCTGGGAATCGAACCCCAATCTTGCAGCCGGCCCTCAAAAACGATTGCATTAATTGCTATGCTACAGCGCCATCACAAAAGATTGAGCTTGAGGAGCTATCAAAAGCAAGGTGCACATTTGCACAGCTTTGGCTAAATTACTGTTTCTAAACACTCTCAATCTGTGAACCTTTGTGAAACTGCACTCGCAGGTGATTATCCCGTCTTTAAGCAATTCAGCTGTGCTTCATTATCCATTTGAAGGGTAGTGTGTGTGTTCGTCTACTATGGCTGAAGACTCTAATCAAACGTGGGGCTGAGCTGTGGCCAACATGGTAAAAAAAGACAGGGTCACAAGAGACAACAGATGTTGGAATCTGGAGTAGCAAGCGATCTGTTGGAGAAATTCAGTGGTTCATACAACATCTGTTGGGGGTCGGGGGAGTGGAACTGACAATGATAGTGGGAATGGAAGGGTTAACATATGATCGTTTGATGGCTCTGGGCCTGTAGCATGGACGAATTAAAGAATGAGAGGTGACCTTATTGAAACCTATTGAAAGGCTTAGATTAAGTGGATGTAGAGAGGATATTTCATATGGTGGGGAAATCTAGGACCAGAGGGCACAGCCTAAAACTGGAAGGACATCCCTTTAGTACAGAGATGAGAAAGGATTTCATTAGCAAGAGGGTAGTGAATCTGTGCAACTTTTGCCACAGATGGCTGAGAAGACCAAGTCATTTGGTATATTTAAAGTGGAGGCTGATAGGGTCTTGATAATTAAGGTTTTCCTACATTACAAGTTCAATAGTTGTTTTCCCTCCATAAGTGTTCCCTGTGCTGTTCACAACCTCCACCCACCAAAAATTATTTTAGAGCAAATGAGGTCCCTTTTATGATATGCCTACTGTGTGTAAGGCTCCACAAACATAGATGTATCAATAAGATCATAAGACTATAAGAGCAGGATGAGACCATTTGGCCTTTCAAGTCTGTTTCGCCATTTGATCATGGCTGATTTATTTTCCATCTCAACCCCCCTCTCCTGCCTACTTCCCAAACCTTTGACCCTCTGACTAATTAAGAACCCATCAAACTCCGCTTCAAATATACCCCATGACTTGGCCTCCACAGCGGTCTGCGGCAACGAATTCCACAAATTCCCCACCCTCTGGCTAAAGAAATTCCTCCTCATCCCAGTTCTAAAGGGATGTCCTTCTATTCTGAGGCTGTGCCCTCTGATCCTAGACTCTCCCTCTATTGGAAACATGGAGGTGAATCTCATGGAGCTGCCGCTTCACAACTCCAGTGAACCAGAGGTTTACCTGATCTTCCTGTGACCATGTGGGTACTCTGCTGTCCTTCTACAAACCAAACGCATACAACATGTGTCAGGAGGTTAGTTAGACACAGTGATTTGTCCTTGGTATCAAGGCGAGTGGTCAAACCTGGGAGGGTACTGATGAGAACCAGACGTGTGAGACTAATGGTAGAGTTGGGATAAATGGGTTGTTAAAGGCCAGCATACACCCAGTGGGCCAAAGGGTCTGCTTTCCTGCTGCTCCCCTCCATCACTCCTTTGGGGTAGATTACAGAAAAAAGGGAAGCCAAGGACAGGAATTCAGGATCAGGTCAAGAAAAAACTTTGGAAGGTAAGAGGCATTCAACTTGATGGTCACCATCTCAGTAGCATAGAAGTCCATGAGTTCCTAATGAAGGTGAAGGAGGTAAGGGAAGGGTGCAGTATAGACAGTGTTCAGTAAAGAAAGACACAGGGGGGTTATTTGAGCGGCAGAGATGTATGGGAGGCAGAGTTATTTACGTTCTAGGGTGATGTAGTTCGCTTACTCATCTCACTTAACAATTAGAGCAACACACGCAAAACGCTGGAGGAACTCAGCAGCTGAGGCAGCATCTGTGGAAACGAATAAACAGCTGATGTTTTTGGCCAAGACTCTTCTTCAGGACTGGAAAGGGAGAGGGAAGCGGAAGGGCGGCCAGTTGGAAGGTGATAGGTGAAGCCAAATAAGCGGGAAAGGTAAATGGCTGGAGAGGAAGGAATTTGACCATAGGAGAAAGGGAAGAAGGAAGGGCACTAGGGGGAGGCAATATGAAGGTGAGGAGAAGAGGTAAGGGGCCAGAGTGGGGAATAGAAGAGGGAAGGGGGAGGGAATTATTTTTAGCAGAAGGAAAATCAATGTTCATGCCATCAGGTTGGAAGCTCCCCAGACAGAATATAAGGTGTTACTCCTCTACCCTGAGGGTGGTCTCTTAATTGCACTAGAGGGGGCCATGGACCAGTGTTTGCGGGGATTTACTTCATCTCCTTGGCCCAGGAGCATTGACCTCGGTTTTGAACCATTGTTAGTCAACTTGGAATGGTATGGGTGCAATATGACCACTTTGCACTACAATGGACTTATTTTATTGCAGTTGTGTTTTTTCTTACTTAATTTTTGTATAATTTATGTTTAATCTGTGTTTTCCTGTGAATGCTGTGTCTCTGATGCTACATGCCTGTGGTGTTGCTGCAAGTAAGTTTTTCATTGCACCTGAGTATACAGGAGCCTGAGGACCCACACCACCAGGTTCAGGATCACTTGTTAACTCTCAACCATCAGTTTCTTGAACCAGAAGGGATAATTTCACTCAAATTCATTTGCCACCATCACTGAACTGTCCCCACAACCTATAGATCCACTTTCAAGGAATCTTCATCTCATGATCTTGATACTTATTGTTTATTTATTTATTTTTATTGATTGCTTTTTTTGTATTTGCAGTTTATCGCCTCTTGCACACTGGTTGTCCGCCCTGTTGACGCGGTCTATCATTGATTCTATTATGGTTATCGGATTCATTGAGTATGCCCACAAGAAAATGAGTCTCAGGCTTGTATATGGTGACATATATGTACTTTGATAATAAACTTACATTGAACTTGGACACATGGTTATGCATACCGATGATAAAGTTGACTCCAACCAGACGGAGTTAATTCTGTTCAACACTGAAGCTAATATTATTTAATTCCCGGCTCTCTAAGTGGGGGGCACTACCCACGAGTGAGTCTTACTTGTTCAATCATTCATGAGGGAGCATCTGAGATAGGATCAATTTGTTTTTACCTACCAAGTTAACAATCTGCGGGAGGAACTCAGCAGATCGAGTAGCATCTGCGGGAGGAAAGTAACTGCTGATATCTCAGATTGAAACTCGGCCTCAGTACTTCAGCTTTTGAGCTGAAACATTTGATGATTCCTTCCCCCCCCCCCACCCCAACAGACGCTGCTCGAGATAACTTTTCCCTCTGAGAAGCACCGTCATTAAAAACGGGTGGAGAGTTGCTATTTGTTGGTAAGTCACGGGGCAAGTATACTGTATCCTTGCACGGTTCTGGTGGCTAATCCCTTCCTTCCCTCGCCAGCCCTGGAGTCACCAGTGTCACACCCTACTGAGCAACTGCGATGAAAGACTGAGCTCGGCCATTACCCCGAGAGCGAAAAGGAATCCTTACAGAACGACTGCCGGCTGCCTTATCCATACTTTACTTTCATTAATCCAAGCGGATACGGGCATCATTCATCACTCCTGCAGTTTCCCTTGCCACTTCACAGGGCGGTTAGACGTCACCTACACTACCGCAAGCCTAGAGTCACATATGGGTGAAACCAATGAGGGATGGAAGACTCCTGCCACCACCTGAACCAAACACACATTTACGATAATTTGAAAGTTTTGTGGTCACCATTACCAAGGCTGGTTTCTTATTCCAGATTTATTTAATAGAATTTAAATACCCCATAGATTTGAACACATCTCCTGTTCCAGGTATCAGGATTGCTGTTAGGCTAACATAATAAGCTGCTACTGTAACCACAAAAACACAACTGTGTCTATATTAGCCTTTATATTATTAATGGTAGGGGGTGAAATGTGCCTGTCCGCATGGCCGGTAGATTAATCACCGAGAGGCTCAGAAGCGGCAGGTAAAAGCCATTCATTCACCGTCGCAGCCATCCCCAGACTAACACTTCCTGAAGTTCAGCTGTACCCACTTAACACGACGTCACCGGGAACAAGCTTCCACCCGCTCCTCGGCAGCTCAGGCAAGGGCTGCCTTTAACCCCGCGATTTCTCACACTGTCACAAGCGATATGGTTTCAGGGCCGCATCCCGCCTCAATCCATCACCTCCAACTTTGTGCTGACAGGGTCAGAGGAGAGAGTGTAGGAACCTGGCAGAGGGCCAGACGCTCGAGCCGTGTCTGAGCTGTGAGTCAATCACTTTCAATCAGCCTTGGGAGAGAGAAAAGAAAGGCATGTTTTCTTCCTCTGGTTCCTGGGACTTTACTCACTACAGAGGTCCAGTGGCAGGAAATTAACACCACTGCACATTCTTCACTGACTTAATCATGTTTCATGGCCAAATGTCGATGGTCCAATTGTTTAACCCATTAAGTCTTGAAAAAGGATCTAGTGCTTTCCTGGCGCATATGAACACGGGTATAAATACCACTGGGCTAGACTTACCCAGGCATCATCCCTGAAGAAGATAGCAGAGTTTGCCATTGAAATGCCAGTTATAATCGATACCTGCACCCGACTTGAAGCCCAAGAAGAGTTTCTTCGCCATTAAGTCTGGTTAACTCCACACAGTCTTTGAGGGCATAACTTGGGACAATGTCATTTTTTCCAACAAGCATTGTCCTTACTCTCCTCTCCTATCAGATTTCTTCTCCTTCAGCCCTTTACTTTTCCTCCTATCAACTCCCAGCTTCTCACTCCAACCTCTCCCCTTCCCCACCCACCTACCTCCCCCCTCAGCTCACCTGCCAGTCTCTATACTTTCCTCTCCTACTCCCTTCTTATCCAGTCCTGAAGAAGGGCCCCGTCTCGAAACATCGACTGTTTATTCCTCTCTATAGATGCCGCCTGTCCTGTTGAGTTCCTTCAGCATTTTATATGTGTTACATTGTTCCTCCAATGCGGAAGCCAACAGAAATCTTGCGACGCAAACCTGATGGTCCTATAAGCAAATCTTTGTGACGGATCTAGATGGGCGCATGTTCCCACACAGTGCCCACGGCAAAGTTTTTAATGCTCCCCAGCGCATTGGAGGCAGCAGGAAACACTTCAACGATGGTCCAGAAGAAAGCTTTCACTGTACGTTGGAAATGTTAAGATGATCTGCCAACCTGCATGTTTTCTTTTAGGGAAGTGGAGGGAAACTGCAGCATCCAGGGTAAACCCACCCAGTCACAGAGAGAACGTGCGAACTCCACTCAGACAGTAGCAGCGGTCAAGATTGAACCCGGGTCACTGGATCTATGATGCAACACCACATTGTAGTACATCAGTGTGGCCGCAATGGAAAATTATCCTGTAATAAACTTTATGACCTCCAAGAGGACCGCAACCTTGTCATGGCTTGGCGGCTTGTGTCCCACAATGACCTGGAGAGCTATGTTGGCTGGAGTCAGGGCCTTATGCTTTGGCTCTTGGTAGGGTCACCCCTGCCAAACAGGTCAAAGGGTAGAGGCCAGACTAAGAGTGCTCCGCCAGTCCTCAAGGTTCGGGTGTACAGTTCAGGGATAACAACCCTGACTGGTAAAAAAAATGATACAGAAAGAGCTTTGAAGAATCCTTCTATATCTGTGTGTGACAACATGGACAGACAGAGAAGGAGGAGCTTAACTCCTGCCTTAAACACCAGCAGCATAACAGGCATGCTATGTAAACATTATCAACAGCATGGTAGAATAACAGTTAGCATAAATGTTTGCTGCAAAAATTGTAAGGTCAGGGTTCAATTCACCACTATCTGTAAGGAGTTTGTACGTTCTCCCAATGCTGGCACACAAGATGAGAGGTTAATTGACAATTGTGAATTGCCGCTAGTGTGTGACTGAGTGATGGAATCTGGGAGGAAGATGAGAGGGATGTGGGGAGAATAAAAGAGGGATTAATGCAGGATTGGTTCTGAAGTTTGACACTCACCCGAGCTGATGATAGATGAGTTCTCCCCCCACGAGGTTTTAAACCAAGACCCACATCACCTGTTCAGGTTTATTCTTGCCAACGTTTATTATGCAGTTAGTGCCATTTTCTGGCTATTTATCTCCATGCCTATGGGGCTTAACTGACTACAAATTGGACGCTGTGTTTGGCTACTCTACAGCTCTGCAAAAGTAATTAATTCCTCTCCAAACATGGAGGCAAGAGCCACACACATGGACGAGCCTTCCTTCTATGCAATCTACTGGCGGTTTCACTATCCCTCTGCTCTTTCCAACGTCAAGTTCGTGATTGACCCAGGTTTTGCTGCATAGAGCCCCATCCTCTCCCCCAAGTCAAATTGTTTCCTCTGCAAATTCTGAATCTATTAGCCATTATCCTTCAGTTGAGGCTTGGAGTCAATGGAAGTATTTCTCCAGAAATACATTGCAAATCTACTTTCAATATATTCAACAGTTCCATGAGCTCCATTTAATATCAGAGAATATTTAAAGTCTACAACTTTAAATTCTTACTCTTCACAGACATCCATGAAACAGAAGAAAAAAATCCCAAAGAATGAATGGCAGAAAAAAAACGTTAGAACCCCGAAGGACCCCTTTCCCCCTCCTTCGCACAAGCACCAGCAAAGCATCAACCCTAGCCTTCACCTTCCCAGCAGGAAGCATCAGCAAAGTCCCCAAAGAGTCCATCAGAAAGCACTGTTCGTACCAACAGCTCGACATGCCACAGGTTCTCTCTCTCTTTCTAACGAGGGAGAGAGAGGTACCGCTCCTGCTGCTATGGGAGAGGAGACCAACAGCTCGCCGTTTCGATGTTACAGTCTGCAGTGTCGCACATTCGAGTTACCCCAACTTGGGAATCGGCAACAACCCGCCCCTTTTCCCTTTTTTTCCTTTTAAACTCGTATACTTAGCTTAAGTAAGTATTCATTACAGTAATACTAACTGTTGGAACTAACAGCCCACACGTGTACAGCGCCATGGAACTAGCTCCACAATCCACATATCCAAATCTCAGTCCCTGCTACAGCCAGTAAAGGAATGAAATTCAGACATAAGATCGTAAGACATCGGAGCAGAATTTGGCCATTCAGCAGAGTGAGGCTGCTCCGCTGTCCCATCATGACTTCCACCCCGTTCTCCCGCCTTCCCCTACAAACCTACCAATCTCCACTTTAAACGTTCCCAATGACTTGGCCTCTGTAGCCGTCAATGAATTACACAGATTCACCACGCTTTTGGCTAAAGAAGTTGCTCCTCATCTTTGTTCTAGAGAGATATCCTTCTGATCTGAGGCTGTGCCCTATAACCCCATAGAATATAGGCAACCCATACAGAATAATATTGTTTGTGAGGAATTAGTACTCCTGGAAGGAAGAGAGGTGATAACTCTCCCTTTATCTTTAGATCTAGAATATAAAAGGAAGGATATAATGTTGAGGCTTTACAAGGCACTGGTGAGACCTCACTTGGAGTACTGTGTGAGCAGTTTTGGGCCCTTATCTGACAAAGGATGTGCTGACTTTGGAGAGGGTTCGCAATAAAGGTTTCCGGGATTGAAAGGCTTATCATATGAGGAGCGTTTGATGACTCTGGACCAGCACTCACCAGAATTCAGAAGAATGAGGAGGGAATCTCATTGCAACCTATCAAATGCTGAAAGGCCTCAACAGAGTGGATGTGGAAAGGTTGCTTCCTACGGTGAGGGAGTCTAAGATCAGAGGGAATAGCCTCAGAACAGAGAGACGTTCATCTAGAACAGAGATGAGGAAGAATTTCTATAGCTAGAGAGTGGTGGATCTGTGGAATTCATTGCCACAGCTGGGCCAAGTCATTGGGTATGTTTAATGCAGAGGTTGATAGATTCTTGATTAGTCAGGGGATGGAGGGATATGGGGTGAAGAGAGGAAATTGGAGAGGGAAATGGATCAGCCATGATGAAATGGCAGAGCAGACTCGATTGGCCAAATCACCCCTTTCTGCTCCTATAACTTATGGTTTTCATGAATGGCCTGACTCCAGTTAATCAAAACATACTTGATGGGCTAAATGTCCCGATTCTGCTGCTATTTCTTATGGTCTAATATCTTGTTGACTGAGACTGGAGGTAAAGTGGTTACACACTGATCAATTTACTCTGGAGCACAGAGCTAATATCAATCCAGTGATCAGAGTCCAAATACATCCTGGCAGCAAAGGAACAAGTTCTCTTAATCACCTCATATTTAAGGTTAGTTATTAGTCATGATGACTACAGAAAATCAATAGGAAAGGCTTCGATGTAGGAAAAAGAGACCGGCTTAGGTGGGCAACACACACAAAATGCCAGGGTAACTCAGCAAGTCAGACAGCATCTGCGGAAAGGAATAAAATATCTATGTTTCGGGCCAAGATCCTCTACCAGGACTGGAAAGGAAGGGGGCAAAAGCCAGATGTTGGGAGGGGGAGGAGTACAAGCTGGGAAGTGAGAGGTGGGGGAGAAGGTGGGGAAGGGTGGGGTGTTGAAGTAAGAAGCTGGGAAGGGATAGGTGGAAGAGAAGGAGGAGCAATCTAATAGGAGAAGACAGTGGAGCTTGGGTGGGGAGCCAGAGGGAGGTGATGGACAAGTGAGGAGAGGAGAAGGGGTAACCAGAATGACTGGAAAAAGACAGAGGGAGAGAGGGGCAGAAATTACAAGACGTTGGGCCAAAGGTGTTGCCTCCTTGGTGTATCACTCCAAAAATGCACCTTGGCCAATAACGCTGTGAAGGGATGGAAATCCTTCATGCCTACACAATCTCTCCTACATGTAATTCCAGACCTACCAAGGAATTTACCTATCGAATGGTGAAAGGCCTTGATAGAGTGGATGTGAACAGGATATTTCCTATGGTCGGGGAGTCGAAGACCAGAGGACACAGCCTCAGAATAGAGGGGTGTCCTTTTAGAACGGAGATGAGAAGGAATTTCTTTAGCCAGAGAGTGAGGAATCTGTGGAATTCTTTGCCACAGGCAGCTGTGGAGGCCAATTCTTTATATATATTTAAGGCAGATTGGTTGATTGATTCTTGACTGGTCAGGGCATGAAGGGATACGGGGAGAAGGCAGGACATTGTGGCTGAGAGGAAAGGTGGATCAGCCATGATGAAATAGCAGTGCATTCTCGATGGGCCAAATGGCCAAATTCTGCTCCTATTTCTTAAGGTAAATGGAAAGCCATTCAATTCAAGAATAACAAGGGATGCATAATATATGCTGTCCTTGCCAGTAACACTTAGATACTGCCAAATAAGTAAATTAGACACACACACACACACACACACACAAAATGGATGGATCAACACTTAAGAGTAGGTGGTTAGATGCACCAGGGCTTCCCAACGTTTTTTATGCCATAGACATTCAGCAAGGGGTCCATGGACATTAGATTGGGAACCCCTGCTCTACACCATTAAGGAAACCATGAATATTGAACTGGGAAAAATGGGAAAGTACCTTCTGTGGGATCCAGGCGCCGGGCTCTGCGTCCATGCTTTGAGTTGTTGTGCACAAACATGTTGTCCGAGACGGCCAGCACATGCCCATCCACGTTGAGGGTTGTAGATAATACAACCTGTGAAGTAAGAGGCAGAGTACAGTGATTTGCTGTGAGTGTTGCCTTTCAAAGTGACTTTAGCAACTCCAAATCTGTGTTTCCTGGGAAGTAATCAATAACCCAAGCAAGAAACACACACACACACACAACGCAGGAGGACTTCATCAGGTCGGGCACATCTATGGAAAAGAATAAAGAGTTGACATTTCAGGCCGAGTCCTGTCATCAGAACAGGACCCAATCTTGGCAAAGAGTCTCGGCCTGAAACAGCAACAGCTTATACCTTTCTATAGATGCTGTCTGACCTGCTCACTTCCCCCTGTCTTTTGTAGACATTACTCTGGATTTCCAGCATCTGAAGAATCTCTTGTGCTTATGAAGGGAATAAACAGTTGATGTTTCACACCGAGAACAAGTTGAGCACCTCTGCTCCATCACCTGAAGTGGAATTTCCGGTTCAAGCTGACAGGAAGGTGACAGTAACTCAAGTAACCACACGTTACAAAGTGGCATGCAGAAGAGCATCTCTGAACACAGAACACTCCGATCCTTGATGGGCTACAGCAGCAGAAAACCACATCGGGCTCTACTCTTGTGGCCGCTTTATTAGGTACACTCTCAGAAGATCAGGAGTTTCTCTGATATTCAAACCACCCCATTTGGCACTAACAATCATTCCATAGTCCTAAATCACTTGGATTGCACTTCTCCCTCATTCTGATATTTGGTCTGAACAGCAACTGAACTACTTGACCACGTCTGCATGATATTATGCATTGAGTTGCTGTCACAAGATTGGCTGATTAAAGGCTGATTAGTTGATTCGGCCTGCAGGTATACCTAATAATGTGGCCTCTGAGTATAGCTTTAAGGTGAGGGGAATCGATGTAAAGGGAACCTTAGGGGCAACTTCTTCACAAAGACGGAGGTGGGTAAATGGGACAAGGTGCTGAAGGAAGTAGTTGGGGTGGTTACAATTACAAAATGCTCTCTAGTTTCAGACTCCCCTTCCCTGAAAAGATGACCATGGTCAATCACGTTATCAATTTGCCTATTGAGTTTGCCTACCAGGAGCACATTGGAGTTAGCAATGGTGTCATCTACCTGCTGGACAGAGCCCCTAGTCCCATTTGGATAAGCAGGACAGTACTGTGAGGATCATGTTTTTTTGACTTTTCGAGTGGCTTCAATACCGTATGGCCCTCACTGCTGGGAGAAAGGTTCAGTTCGCTGCAGACTGGCACTTCCATTGTATCCTGGATAATGAACTACCTGGCTGGCAGATCACAAAGTTTGTGCGGCTTCAGAGCTGTGTGTCAAGTATGGCTATAAGCAGCACTGGGGCACCACAAGGGCTCTCTTCCTGTGTACCCTGTATACCTCGGCCTTCAGGCACTACACTGAGTCATGGAATCATTGATTTGACTTGACTGCAGAAGTTCTCTGATGACTCAGCAATAGTTGGGTGTGTAAAGGGAGGACGGGAGGGTGAATACAGGGACCCTAGTGGAGGGCTTTGTCAAATGGTGCAAGCTGAATCATCTGCAGCTCAGCATCAGTAAGACAACGGAGATGGTGATGGACTTTATGAAAACTAAGCCTGCACCCCTCCCTGTTACTATTGATGGTGAGGACATGGATGTGGTGAAGACCTACAAGTACCTGGGGTGTGCCTGGATGACAGACTTGAGTGGAGCACCAATACCAAGGCTGTGTACAAGAAGGGCCAGAGTTGCCTCTACTTCCTGAGGAGACTGAGGCCCTTTGGAGTATGCAGGCCTCTCCTGCACGTGTTTAACCAGTCTGGTGTTGCCAGTGAAATCTTCTATGCAGTGGTGAGCTGGGGCAATGGCATCAACATGGGTGATGCCAACAGGCTCAATAAACTGATTAGAAAGGCTGGCTCTGTTACAGGAGTCAAACTGGACACACTGGAGGCTGGGGTGGAACAAAGGACCCCGTGGAAAATCCTAGCAATTCTATACAATGTTTCTCACCCTCTGCATGCCACTTGGCTGAACAGAGGAACACTTTTAGTAATAGAGTAAGATAACTCTGCAACTCTGCTGCTCGAGGTTGTTCTTACCCTCGACTATGAGTCCTTCTATAGCCGGGGAAGTGATTACCCCCCCCCCACCTGTTTGACTGTATGCAGTAACTTATTCTTTATTCTGTCTTTCTTCTCTTCTAATATTTGTCTATCTGTGCACTTGTAATGCTACTGTGACACTAATTTCCTTTGGGATCAATAACTCTATCTATCTTCTATCTACTGCTCTTGATTTTATATATCTCTATAAGGTTACTGCAAAGCTTCCTGCAGTCCGGGGGGGGGGGGGGGGAAAGCCTAGCCAGTCTCTCTTTTTAGCCCGAGCCCTCCAATCCCACTAACAATTTCGTGAAGTGTGTATCTTTTAAAGTGCCAGTGAACTGAGTGTGAAAGGGTGATAGGGGAAACAGAAATTTGACAAGGGTTGCTAATACAAACCAGATGTTCCCCTTTGTCCTTGTGTTCAGTGACTGAAGTCTATCGTCCACCTCCAACATAAACCTATTTTTCCTTCAACAAAAAAACTTACATTTCAGCCCTTTATACTTACACAAATCTAGCTCTCAAAGAGTGTCAGATGCTGAGTGTTATGCTGAATAAGCCATTGAGACGAAACCTCTGAAAGGAGTGGTCATAGAAAACATGAGCTGTTAACAATAGCCATGGCCAAGAAAGTGCAATAACGCCTTTATTTCCACAGAAGGCTGAAGAAATTTGGCAAGGCCCTTTGACTCCCACCGATTTTTATTGATACACCATAAAAATGTAACCTATCTGGCTCGGTAAGGCAACTGCTCTGCCTGAGACTGCGAGAGACTGCAAGGAGTTCTGATGCAACACGCACAAAATGCTGGGGGATCTCAGCAAGTTAGCCAGCATCTATGGAAACAAGCAAACAGTCGACGTTTCAGGTGAGACCCTTCTTCTGGACTGAGAAGGAAGGGGAAGATGCCAGAATAAGAAGGTTGGGGGGGGGGGGAGAACGGGAAAGCGGCTAGCTGGAAGGTGACAGGTGAAGCCAGGTGGGTGGGAAATGTCAACGGCTGGAGGAAAAAGAATCTGACAGGAGAGGACTGCAGAACTTAGGAGAAAGGGAAGGAGGAGGGGACCCAGAGTGAAATAATAGGCAGGTGAGAAGAAGTGAAAGGTTAGATCGGAGGGGATGGATTTGTTCATTGGAAGGAGAGATCAATACACAGCTCAACATATCACCAAAACCAGCTTCCCCTCCACAAACTTTGTCTATACTTCTCACTGCCTTGGTATAGCAGCCAGCCAAATGAACAACGTCAGCCAACCTGGATATTCTCCTCTCTCCCCTCCGTCATGCTGAAGGTATGAAAGTCTAAAAAGTATGTATAGTCAGGCTCAAGGACAGTTTAATTCTTATTATTAGACTATCAAACAGTCTCCTAGTACAATAAGATCAAAGTTCAAAGTAAAATTTATTATCAAAGTACATATATGTCACTATGTACAACTCTGAGATTCATTTTCTTGTGGGCATACTCAATAAATCAATAAATAATCATTAATTATTAACAGGATCAATGAAAGACCACCCAACCAGAGGGCAGAAGACAAGAAACTGTGCAAATGCAAATATAAATAAATAGCAATAAAGAGCATGAGAGGAAGAGTGTCCTTGAAAGTGAGTCCACTGGTTGTTAGAATGATGGGGCAAGTGAAGTTGAGTGAAGTTACCCTCTTCTGTTCAAGAGCCTGATGGGTGAGGGGTAATAACTGTTTCTGAGTCTGGTGGTGTGAGTCCTGAAGTTCCTGTACATTTTTCCTGGTGACAGCAGTGAGAAGGGAGCATGACCTGTGCGGTGGGGATCCCTGTTGATGGATGCTGCTTTCCTGCAACAGTACTTCATGCCGATGTGCTCAGTGCTGGGGAGGGCTTTACCCACGGTATACTGGGCTGAATGTGTTGGCACGTGGCCAAGTGGTTAAGGCGTTCGTCTAGTGATCTGAAGGTCGCTAGTTCGAGCCTTGGCTGAGGCTGCGTGTGTGTCCTTGAGCAAGGCGTTTAACCACACATTGCTCTGCGACGACACCGGAGCCAAGCTGTATGGGTCCTAATGCCCTTCCCTTGGACAACATCAGTGGTGTGGAGAGGGGAGACTTGCAGCTTGGGCAACTGCCAGTCTTCCATAAAAAAACCTTGCCCAGGCTTGCGGCCTGGAAACTTTCCAAGGTGCAAATCCATGGTCTATTGAGACTAACGGAAGCCTACACACTGGGCTAAATCCACTACTTTTTGTAGGAATACATGGCCTCTTGACCTCATGATCTATCTTGTTATGGCCTTGCACCTCATTGTCTGCCTGCACTGCACTTCTTCAGTAAAACTTTATTCTGCATTCTGTTATTGTTTTCCCTTATTCTACCTCGATGCACGGTTGCAATTAAGTGATATACCTGGATAGCCTTACAAAGCAAAATTTTTCACTGTACCTCAGTGCACATGACAGCAATAAACCAGCTTAACCCAGTCTTCGCAGGTTCCTCCAAAATTGCATCGAATCTCCTATCCAATACTCAATAGATATTGTCATTGTTTTTTTTCTGTGCCTTGTAGCACATCGGGCAGCAACCTTTTCATTTCTTTAGCATTTGCCTGTTTTTTTTTAAAGAAGCCGAGTTGCTACCTCAACCCTCTCTACCAAGTACAGATGGAAATCATTCAGGGAGCTGGCCCCGCCGGATTCGAACCCAGGACCACCCTCCTGAGAGTCCGGTGCGGATGCCTCTACACCATTGGCCGGCTGACGCACCAGACATAATAAAAAGCTAAGGTGATTCACAGCTATGATTCTGTAATACAAACTGCACAGGGAAAAGCTACCACCGAGTGGGAAGAACTCTGCTGAGGTGATAGATCTACTGCAGAACATAAATTGCTCGAGAAGGGGAGAATGAACAATATTTTGCCGTGAGATGGAAGGGGCTGTTTGAATGACTGATACTGCACTAATGTATTACTGAGCCAGTTGTAATCAGGAGTGTTTATGTATTACATGACGTCTGTTAGGACTCTACACAGTACATGAATTTAATTATTTTTTAATAGGCACCTGAGACTTTACCAAGTAATGACCTCCTGATATTGCGTGTGTGGGCGAGGACACACAGGAAATGGAAATACACAGGTGAGTCAGCTTAGTGGCTTGCAGACAGCTCAATAGTTGTGATGGGAGAGTCCTGGGTAAAGGCTGAACCCCTCTCTGCATTCTGTGCCAGCTG
Organism: Hypanus sabinus; assembly: GCF_030144855.1. NCBI lineage: Eukaryota > Metazoa > Chordata > Chondrichthyes > Myliobatiformes > Dasyatidae > Hypanus > Hypanus sabinus. The sequence goes on from NC_082706.1 coordinate 15,519,581, forward strand.
AGAGCAGTTGCCAAATCGGGATATCTTTAAAGGATATAAACAATGATTGTCAAAGTGGAAATAGGGAAGTCATGTTGTAAGACCATAAGACATAGGAGCAGAATTAGGCCATTCTGCCCATCGAGTCTGTTCCACCATTCCATCATGACTGATCCTGGATCCCACTCAACCCCATACACCTGCCTTCTCACCATAACCTTTGACTCTTCTTCTGGCTCTTCACATGGCCTTAGATCACCTGGACAATGCAAACACCTACATCAGGATGCTGTTTGTTGACTATAGCTTAGCATTTGACATCATCATTCCCACAGTCCTGCTCAACAAGCTACAGGGTCTGGGCTTCTGTACTTCCCTCTGCAATTGGATCCTTGACTTCCTAACAAGAAGACCACAATCTATGCAGATTGGTGATAATATCTCCCCTTCGCTGATGATCAACACCGGCGCACCTCAGCAGTGTGTGCTTAGCTCACTGTTCTACTCTCCCTATACCCATTACTGTGTGGCTAGGCATAGCTCAAATACCATCCTTCAAGTTGCTGATGATAAAACCACTGCTGGTAGAATCTCCAGATGGAGATCAGAGGGCATACAGGAGCAAGATACATCAGCTAGTTGAGTGGTGTCGCAGCAACAACCTTGCAGTCGACGCTAGTAAGATGAAAGAGCTGATTGTGGACTTCACGAAGGATAAGATGATGGAACACAAACCAATCCTCATAGAGGGATCAAAAGTGGAGTGAGTGAGCAATTTCAAGTTCCTGGGTGTCATGATCTCTGCGGATCTAACCTGGTCCCAACATATTGATGCAGCTATAAAGAAGGCAAGACAGTGGCTATATTTCATTAGGAGTTTGAAGGGATTTGGTTCGTCATCTAAAACACTCAAAATCTTCTATAGCTGTACTGTGGAGAGCATTCTGATGGGCTGCATCACTGTCTGGTATGGCAGTGGTGGGGTGGTGGGTGGGGGGCAGCACTACACAAGATCAAAAGAAGTTACAGAAAGTTGTTAAATTAATCAGGTTCATCTTGGGTACCAGCCTCCATAGTATCCAAGACACAAGGAGTGGTGCCTCAGAACGATGGCGTCCATTAAGGACCCCCCAACACCCAGGATATCCCCTCTTCTCACTGTTACCACTGGGCAGGAGGTACAGAAACCTGAAGGCATACACTCAACGATTCAGGAACAGCTCCTTCCCCTCTAACATACAATTCCTAAACGGACATTGAACCCATGAACTCTACCTCACTTTTTTATATATTATTTCTGTTTTGTACTATTTTTAATCTATTCAATATACATATATATACTTACTGTAATTGATTTACTTTTTCTTTCTGTGTTATTATGTATTGCATTGAACTGCTGTTGCTAAGTTAAATTTCACGACACATGCGGGTGATAATAAGCCTGATTCTGATTCTCCCAGGGCAGAAATGCCGAGTACTGGGACACATGTGTTTAAAGTGAGAGGGCGGAGGTTTAAAGGAGATGTGCAGGGCAAAGTTTTATTTTTAAGCTGAGAGTGTGGTAGGTGCATGATCAGGGCTACTGGAGGTGGTGTTGGCAGCTGATACAATTTAAGACACTCTGAGTAAGGCACAGGGTCCTTAAGGTTGTCATAGCTAGGGGAGGTAATGGAGACAAGCTCCCACTACCTACTAAATGCTCCCAAAGGCATGCGCCTCAGGTAGCCTCTGACAACCAAGTCCAGCTCCTGGCCTTCACGTGGGGCTTAGTTACCAAGCCCAGAAGAACCGTTTCTACTGACAGGAGAGGGGGCAAAGGCAGGTTACAGGTGCCTTAAAACCAGTTGCTTTGGGCAGCTGGGTCTCATCAGCCATCTAGGAGAAGGAAAACTCTGATCTCAAACTTCCGCTGCCTTGTAGCTATACCCACTCATGGGGAAGGGCTTCAGGAGTAAACCCCGAGGGAAAAATCTGGAGCTGGAGTCCCTACATCGACTTCAATGCTGCCTGCAACTCCTGCAGCGTTGCTTGTGCCATACTGTATCGAGCTCTCCCATTCCTTTGCCTTCATCAGATGCACGGGCAACAGCTTGCTCTCGATATTGTACTGCCCTGGCTTGCACATGTAGACAGTTAGGACACAACATCCATGGTCAACCCTGGCCAACGGAGGCCTCAAGTTAGGCACATGAATACACAGTAAATGGAAGGCTGTGGATCCTACACAGGAAGGAGAGAATTAGCTTAATTCAGCATCACGTTCATCGCATTTCCTCTTTCCACTGTCTCACTGACCACTTCAAGCTGAAGTCACAACTAGTGCTGTGGGACCATTGGGAAGAAGCATTGCAGATACAGACACGCACCCCCACCCCCTGTGTTTGTTTAGTTCAGCACTCGTTTGTAACATGCTTACTTCTTAGTTTTAAAACTTGGGAAGGTTTAATGAAGAACCCACCAAGACAAAGGACTACTGTACTGAAAGGTCAGTACTGTAGTTCTGCGTAGTTTAGGGTTGTTTAGATGAGCCCTTTTTTAGCTTGACACCAATTAACTATTTATAAGTAAATAGCTCATATGCCCTTTTGCAACCTCTGTCTTCTGTTTCACTTACTGGATCTTCAAATACGCCTCCGTGTTACACAGACTGGTATAGAAACACCAGTGCCCATGAACGATAAAGGCTACAGAAAGTCTGGTCCATCACAGGCACAACCTTCCCCACCATTCTGTACACTCACATGGGGTGCTGCCATGAGAAAGCAGCATCCATCACCAAAGAACCCTCCCCCACCCCATCCAGGCCATGCCCTTTTCTCACTACTACCATCGGACAGGAGGTACAGGAGCCTTGGGTCCCACACCACCAGGTTCGGCCATCAGACTCCTGAACCAGTGTAGGTAACTACATTCACCACTGCACTGATTCTATGATCCACAGACTCACTTTCAAAGGTGCCTTGCAACTCATTCTCAGTTTTATTTTTTATTTGCACAGCTTGTCTCCTTTTCCACATTGGTTGTTTGGCTGTCTTTATTTGTTTCTGTATAGTTTTTCATATTTTTTTCATATTGTATTTCATTATTTTCATATTTTTTTCATTTTTCATATTGTAATCCTTTAAACTTCCTGTCTTTGGACTGGGGAGGAAACCGATGCAGTCACAGTGAGTTGCTCTCTTGCCTATACAGCTGCATCAATATGTTAGGTCCAGGTTATTGAGATATTGGTACCCAGGAACTTGAAATTGCTCACCCTCTCCACTTCTGAATCCTTCAATGAGGATTGGTTTGTGTTCCCTCGTCTTGCTCTTTCTGAAGTCCACTATCGGTCCTTTCGTCTTACTGATGTTGGGTGCCAGGTTGTTGCTGCGACACCACTCAACGAGCTGGCATATCTCACTCCTGTATGCCCTCTCGTCACCTTCTGAGATGCTGTCAACGACGGTTGTATCGTCAGCAAATTTATAGATGGTACTTGAGCTGTGCCTAGCCACACAGTCATGTGTTATATAGAGAGTAGAGCAGTGGTAATACAATTGTTTTACAGTGGCCAATTAGTCTACCAAATTCTAAAGCCTAATGTTTATGAATCTGGCCTGGTCAGTGAGTCATTGTTCACTTGGGCAATGATCACAGAAACCCAACGTGTAGATGAAACACTTTTTCACATCGCCTGTGGGTCTTCTGAAATTGTGCGTCCTCTCAATATCAACGCTTGTGCTTTGGGGAAATGTTCCTTCTGATGCTAGAAGCTGCCTCTGCTGTCTGCAGCAGGCAGAGAGCAGACAACCAGTGGTGGCTTGTACCTTGATCGTGTGAACACGGGCTACGAACAGGCTGAGCTTTGATATTCGGCACATTCTGAATTAATTGCCTCACGCACTCAGAGGAATTGCCGTTTGGGTGAGATTACAGAGGGCAGCTAGCTTTCTCAAGGAGACAGAGAAAAAAAACACATCCCAATTTTCAAGAGAGGCGGGGAAGGATTAGCAAAATTAATTTCTTGCATCTGGCAAACATAAAGGCATTTGTGCAAGGTTCATGCTTGGGATGTAACATAATCTGTAAAACGAGCGAATTATTCCACTTAATCATTTAAACAAGATTGCCGTAATGTGTTTGCAGTAGGGAGGGCTGAGATCTGTGGTCAGTGCCAGCGTTCGTCCCCCTAGTCAGTGTCCTGGGTCACTGGCGTTGACCCGACCCATCTGGAGTCCATCCGTCATCCGCCGACAACTTCCTGAGACACCTCCCTCCATTTCCTGCTGCCTTCCCCACCGCGCTCGCCGGCTTCCAGAACGGCAAATCCGCCCGAGCCCGATGCAATCCCGCTCCCATCCCCACACCGCCAGCCATCAATCCCGGCAACTTCAACATCTCTCGGATCTCGGGAAAGCGGTCAGGTTTGGGAACCGAGGGTGGGTTTTCTCTCTCTCTCTCTCTTCCCATGATCTGCATTCTTTGCTTGTGCAGCAATCTATTTTCTGCCAGAGAAGTATAATACGCGAACGCTACGGTTTAAACATAAATCCACGCGACGATCTCACGATCTGTGCAGTTCGTTCAACTTCACAGCGTTATTGGATGTCGCTGAGCCAGTTGTTATGCTTCCTTCACAAGTTTGCATCGATTCAGATAAAGTATGAAAATAAGTCAGAATAAATATTCATGGCGCCCATCTCCCAGGTAAATAGCAGGATATTTTCAGAAGAAAAACAAATCTCCTTCTATCCTGCCCTTTCAAATTTAGACGTAGCATGGGCTAGCATTCCCTCGACTCTCCTATCAGACTTTACAAGGTCAAAATTCAAAACACACAACAAATGGATATTCCCTGAGGGATTTTTTTTTTTAAAAAGGCACAAGAAGAGGACTGGTACTAGGACCCAAGGGAGAAGTTAAAGATGGAAAGGAAAGAGGCATACAATGTTGTCAAAGGGCCCTGGAGAATGGAGAGACTTAGCAGTTGACAAAGATGACCAGAAGAGGAGAAATAGAGCGAGATGTTACCAATGGGAGACAGGTTTATTTTTTTTAAAGTAGATAGATATGGGTCCTTTACACGCAGAGACAGAAGCAATTATAGGAAACGGAAATAACAAGAACATCGTGTAAATACTTCTGTACCTCATTTCATCTCAGAAGATAACAGAATTTACCTGGAAAATGAGGACGTTAAGAAAATTTAACACAATATAAAATAAAAGAATGGAAATGAAATCCTATACATTTCCTCGCCTATGCTACAAGATCTCAAAATGAATGGGTGCAGAGAACAAGAATACATTGATTTTTATCTTCTAGAACTATCGGGGTTCTGGACTGGTCTCCATCATTTTGAATATAACCTCGTTCAACAGGAGGAAGGGAGAAGAGGTGTACAGTCATTAGATTGACAAGAGAGCACTGAAATTTATTTTGAGGCACAGAGCAACAGAGCAATCATTTGATTAGTTCAACCCTTCATAGTTCAGTCTACAGTGAGGGATTGGCAGTGGAGAGAGTCAACAGCCTTAACTTCCTGGGTACCACCACGTCAGCATGTAGCTGCACTAACAAGGAAGGTACAACTGAGTCTTTCATTTCTGGGGTGGTGAAGGAAGTTTGACTTGTCAGTAAACACTCTCACGTCCACAGATGTACTGTTGAAGCTGTTTTGACTGGTTGCATCGGGGCCTGGTACAACACGTTGAATGCGCGGGAGCATGTGAACCTTCAAAGAATAGTGGATCAGCTCAATACATGATGGACACACCCTGAACCACCATCGGGAATGTCTACAGGAAGCACTGCCCCAAGAAGGCAACATACTTCATCAAAAATCCTCACCATCCAGGCCATGCTATCTTCTCACAGCTACTATCAGGTGCAAAAGCCTGAAGTCCCACATCACCAGGATCAAGAACTTGCACTTCCTTCGACCATTCTGTTCTTGAACCATCTGACACAACCCTAATCACTACAGTTCTTTGTACTAAAGTAGACTTTTTGTTCTAATTGTGTTCTTGGAATTGTGCTCTTTGCTGTAAATATCGTATGTAATTTATTTTTAATCCATATTTTTCTTGAAACTTTCTAATGCCCAAGTTGGTGCAGTCTTCCATTGATTCTCTTATGGGTTATTATTCTATTATGGATTTATTGAGTATGCCTGCAAGAAACTAAATCTCAGGGTTGTATATGTGACACTGCTGTAAGTGAGTTTTTACTGCACTTGTGCATATGTCAATAAACTCAACTTTGATTTTGACTTTCAGATGTTGGCTAAAGGGAAACCAGACACATAATTTTATAAAGCTGTAACTGAACAAAAGGTTGTAATACAGGTGAGGGACATGTGTGTTTGAGCCTAATGCACTGAGCACTGCACAAAAGATCAAGGAAAAACCTGGTAAGATAAGAGGATCATTGCTTGGGGTTCAGCTATTTACAATCTACACTCAATGGCTACTTTATTAGGTACACCTGCTCGCTGATGCAAATATCAAATCAGCCAATCATATGACAGCAACTCAATACATAAAAGCATGCAGACATGATCAAGAGTTGTTGTTCAGACCAAATATCAAAATGGGGAAGAAATGTGATCTAAGTGACTTTGACCATGGAATGATTGTTGGTGCCAGATGGGGTGGTTTGAGTATCTCAGAAACTGCTGATCTCCAAGGACTTTATGCACAGCAGTCTCCAGAGTTTACAGAGAATGGTTTTAAAAAAAATTCATTGGTTTTGGAGGCTCGTGTGCCTCATTGACCTGGAGAGCTGTGTTGTCTAGAGTGAGGGCTTTCTGCTTTGGCTCTTGCAGGGTCTTCCAAGCCAAAAAAATCTCAGACTAAGAGTGATCCACCAGTCCTCCAGACCAGGGCGAACAACCCTGACTGATCAAAAGAATAAATTGTTACAGAAACAGCAATGAAGCGTCCTTCTACATCTGTGTGTGACGGAGGAGCCCGAACGACACCAGGGGCACAATAGAGAAGATGGCCGAGGACAGACAGAGATGGAAGAACCTCATTGCTGCCTGAATCGCCAGCGGCATAACGGGCAGCAAGTAAGTAGGCAGAGGTGGAGTTGAGATATTAAATGTTGGGGCAGGATTAGTGGTCCTACACTGGCTAACATTTCTCAGCAACTGCTGCAATGTGAGTGAGATGTGGAGTGAATCTCCAAGCTGCTCCAAAATGCACCTTACGTTCAGGTACATCATTGGCCAATCCCCTCTTTAGTACTACACCTTTGATTTAGGGCTTTCCGAAGAATCTGACTGACAATGAAGCACATTCTGAGATGTTGCCACCAGTGGAGCATTGCAGCAGTCAATTTTTACACAGGAAGATCCCACAGACCTTCAGGCTGCAGTGAGTAAATAATCTGTCTTGTTTGTTTAGTGTAACATTAATTGAGGCGTAAAGATCGATCAGGACCCCTGCTTCTTCTCCCAAGCACTTCCTCAGGATCCAATAGAGAAACAAGATAGGGTCTTGGTTTAGTGTCTCACCCAGTGGATGGTGTTTTCAACATCTTAGACTTTCCTTGGTGTTGTTCCCACAAGGTCATACAAAAATTTCACTTTCATGCTTCAAGAAGGGGGACTTGAACCCAGAAGCTGCTGATGTTTATCAGGGTGTGTAAAACCATTAGGGATATAGAATGCACACAGTCTTTTTCCCAGGGAAAGGGAATCAAAAACTTAGGGCAGGGGTTCCCAATCTAGGATCCACAGACCCCTCAATGATAAGGCCCCATGGCATAAAAAAAGATTGGGAACCCTGACCAAGGTGAGAGGGTAAAGATCAGAAAAGGATCCGGGCAACTCCTTCATGCAGTGGGTGGTGTGTATATGGAACAAGCTGCCAGGGGAGTCTGTTAAAGCAGGTCCAAACTTGGTGGCCACTTTATTAGGTACACCTGCTTGTTAATGCAAATATTTCATCAGCCAATCACGTGGCAACAACTCAATGTGTAAAAGCATGCACAGATGGTCAAGAGGTTCAGGTATTATTCAGACCAAACATCAGAATGGGGAGGAAATGTAATCTAAGTGAATTTGACTGTGGGATGTTTGTCGGTGCCAGATGGGGTGGTTTGAGTATTGCCTGAACCTGCTACTCTCCCAGGATTCTCATGTACAACAGTCTCTGGAGTTTACAGACAATAGTGCAAGCAACAAAAAACATCCAGTGAGCGGCAGTTCTGAAGATGAAAATGTCTTGTTCATGAAAGATCTGAGGAGAATGGCCAGACTGTTTCAAGCTGACAGGAAGGCAACATTAACTACACTTTACAACAGTGATATGCAGAAGAGCATCTCTGAGTGCACAACATGTCAAACCTTGAAGTGAATGGGCTACAGCAGCAAAAGACCACATCAAGTTCCTTTTGTGTACGTAATGAAGTTTAACCGAGTGAATGTAAAAGACGTCGGGGTAGGTACATAGATAGGAGAGGTCAGGGCTAGCTTAGATTGGCAAATAGGATTAACTTTGATGGACATCTCAATCAGCATGAACATGTTTGTCTGAAGGGCTGTTATCCTTTGACTTGGAGTGGAGAAAGCGACAGACTGTGCCACAATTTACTCAACTGCCTTTGGTTTGGCCCCAACCTTTGAGGCTGCGTTAGCAGACCCCATCCAGAAATGTGGTGGCACATTCTATCGTTGGTGTTGCCTGGTTTGCAGGCTGAAAAAATCGCCCAGTCTTTCCGCCAGAGGCAAGTTGCTTGTGGGGGGGGGGGGGGTCACCCCATAGCATTCCTGATCACCTCCTGCCCACGGATCTTATATAATCCTCACCAGAATAGCGACCTCAATCTGTGATACGGAGTGAGCGGGAATGCTTTACGGTACAGTACCTGAAATCGGCGCATGTCCCGAGGGTTCCCCGCTGTTTTCAAACAGTTCTGATTACACTTCAGGAAGAACTTCAAGAAGAATCTGAAAACAAAACAAACATACTTTTTCACTGATGTGCCCCGCAAGAAGCAAAGAACCCTGCAATAAAATCCACATTTCCTTAACTCTGGGAATTCTCTGTTGCAGGAACATGGTAACTAGGAGCAGCAGTGGGAGTGGGTCGGTCAGCCACTCAAATCTTCCCACCAGTTAAGAAGATCATGTTCAATCTGATTGGAACCTGAAGTCTGCATTCCTGTCTACCCACAGAACCTTTCACCCCCTCGCTTATCAAAAATCTATTGGCCTCTGCCTTAAAGACTCTGCATCCACCTTCCTTTGAGGAAGAGAGTTCCAAAGACTCATGACCCTCTGACAGAAAGAAGTTGGCCTCATTTCTGTTAAATTCAGATTTATTCCATATCACATCATTGCCCTTGATAAAGGTCATCTCCTCTTGTGTTTCAATGCTGACCCTTGACCCCTGGTTCTACATCCTCCCATAGGAGGAAATATCCTCTCCATGTCCACTCTGCAAATCCCTTAGGGTCTTACATACTTCAATCAAGACCCTTTCCAGTCATTCCAAACTCTAGTAGGTACAAGTCAGTTCTATCCAACTTAGGTAATTTAATTGTTTATTTTTTATTTAAAGGTACAGCACAGTTACAGGCCCTTCCAGCGCAATGAGCCCGCACTGCCCAATTACTCCCACGTGACCTATATGTCTTTTGAAAGTGAGATGAAACCAGAGCACCTGGAGGAAACCCATGTGCTTATGGGGAGACTGTACAGTGGCGGAAACGAACCCGGATTGCTGGTGTTGTCACAGCATTGTGCTAACTGCTGTGCCCCACTAATATTACTCCACTGTATTCTCCCTTTGTGCAGACCACTGGCAACTGAGATCTGTAGTTCACAGCAAAGGACTGGAGAGGAAGGTGCAGTAGAGAGAGGAGGAAGACAGCACTCTGTTGCACAAACTGAGAGATGTGGCAAGGATCTGCTAGTAGTTAAGCAGGGATGGAGTAGAGGGGATAGATTGTGGTCTAAAATGGGAGGAGGGCGATGACTACAATAGGTTTATGGGCCGCCATTAATTTCTAATTCCTGGATGTATTCTGCCACAACCTTCCTCGAAACTGAAAGTGTCGTTCCTGAGACCAAGGTATTTCCGAATCAGGGTTATTGAGGAATCAGTTCAGTGCTGGGGTGAGTGAAGTTATCCACACAGGGTCAGGAGCCTGATGGTTGAAAGGTAATAACTGCTCCTAAGCCTGGTGGTGTGGGACCTAAGCTCCTGTATCTCCTTCTTGATGCCTACAGCGAGAGAGAGCATGGACTGGGTGGAGCGGGTTTTGGACGATGGATTTTGCTTTCTTGTGGTAGTGCTCTGTGTAGATGGGATCAATAGTGTGGTATCGAGTCACACGAAGGGTCAACTTGCCTGAGATGGCAGATTACCTTTTCCAAATGACACCAGTCAACCAGATAATCCAAGCTTTATGGCTACTATTACTGAGAATTCTTATTTTTTTTAAAAAAATTCTAGAGTTATTTGTGTTTAAGTACCCCCAGCTCCTGTGACGGGATTTGAACTTACGGTTCCAGATCAATGTTTGGGGTGCTCGCCAATAATCTAATCACAACACTACCTTACCCCAAATACTTCAACTCATATTCTCAGTATTATCTATCCACTCTTCGATCTGTCCATCCATCCAACTATCTATCTGTCCACCCATCCGTCTATTCATCCATCCATCCACCCATCCATTCTTCTATCCAACCACTGAATTCATTTATTTACCTCTTTATTTTAAAAATTTGAACAATTTTCTTCAGCACATTGGTTGTCAATCTTTATTTAAATAAAGAGTTTTCATAAATTCTATTGTATCTCTTTATTTTCCTGAAAATGAATCTCAAGATAATATATGTGACATATGCATACTTTTAATATTAGTATTAGACTTTGATGCCCACCCCCTACCCTTTTATCTTTGTTTTTAAACAGAGCCCTTGATTAACGCACACAAAATACTGGAGGAACTCAGCAGATCAGGCAGTATCTACGGAGGGAAATAAACAATCAAAGCCTTGGGCCGAGATCCTTCATCATAGCTTACATCCAGTTCACTGTCACCATCTGTTCTTCATAACTCTCATGTCGTCCAAATCTCTGTTCTAATTCCCACCCGTTCGCCCAGCATCTCTGAGCTCACTGACCTAGTTAGGAAGCACCTCAATAGTAAAACATTTATCCTTATTGTCTAATCTCTGTTATATCCTGAACACTACAAACACTGCCCTTCGATTTGTTAACTCCTCCAGCTCTGAGATCCATAAGCAACTCTGTGCTTCTCTAATCTAGGCCTTCTACCCACCCCTGTGTGTGACTACACCATTCCCAGCCTTGCCTCGAGCTGCTTAGAATTGCCTCCCTAAACCTTCCTCCTTCTCTCTCCTCCCTCATGAAGGGAAAAACAAAATAAAAACTGAAGATCACACAAAATGCTGGTGGAACGCAGCAGGCCAGGCAGCATCTATAGGGAGAAGCGCTGTCGACGTTTCAGGCCGAGACCCTTCGTCAGGACTAACCGAAAGGAAAGATAGTAAGAGATTTGAAAGTAGGGGGGGAGGGGGAAATGCGAAATGATAGGAGAAGACCGGAGGGGGTGGGATGAAGCTAAGAGCTGGAAAGGTGATTGGCAAAAGTGATACAGAGTTGGAGAAGGGCAAGGATCATGGGACAGGAGACCTAGGGAGAAAGAAAGGGAGAGGGGAGCACCAGAGGGAGATGGAGAACAGGCAAGAGTGATGGGCAGAGAGAGAGAAAAAAAAGGGGCGGGTTAGAGAAGTTAATGTTCATGCCATCAGGTTGGAGGCTACCCAGGCGGAATATAAGGTGTTGTTCCTCCAACCTGAGTGTGGCTTCATCTTGACAGTAGAGGAAGCCCATGGGAATGGGACATGGAATTAAAATGTGTGGCCACTGGGAGATCCTGCTTTCTCTGGCGAACAGAGCAGACAAACTGGAGATGCTAGAATTCATTTACTTATTTTAAATTTAGGGATACAGCATGGTAACAGGCCCTGTGAGCCTGCACCACCTAATTACAGTGTGTGACCTGTTAACCCGTATGTCTTTGGAATGTGGGAGGAAACCATGGCACCCAGAGCAGTCACGGGGATGACATACAAAGTCTTCACAGACAGTGGCAGGAATTGAACCTGGTTCACTTGCGCTGTGATAGCATTTGGCTAACCGCTACGTTAAAGAAGAAGAAGAATAGCCCTTAACTCGGCAGTGGAGTTATCGGGGCACCGTCATGACGGTGTTTCCGTAGCAAGCTGTTCTTGTTTTTACAAGGCTGAGTTGCTAGCTCGACGCTCAACCCGACTTGGATTCGAACTCGGGAATCTTCGTTCCGGGGTCCGGTGCCGATATTATTGCGCCACCAAGCGGGACAAAACTGCTATGTTAGCCGTCCAGGAAATCTAAAATAATATCAGAAAATGCTGCCACTCCAGTGCTCAGTGCTCTGATTTATGAAGGGCTTTCAGTGGCTTTACAGATTCCCAGATCCCTTTGTTCCACCACACACCTCAGTGCCTTACTAACCACTGTGCATGTCCCCTCCTGGTTTATCTTGCTAAAGTGCCGCATCTCACACTTACCTGCATTAAGTTCCCTCTGCCATTTTCCCAGCTGGTCAAGACCTTAATTCAAACTTTGATAGCCTTCCTCGCTGTACACTATGCCCCCAAATAGGTGTCATCTGCAAATTTCCTGATCTGCTTTACCACGTTATCATCTGTGACAAACAACAACAGACCAGCCCCAATACCAGTGGCACACCATGAGTCACAGGCCTCCAGTCAGAGAGGCAACCCTCTACTACCTTTACTTGCTAAGCCAATGCTGAATCCAATTTACTGCTTCATCCTGAACGAGTAAAATATTCCACAACATTTCAAGACTGCAATAACTACCTTACAAATAACTGAATTTATAGATTACTAAATGTTTCCTGAATACAAAATACCCTGTTCAGTTTCTAATATGCTCCAGGAATTGAAAACAAGTTGATAATGAGTGGGCTGGCAAAAATACTGAGGTTAAGTACCTATTGCTTGGGTCTGCACACAGCTGTATCTGGTTATTAATGTGCGGCTCTTTTACTGTGATTTATTTTACACAATGTGGTGACAAATCTACTTCAACGTCAAGTCTTCAATGAGACTGTGTAGCAGGAGCTGCGTCTGGTTCCCATTTGTAAAACAGGCCTATCATTAAAATACTGCCCACACTTACGTCAACCATGTTATTTGCGACCCATATTTCCTTTTGGGTGGTAGAGTGGAGAATTGTCTCTACCAAAGGAGGTGTAAGGTAGTCCTTCCCTCTGCAAGCCTACAGATCACCCATGGGCAAGGTGTGTAGCATCTGCTTAGCCCCTCGATCAGGGTCACATGAAGCCAAGGGATGATTGTATGAGCAGCTGGTGCATATCACAAGTCCTGGTTATGCGACCACTGACACCAGGCAGACAATCTCTGAAGAGTATTGATAATAGCTGGTAAAGACGCTGCCCAGAAGAAAGCAATAATGAACTACTTCTGTAGAAAAGTTTGCCAAGAACAATCATGATTGCCTACATCATAGCTGACTTGTAATCTTAAGGTCAATTAAGGATGGAAGAGGAGATGAGGAAAAGAGCAGGAGTAAAGAAGTTTTTTGAAAGGTTATAGCTTTACTTGTCAGGTGTGTTAATTGTGTCAAATCAAATCAGCGAGGATTGTGCTGGGCAGCCCACAAGTGTTGCCATGATTTCGGCACCAACATAACATGCCCAAAACTTAATAACCCGGATCTCTTTGAAGACAGGAGGAAGCCGGAGCAACTTGAGGAAACCCATGCAGGCACATGGAAAATGTACAAACCCCTTAAAGACAGCGGTGCAAATCCTACTGCTGGCACTGTAAAGTGGTTGTGCTAATCGCTACATTACCATGTTGCCCCAAGGCTGCCCAACGATTCAAACCTGCTCTGCCATTCAATATGGTCATCTAGGTCATTGTCATATTCATTTACTAACCCCTTGTCCATTGATATTCCCTTTTTGTCCATCTCTGGTTTGAATGACCACAATGGCTTAGTCTCCATAATCATCCAGAATTCATAAGTTTCACCAACACTCTGAGCAAAACTATTTCTCCTCACCTTCCACCCAATTCTGACACTCTGTCTAATGTGCCCAGACTCCTCAGCTGGATAAGCATTCCCCTGCATCCATCCCATAAAGCCTGATAAAAATGTTGATAGTAAGATTGCCTATCATTCTTCTAAAGTCCAGAGAATACAGCCCCAGCCTCCTCAATCATTGTTCCTAAAGCAAACCCATCTGGTAAATCTTTACTGGCCTCATTCCTACAGACATTTAGGGCAACAATGAAGGTCCTCCATCTCTGGCGGTGTTCAGGGCTTCCTTCATTGTGTCAGTAGCTTCCTCTCGGTTTTCACTACTGTCAGTCATGCAGGTCCTGGGTGGGGACTCAGGAATACCATCACACTCAGATGTAGAAGGATTCTTCATTGCTGTTTCTGTAACGGTTTTGTTTTACCAGTGAAGGTTGTTGGCCCTGAACTGTACCCCTGAACCTGGCAGACCAGTGGGCCGACCTTAGTCTGGCCTTTACCCTTTGACCTGTTTGGCGTAGGTGACCCTACCAAGAGCCAAAGCACAATGCCCCGACTCCAGCCAACATAGCTCTCCAGGTTATTGAGGCATGCAAGCCTCCAAACCCAACAACAAGGCTGTGGTCCTCTTTGAGGAGTGCCCTCATAGGCAATGAATATATAATGAATGGAGAGATTTGGACTATATTGACACAGGAGTGACTAGATGGCATTAGCTTAATTAGTTCAGCACAGCACTGAGGGCCGAAGAGCCTGTCCTGTGCTGTACTGCTCTGTGTTCTAATGGGGAAGTTCTTTCTAACATGGAACAAGTATAGGCAAATGGGATGAGCTCAGTTGGCCACAGTATGGCTCTTGACCTCACAGTCTACCTCGTTATGACCTTGAACATGATTATTTGGCTGCATTGCACTTTCTTCGTAGCTGCTACTCTTTATTCTGCATCATTATTGTTGATCTAGTTCTACCTCAGTGCACTGGGTAATGAATTGATCCTTATGGCCAGTATGCTTGGCACAGTTTCCACTGTATTTCAGTACATATGATTTGCCCCACTGTGTGGTGAACTGAGGCTGAGACGATGAAGCTCAGGTGTTCGGGTCCAGGGACTCAATTCTGTTGCTTGCTGTAGTGTTTGCACGATCTGTTCTTTCTCTCTCTCTCTCTCGGTCATTTTTTTTAAATTGTGTTCTTGTTTTGGAAGCTGCCTGTAAGTAGATGAATCTCAAGATTGTATCATTTATACCTGCTTTAATGTCCTCTGAACTTTGATCATGTGGCAATAATAAACCAATACATCCAGGTCCGTGTCAATTAGTTGGGCCAAAAGGCCTGTTTCCATGCTGTATTACTCAATGAGCTCTCATAAATACATCCTTCCTTAGTTAGGAGAACAAAGTTGTCCACAATACTCCAGATGCATTCTCAGCAAGGTCCTACAAAATTGCAGGAAGTGCTCTATACTCATATACCTCTTAATACTTGGTACAGCTGCACGATGGTCCTACTGGAGTACAAACACACCCAGGTACCTTTGAACATCAACATTACCAAATCGCTCACCATTTAACTCATTTTTTACTGTTACATACACCAAAGTGGATAATGTCACATTTTTCCACATTATTCTGTAACCCATCCGCCACGTCCTCACCCTTGCACACCACGATGAAGATTTGCTTTGTTGCATATACATCAAAATATGCAATGAAAGGTGTAGTTCCCTTCAAATCAAATCAGCAAAGACTGTGCTGGGGAAAGCCCGTAAGCGTTGTCGCACTTCTGGCGCCAATATAGCATGCCCAGAATGCTCTAACCTAAACCCTAACCACAAGTCTTTGAACTGTGGGGAGAAACTGGAGCACTCGGTCACCAGGGGAATGTACAAAACCCCACAGACGGTGGTGGCACTTGTGCACTGATCGGTGATCACTGGCATCCTAACCGCTATGCTACCGAGCCCCCCCCCCCCCCCCCACCCATATCGCCCCGAATCCTCTTTACGTGCGCACAATCCCTGCCGTACTGCCAGCAAACTCGGAAGTGTAAGGCTGGACCTCCCCGGCCAAACTATTGTTATGGATTGTGAAAACCTCGAAGAGGTCAGTGCCAGGTTTCGACGGGAGGTTTAAATGAGCCGTAGCCTACACACTTCAACCTCTGCGAGCACAGCTCGATTTAGTGCCTTCTCGAAGAAGGCAACATTCAATCAATAACCAGTCCAAGCATCTCTCGATCCATATTTGGTGGACAGGTTTGAATTATAACCTTAAATTGATCTTACAAGAAAAACATACTCTGTTTCCATGTTGCTGTTGCAATCTCTTTCTGATGCGATTGTCAGTTACAAAACTTCCCGTTTTACTTGCCTCCTGTAGATATTTGTAACAGGGGTTCTTTACAGTTCAGAATCAGTCTCACCATCAAACACTCTCAGAGCAGGGGCAGCACATGTTGATTAAAGAATAAAGCTCCCTCTGTAGTCTCCCAGCAAACATTCACAGTGCAGGCACAGAGCAGTTTAGATACAGAGTCAAGCTCTCTCTACCCTCTCCCATCAAACAGTCCCAGGAGATATGATATGGTTTGCACATAGAGCAAAGCTTCCTCTACACTGTCTTATCAAACATTCCCAAAGCAGGGATAGTAAGGGTTTGCTATATAGTAATGCTCCCTTTCATTCTGATGGAAGTTCACTGCCTGAGTTGCTAATGCTATTTCTCTCTACCATCAAGCAGGAGATACAAAAGTCTTAGGTCCCATACCATCAGGTCCAGAAACAGTTATCACCCTATAACCATCAGGTTCCTGATCCAGCATGGTTAACATCACTTACCTCAATGCTGAAATGACTCCAAAAACTATAGACTCACTTCCAAAGACTCTATAGTTCCTGTTCTCAATATCACTGATGTACATTTTTATTTATTATTCAAATGATTTTTGTACATTCGTTCTTCATTAGTCTTTGGTGTGTACTGTTTTTCAGAAATTTTACTGTATTTCTTTATTTTCTTGTAAGTGCCCGCAAGAAAATGAATCCCAAGGTAGTCTACGGTAACATACGGTAACGATAATAAACTTTGACTCTCCGAAAAAGCTGCCCAACCTGCTGAATATTTTCAGCATTTCCTGCTTTCAGTTCAGATTTCTTGCATCAGCCATTTATTGCCTTTCTAAATCTTCCTGTACACTATTTCAGTTAACAGTTCTGAGGCAGGTACACCACAGGTTAACTTCAGTTATGACCTTCTCTGCAACAATACCTTCTCTTCAGAAATAGCTCAATGGTTGAAAAATGTTTTGGAACCCTGAAAGATTTCCAGACAATCCCATTTCCTCCCACATCCCAAAGGTGCGTGGGTTGAAACATTCACTGGCCTCTGTAAATTACCTCAGTGTGTAAGTGAGTGGTAAAATCTGGCAAGATTTGGTGGGGGGGCGGTGCTTGGGAGACAGGGGAAACTAGAGGGGAGTGGGATATTCTAAGAGCTGCCAATGACCCAATGGCCCAATGGGCCAAAATTGCCTTCTATGTCATAAGGAATCATGCTACAGTGTCAACACTAATCTTCTTTCCTTTCTTCCGAACCTGAGAGCACTCGGTTTTTCTGAACTGCCCATCACACTGCTGGTGTTTAGGGCAGCAGTGAAGGTCCTCCATCTCTGGTTTTCCTCCAGCATGCCAGTGGCTTCTTCTCGGTTTTCACTGCTGTCAGTCACGCAAGTCTCAGGTGGGGACTTGGGAATAATATCGCACTCAGACATTGCTGTTTCCGTCACAGTTCTGTCTTACCAGTCAGGGTTGTTAGCCCTGAGTTGAACCCCCAAATCAGTGGACCACTTTTAGTCTGGCCTCAACTCTTTGACCTGTTTGGCGTGGATGACCCTACCAAGAGCCAGAGCATAAAGCCCTGACTCCAGCCAACACAGCTCTCCAGGTCATCGAGGCACGCAAACCTCCAAACCACAACAATGCTGTAGTCCTATTGGAAGATGGTAAACATAACCACCCCTATTTTTTGGTCTTGAGTTGCAGAGTCAAACCACCCCTTTCGGTAAACCCAGGTCCAACTCATCAGTAAACACAGGAGATGCAGTGGAGTCACATCTTTCTATATACACATCAGCTAGTGGACCCCAACAGGAGATTCCTGCAGGTTGTGTCTGAGGTTCACCATTTACAATTTATAAAAAAAAGTCCAGATGAAAGTTGTGTAAAGAACTGCATGTTTTCAGATTAGAGAGAAAGGACAGAAGATTAGTGTTTACTTTGTGCTCGCGATGTCCCAGAGAGCTGTGAAGCCACAATTGTAATTGTCAAAAACACCTCCATTTTCACTCAGTGAGCCCTTGCAGACAGCAACAAGATAATGATAAGACAATTGCCGATGGTGTTTTCTTCCTTCACTATTATACAACCAAAGATTAATAATCTGGAGTGGAAACATGGTAACATCAAGCACTTTTTGTATTACCTTGGCCACTTGACTAGGTAGAGTGAAAGAGTCCTAGAAAGATACCATAAGACCATAAGTTATAGCAGCAGAATTAGGCCATTTGGCGATCATTTCGCCATTGTGTGGCTAAAGAAATTCCTCTTCATCTCCATTCTGTATTGTCATTCCCCTATTCTGAGGCTGTGTCTTTTGGTCTTAGACTGTCCCAGTACAGGACACATCTTCTCTACATTTCTAGAGGCCTTTCAACATTCAATAAGTTTCAATGAGATCCCCTCATTCTTCTAAACCAGTGAGTATAGGTCCAGGGCCGTCAGAAACTTCTCCTATGATAAGCCTCTCAATCCCAAATCATTTTTGAGAACCTCCTTTAAACCCTCTCCAATGGCAGTTCTACTTTCTTAAATAAGAAAGCCAAAACTGCTCACAATACTCCGAGTGAGACCTCACTAGTGCTGTAAATAGACTCAACATCTAGTCCTCTCAAAATGAATGCTAACATTGAATTTGCCTTTCTGAGCACCAATTCAATCTGCAGATTAACCTTTAGGGAGTCCTGCACAGGACCCCTAAGTTGCTTTGTAGCTCAGAGTTTTGAATTTTCTCTCCATTTAGTAAATATTCTGTGCTTTTATTTCTTTTAGCAAAGTGCAAGACCATACACTTCCCAACATTATATTCCATCTGCCGTGTCTTTGCCCATTCTCCTAATCTGTGAAAGTCCTTCTGTAGCCTCTCAGCTTCCTCAAAACCACCTGCCCTTCCACCTATCTTCACAGCACAGAAACGGGTCCCTTGCCTTCATGGGAGAACTAGGCTGAGTTATTGTGGAAGCTTCTGGTGTTGGGTACCCAAGATAGCCAAGACTTTCTGACACCAAGCTGTATTTGGTACAACTCTAAATAAATCTCACTTCTGTTCACCCTGGTCCTCCCACTTGCTTCCCACTTCCTGGCCTAAAGCACAGACTTCAAATCCCCCTGACTCAATCCCAGAGTCTGTACTGACCATAAAGCACCTAACTACCCTAATCCTACACTAATCCCATTTTCTATTCTCCCATCATTTTCCTCAACTCTCTACCACTCACTAGCACACTAAGAGAAGAGAAGATCATTGGTGTCTCTCTTCCCGCCATTATGGACATTTACACTATACGCAAAGCAAACAGCATTATGAAGGACCCCACGCAACGCTCATACAAACTCTTCTCCCTCCTGCCGTCTAGGAAAAGGCTCCGAAGCATTCGGGCTCTCACGACCAGACGACGTAACAGTTTCTTCCCCCAAGCTATCAGACTCCTCAATACCCAGAGCCTGGACTGACACCTTGCCCTACTGTCCTGTTTATTATTTATTGTAAATGCCTGCACTGTTTTTGTGCACCTTATGCAGTCCTGAGTAGGTCTGTAGTCTAGTGTAGCTTTCTCTGTGTTGTTTTTTCACGTAGTTCAGTCTAGTTTTTGTACTGTGTCATGTAAACCATGGTCCTGAAAAACATTGTCTTATTTTTACTATGCACTGTACCAGCAGTTATGGTCGAAATGACAATAGAAGTGACTTGACTTGACTTGAAGAGAGATTTATAACAACCAATTAACCTACCCAACTGCATGTCTTGAGGGAGGAAACTGCAGCACCCAGAGGAAGCTCACACAGTCATGGGGAGATGGAGAATATTATGCATAGACAACACCGGAGGTCAGAATTGAAGTCCCAGATGTGATCCTCCACTGCTCCATGTGAGAGGTGCAACTGAAGGGGTCAGAACCTGTGCAATAATCCTTCTAATACACATGGGAGAACTTGGCCGAGTTACTAGACAGTAAGACATAGGAGCAGAATTAGGCCATTGATCCATCAAGTCTGCTCCGCCATTCCATCATGGCTGTTCCTTTATTTCTCGTCCTCAGCCCCACTCCCCGGCCTTCTCCCCATAACCTTTGATGCCATGTCCAATCAAGAACCCATCAAACTCTCCCTTAAATACACCCTACGACCTGGCCTCCACAGCTGCCTGTGGTAATAAATTCCGCAAATTCACCACCCTCTGGCTAAAGAAATTTCTTGGCACCTCTCTATCCTGAGGGTGTGCCTTCTTGTCCTAGACTCTCCCACCATGGGAAACATCCTTTCCACATCTACTCCATCTAGGCCTTTCAACATTCAAAAAGTTTCAATGTAATCTCCCCTCATCCTTCTAAATTATTCTGGGAGTGTCTGTCACTGGGTACCCAGGATAGCCAAGACTTCTTGACACTGAGCTGGAATGGGACAACTTTAGCTTCTCTTCAGTTCACACCTGGCCTCCCATCACCACCTTGGGCTCCATGGTGGCACAGCTGTTGGTGTACCACTTTACAGCATCAGAGATCACCAATCAGGGTTCAATTCCCACCGGGCTGTCAGGAGTTCATACGTTCTCTCCATGACCACACTGGTTTCACTCCAGACTCCCCCCTCATCTCAAAGACGTATGGATTAGGGTAGGTAAGTTGTGAACATGCTGTGTTGGCACCTGAAGCATGGCAACACTTGCGAGATGCCCCCAGCACATCCTCGTTGAAACAAACAACATACTTCACTGTACGTGGTGTAGCAGTTACACACAAACAACCCAAAACCGCACAGACTAAGCACGGGGTGGGGAGGGGGGGGGTCGTTGACCCTGATTGACACACTTCCCATAATAACGAATTTCCAAAGTCGAGAAAAGTACATTTCGTCCTTTATTATGAAACCAGCAAAGACCAAACAATTGTGTGGTGATAAAAAAAACTAGCAAAACTAAAACCAGCGATAAAACGGTCTGAGCATTTGCGTTAGCAATATAATGGTCTAGCGGTAGTGTTAGTGGTTCACAAAAAAAAATAATTCCAACTTCTTCTCTGGCTCTGAGAAGGCTAAACTGAACTTTGACAAACATGAATATGAACTGTAACTATACTGATTCGCTTCGAACACAGGTTACCCCTAATAAATGCGCAATACAAAATACAATACAGACAGACAGAAAATAGATACCTGGCTCCTACACCTGTGACAAATTAAAATCTAATCATTAATTCTGCATCCTATTCCAGCACAGTCTTCAAACACCCCACCCCCCCCCCCCCCCACCACCACCTCCACTCAGGCCCACTGTACCACCTTCTCTGTTTCCATCCTTCATTCTCTCATTCTCCATCCCTGCAGCCCAAACCTTATCGCCCTCTCCATCTAATCTTCAGGCTCGTCTAGTCTCTTGATCACTGGGCCCTGTACCTATTGATGTTCCAGATGGAATTCCTACCATTTATAACTCCAGGCAACATCCAGTCCATGGCCCCCATCCATCGTTTTTGGCCAATCATTGACACAATGCCTTTGCCCTCCCCAAAATCACCAGGCATAGGCTCCCAGTTCCAAACCAACCTTAGGCCCAGGTTCTAGTTGCCTTCCACAATGCCTGACTATCAAAACCACAACCAAAGGCCTGGGCTCTGATCCTCTTCCCAACCAGTCCCTCCCCACCCACTAATCAAAGCCTCAAGCCCTGATCCAAACTCATTCAATCACAGGCCTTCAGCATATCTAGATTTGGCAGTAGGGATTAGCTATCTGGCTGATCAAAACCCCCATCACCCAACTCTGGATCTCTAGCCCAACATGGTCTTTGCAGAGGGTGGAACCAGAAGGTGGAGCCAAGGTCTCTGAAGTTGTAGCTCAGGTTTCATTATTAAAGTAGGTATATGTCACCATATACAGCCCCAATATTCATCTTCCTGAGGGAAGATTCATCAAATTTATATAGTAACTGGTGAATGAATAAGCTGAGAATAGAGAGCTCCTGCTTCTGACCGCTTACCCGGAAACCTCCTCAACTAGACAGTTAGCCCCACAGGAATGATAAACACCTTGTCTATAGAATGGCTTATGATCTTAAACCCAGTTGGTTATAGGGAGAAGGCCGGAGGATCAGGTTGAAAGGGATAATAAACCAGCCATGATGGAATGACAGAGCAGACATGGGCAGAATGGCCGAATTCTGCTTCTAGCCTTATGGTCTTAAACCCACTCTTCATTCTTTAGAATAATGCCCTGCTTTCGTCGGTGGTCCACCACCCCCCAACACCCACCCTATGATGGCAGTGTGGGCATTTACCTGAGGTACTCCAGGCTTGTTGAGAGCTGGGAGAGTTGGAGGGGTCAGGCACTCTGTTGAGGAATGGGTTCAGGACAGAGGAAGGACACAATCACCTGAAAGGGTTAAGGTAGATTCCAGAAGCCTAGCTCTTAAAATAGCAGATGTGAAGCTGCTGGTCCCAGGTGAACTCCAAGTGGTTTCATTTTTTTTTCCAGTCACCATAGCAACCACATTTTGTAGCGCAGTCCTGCAACCCCCTCAAGACAACCTCAGACACGAACACAGCTCTGCAATCTTCCTGCTCTCCAGCTGACAGGCAGTGGCTTGGATTCCCCAAGACTCGTGAACAGAAAAGCTCCTTGCCTGGTTTATTGGGGAGGCTAAGCAGAGGAAAAAAATCTTGGTACATTTTTACAACTTTGGACAAATGCATCAAAAAATCAAGAGGTCTTGAGTTCTAGTTGGTCGGAAAGTCAGAATTGGAGTCTACTTCCAAATGAAGACATTATAAAAGAACAAATATTTCCTTCTAGCTCTGTATTAAAAACAATTTTGTACAACATGGCCTTGTGTACAGTTTTGTTGCCATCTTTATTTTGGCCATTGTTTTAACTTTTGTTCAGCTCCCTTTCCTTTGCTCTGAGAAGCAAGTTGTCCTCAGTAGCTTACCTAAGAGGCCTCCTTGCTATGGGAGACAGTTGGTTCTGAGGGACCTATCCAGTAATGGAGCCTAATACAACAAGGCCAATTCCCATTACCACACAAAATGGACATCAGGAGAAGGAACATTGGCTGATTTTGCTAATAACAATTTGGGGGGGGGAGGGGCCTAGCAGCAACAGACATAGGAATGGAAAAAAACTCAACAGGTCAGGCAGCATCTCTGGACAGAAATGTTGTAGGTCAAGGCCCATCATCCGAACCATTTCCCTCCACAGACACTGCCTGACCTGCTGAGTGTTGCTCCAGATTCCAGCATCTGCTGTCCCTTGTGACTCTGTTTGGGACGGGCAGGATGAGCTTGGGTTTCAGGAGTGAGATTGGGCTTCAAGAGCATTAAAAATGGGATTTATATGTGTTTAGTGCATATGGATTTTGGTGTGCCAAAGCTCCTGCTGCCATTTTCCTCTATAAATTTGAGAGTTTTAAGAACAAGGCAGGATCAAGGCAGTATAGTACCTCTGTGCTTAATTCTTCAATTAAATCTCCCTTTCTCTTGAGAGTTATTTTTTTAATTGCTGAAGAGTGGAATAAGTAGAATCGTTGTTCAGTTTAACTACCTGGGGAAAGAACTTTAAGTTGACGTGACGTTTTCGCTTTAATGGCCCTATAGCGCTTTTCAGAAGGGAGCCTTAGGAAAAGGCAGTTTGCAGGGAGGGTCATGTCTGCAATGATTTTTCCTGCCCACTTCTTTGTCCTGGACACACACAAGTTTTGCAGGGATGGTAGATTACAGCCAATGAAGCACAGTACTTGAGCAATATTAGTTTGGTTTTCCAAGCGGAAGCTGCTTGGGGGTATATTGAGTGCAAATCCCTGACAGCTAGACGGTCTGCCTCCTTGCTTGTTCAGGTTAAGTCTATTATTATAGAGTTTAAGAGTCGCGGGGTAATGATGCAGCTCTATAAAACTGTGGTTAGGCCACACTTGGAGTGCTATGTCCAGTTCTGGCCGCTTACTATAGGAAGGATGTGGAAGCATTGGAAAGGGTACAGAGGAGATTTACCAGGATGATGCCTGGTTTAGAGAGTGTGGATTATGATCAGAGACTAAGGGAGCTAGGGCTTTACTCTTTGGAGAGAAGGAGGATGAGAGGAGACATGATAGAGGTGTACAAGATATTAAGAGGAATAGACAGAGTGGACAGCCAGTGCCTCTTCCCCAGGGCACCACTGCTCATTACAACAGGACATGGCTTTAAGGTAAGGGGTGAAGTTCAAGGGGGATATTAGAGGAAGGTTTGTCACTCAGAGAGTGGTTGGTGCGTGGAATGCACTGCCTAAGTCAGTGGTGGAGGCAGATACACTAGTGAAATTTAAGAGACTACTAGACAGGTACATGGAGGAATTTAAGGTGAGGGGTTATATGGGAGGCAGGGTTTGAGGGTCGGCACAACATTGTGGGCCGAAGGGCCTGTACCATGCTGTACTATTCTATGTTCTATTGTTATCATCTCTCCCTCCATTCCTCATTTTCTGTTGCCTACAATTTCTGCTTGTGCTTATTTATATCAGTGCAGGCCTGCCTTAGCCCCAGTACACAAGGGACCACGATGCCTTTACCCAGATGGGTGAAGGTAGGAGAGGGGGAGAGGTTTTGTACCTACACGGGTAAAGGGATTAAATCTCAGGAGGTGAGCAGACTCCCTCGACACATTTAAGAATTCTATAGCTGCAGGGAAATCTCAATCTTAAAATATGATGTGTGCCACTTTCAGTCCAGTTTCAGGGGCTGTTGTCTCCAACGCATTACTGCTTCTTCCCTCTGCTCTGTGCTTGCTTCAAACTTTTATACCTTATTGGCCCCATTTCCTAGAGCTGACTCTCTTTTCTTTCCCTCCGCTAGCCTGCAGATCACCCGAGGGCAAGGTGTAGCACCTGCTTAGCCCCCACCGATCAGCTCCGGGAGATGGTCGTTTGAGCAGCCGGTGCATGTCACAAGTCACAAGTTACGCGACTACTGGCACCAAGCAGGCAATCTGCAAAGAGCGTTGATAATAACCGGGCTCACCCGTCTTGTGGAGACACTGCCAGAAGAAGGCAATGGCAAACCAGTTCTGTAGAAAACTTTGCCAAGAACAATCGCAGTCATGTATTGAGAAAAGAGTCAGAACAACAGCGTGAGGAGGGTCTTCCCAAAGGCAATAAAGGCAGATGGGAGAACATCATCGCCCACATCATACAACACAGCACATAATGATGATGATGATAGCTCTCTTCTTCCTCCAGCTTTGTTATACCCCCATCTCCCTCCCCGCCTATTAACAGGACTCTTTGCAATGTTGAGCATCTCCCCCCCAGGATCTCAACACCATGGAACATCTTACTTTCTGTCATTAGTCCTCCTACAACCTAATTTTTAATTAATTCTTTTGCTCTCTTTACCAGGCTGAAGAGCCCTGGTAGAACTACACCTGATATATTCATGTCATTGGGACAAACAGGGCCAAAGCCAGCCTGTTAACCCATGTCTGCACCATCTGGTATCAATCCCATTTATCCGTACTTGTTCTGTTGCCTTCTACAACTTCATTGGCAATTCAACATGGATGGGTTGGGCTGAAGGGCCTGTTTCCGGTTGTAAAAAGCTATGACTGTCTTCAAGTAGATGTCTTATGTATTTATTTACTTGTTTAGAGATACAGCCCAATGAGCCTGCACCATCCAATTACACCCATGTGATAAATTAACCTATATATCCTTTGCTGGCCAGTGATGTATGGCATTAGCACTGGACTTTGAGGCGAGTGGTCCCAAGTTCGAATCTGGCCAGCTCCTTGCACGCTTTACATCTGTGCTGGGCTAAACATTGAGCTTGCAAGTTGGCCTCATAAAAAACAATCAGATGCTATGGGAATGGCAAAAAAATGCCCTTTAAAGCGACATAAGGTGCGAAAGGGAACAACCACTTCATATCTTTGGTTTTCTGGAGAAAACCAGAGCAACTGGAGGAAATCCACGTGGTCCAGGGCAGAATGTACAAATTCCTTTCAGGCAGCAGTGGAAATCAAACCCCTATCAGTAATCATTGGTGCTGTAAAGTGACTGCACTAACCACTACGCTATCATGCCTTCTTTAACCTGGTTTATCTCCACAATCCAGGGAACACCAAGACCTTTCTAGGTTGATCTCAGTTAATGCTCCTGTCCCACCACTCCAGGGACTTAGTCCTGACTTCCAATCCTGCTTGTGTGGGGTTTGCACCACCTTCTTGTGCCAGGTTGGGTTTCCTTAGCTCCCCTGACGGAGTACAAGCCGACAGGTGAAGCCAGGTGAGGGGGGAAAGTGCATGGATCGGGAACGGGCTTGAAGTAAGAAGCTGGGAGGTGATAGGTGGAGGAGGTGAAGAAAAAAGAATCTGATGGGAGAAGACAGTGGACCATGGGAGAAGGGCCCTCATGAAGTAGGACTTTGCCAGGGAGTATGTACAATATCCTCCAGACTGAGGAGCCGTGCTGAGAATAATAAACACTGCCCAGTCCATCATGGCCTGCCACTTACTCTCATTCGGTCCTTCTTCACTGTAAGTTGCATCAGGAACGCTAACAGTGCCATGAAGTGCTCCTAACACCCTGGCCATACTCTTCCCTCTCACATGCCTTCTGGGGGAAGATTCAGGAGTATGGACACCTGGACAACTAGACTCCACAGCAGTTTCTTCACCGCTGCTTTCGGATTCCTGAACAATCACCTCCCTGCTGCTGCTGTCGCTTTCTCTCACCAGACCCTTAGTTGTTCTATAGCAGACTGCCTCAGAGTACGCTACAACTTTGCATCATTATGCCGCTCTGCATTTGTTGATGCACTTAATGTTCTATTTATTATTGCCTTGTTTACTCTGTAAGCTTCACGCAGGCAAGTAATTTCATTGCACCCCAGTGAACTTGACAACAACCTAGCCTGAATCTGAAGTAGAAAAGAAATACCTGCCACTAGCTCCCAATGTACAAAACACACCGTACAGTCCTGTACACTAGTGGGCTGAACGCCAGGTAGTATACTATTTGTGAGGTGAGGCATCAAGAACTTCCAAAGTCCTGACACCTGCTCCGCTATCAAAAACCCACAGAGCAGTTGAAGGCTCTAGGCCAGTCAGTCATGACCCATGAGCAAGTGTTGACCGATGAACCTATTTTCTGAGATGCAAGAGGTGCATGCAAGCTCAATTTCAACACTTAAGAGAAGTTTGGCAGGTACATGGATAGTCGGGATATGGAGGGCTATGGGCCCGGTATAGGTTGATGGGAGTAGGCAGTTTAAATGGTTTGGGACAAAGGGCTTGTTTCTATGCTGTACTTTTCTGTAACTCTATGACCTAGCACTCCTGAACCTGGTGGCTTCCTTGATGTCCGTTTGCTCAACATGCTAAACTCCTTCCCCTTTTCTCCCCTCTTTCGCACTCTTTCAAAGTCTGCTAGCCTCTGCGTGACCACGAGACATCAAGGATGCGCTAGATTTGTTCAGCCCTCACTGACGTTCATCAGATTTCCAGAGATTTTCAGTCCTGATAAAGGGTCTCGGCCTGAAACTTTGACTGTTTATTCCCTTCCATAGATGCTGCCTGACCTGCTGAGCTCCTCCAGCATTTTGTGTGTGTTGCTCTGGATTTCCTGCATCTGCAGATGATTCAGCCTGCTCAGACAGGCTTGAATAGGAGGCACCTTCAGAACAACATCTCAACAGGGGAGTGAATGGCAAAAATTAATACTGCTCATTTTGCACGTTCCTAAACTCAGCCACAAGTGTAAATAATCCGGCCTAACAACGGGAATGCTCGCAGAGTGGATCAAGGACAAAATTCAACCCAAATCTCTTTTAAAGGGAAGTCTTTAAAATTGATGGGAGAGGACCATGTGAGCCGCTGAGCAGATGTACTTGATTATTCATGATGGAAGAGGGCGAAATCCCCCAGCCTCACTGACAGAGCCATTTGTTTGAACCACTGCTGATGTAAGTGTGCCTTTGCAAATCCAACAACTCATCGCAGTGGTTCCTGCCAGAAGATATTGCAGAAAGCTAAGGTGTCTTCTGTGGGCTGTGAGAGAGAGAAATCATGTATCGACTCTGCTGAGATGAGACTCCAGGGAAACTTACCCATCCATATTTCATCCTACAGTCTGCAAGCTAACCTTGATACTATTCCAGATTACTTCACTGCCTAAAAACCTATTCGAGCTGATATTGAGAGTGGACATGTTTCCATTAGGAGGAGAGTCCAGAAGCTGAGCGCACGCCCTCAGATTAAAATGACGCCCCATTAGAAATTAGACTAGAGGAATTTCTTCAGCCAGATGCTGGAGGATCTGTGAAACTTGTTGCCACGGAGCGCTGTGGAGTCCAAGTCATTAGATTCTTCATTGGTAGGAGTGTTCAGGAATATTGGCAGAAGGTAGGAGAATGGGCTTGAGAAGCATCATCCACTATTGAACAGCAGAGCAGGCAATGAGCTGAATGACCTAATTCTGCTCCTATCTCTAATGGTCTTACAGTTAACAAAAAATTATCACACACACACACACACACACACCTACCTACCTACCTACCTACCTGTTGGAACTCAGTAGATCAGGAGCATCTGTGGACTCCTGATGAAGGGTTTCAGCCCAAAACGTCGACAGTTTATTCCTCACCATAGATGCTGCCTGACCTGCTGAGATATATATACACACACTAACACACACACACACACACAATATATATATATAGTAGTGTAGGCCCTCGTTAGTCTCAATAGACCATGGATTTGCGCCTTTGGAGAGTTTCCAGGGCGCAAGCCTGGCCAAGTTTTTTTTATGGAAGACCTGCAGTTGCCCAAGCTCTCCACGCCACCGATGTTGTCCAAGGGAAGGGCATTAGGACCCATACAGCTTGGCACTGGTGTCGTCGCAGAGCAATGTGTGGTTAAGTGCCTTGCTCAAGGACACACACACAGCCTCAGCCAAGGCTCGAACTAGCAAACTTCAGATCACTAGATGAACGCCTTAGCCACCTGGCCACACGCCAACATTGTATGTGTGTGTACATAGATATATAGTTTAAGAATTCTTGTTCATTTAAATAATTAATTATGTTATATGGAAATTTACATTAATTGTATATATCATCATGCTACCATGTGCTACGCGTGCGCCTTGCTTAAAGTAAACTCGAATTAGACCCATATTCATGGACTCCAGTGTCTTCCTTTGAATTAGTTTATATGTTTTGAAGTTACAAAATATAACAGGGGTTCCCACCTTGCCATGGACACTTACCATTAACCGATGGGTCCATAGAACCCTGGATGGGTAACCCTGACCTATGCAACGGTGAGGGAACTTTGTCTTTTGGATGTGACATTACACAGGGGCTCCGCTTGCCCATTCAGGCAGTCACAAAAGACCGTGCATAACTATCGTAAAAGGCTTCCCAGCCACTATCTATTCCTCGACATCACTGAAGAACAGACGTTGCACTCAGTGGAATCTTACTGTGCACTGTCTGGCGTTGCACCTGCAATGCAACAGTGTGACTGCACTAAAGTATGCTTTGTTAGCCACGTCTAAGAGGCAGTGAAAGGTGCTATATAAATGCTGTTTGTTAAACAGATCAATTTTACAGAGGCTGGTATTTTAAGTGGCTCTGAACATACAGAACACCCCTGAGATTAACCCATCCCTAGCTCCTAAAATACTGTTGTTGTCATCAGCAAGTTAATTAAAAATCTTCTTCTGGTCTTTTGTGCCACTCTTTTCCTGCTTCCTAATATTCAGCGATGCAGAAATATTAATTTAGGCCTTTTGAGAGTTAAGTTGTATTCTCTTTCTGGTAGCAAGTAGCTCGCTATAGTCGAATGTCCCAGTATGGATGTCTCAACTGACATCTCAATGGTTTTATATTCAAATTAAATTCTGACACAATTATTGAAAATAATTCCAAAGCTCCTGGGTTGAGATTTGAGGTGTCGATTTATACCTTAAAGACTGTATGAGTTTGTAATTGCAAATGAAGTGTTCTCAAAAGAAAGTCCAGAGAGAATTCTTCATCGGATGAGAGAAATTATCTTGTCTAGAACAATATAATTTTATTGCAGAAAAGCGGAGCCCATTCCTTCAGGTAAACACTCCCACTAATTACTTGTATGACAGATGAAGTACAGCAAGCCGTACTTTCTATATAAGATTGCAAATCCTTCTTGGGCTTAAGAATGCTGCTCCCACAATTGGAAAGGTCATCGTCTACCCCCTTTGTCCTATGAGGCTGGATACTGAAAAATACTTTCATCTAATTATCAATCCCTCACTCACATCTAGCCTTCAGCTGTTTTTTTTTACCTCTCTCTCTCGAACCACTCAAGTTATGCTTTGTTTTCCCACAGAGTCCATTTTATTGAGTTTTTCTATATCACATTGAAGCTGCCAATCTCCCCCCCCCCCCACCCGCCACCTACCATCCTCACTAAGCTGAGGTCAAGTCTCATTATGAGGCCTCCCACTTAAATTTCTTTTCCGTTCCTCCCTCGATCCTCTCCTCTGGGAATCTCTGCAGCTTTTTACAGCCAAGCTAATTGTAAACATGAGAGATTCTGCGGATGCTGGAAATCCAGGG
This sequence comes from Hypanus sabinus, assembly GCF_030144855.1. Taxonomy (NCBI): domain Eukaryota; kingdom Metazoa; phylum Chordata; class Chondrichthyes; order Myliobatiformes; family Dasyatidae; genus Hypanus; species Hypanus sabinus. The sequence continues at coordinate 15,550,551 of NC_082706.1, forward strand.
CAATACATGCAAAATGAAGAAGGAAGGGCTTTGGCCCGAAACGTCAACTGTTTATTCCTCACCCTAGATGCTGCCTGACCTGCTGAATTCCTCCAGCATTTTGTGCGCACTGCAGCCAAGCTAATCCTTGTTTCTAAATGTACCCCCTTTCTTTGAGACATTGCGGTATCTTCCTAACTAAGAACAGAAGCCATAAAGACCATGCAAAATTTGGAAACCTTTCCCAAACTGGGAATGTCCTGTTGAGTCAATTGACTGCAGTACACAAAGTGCAAGTGAAGCATTCTTGGATGAAACACGTCCAACTGTAGGGAAAGCAATCTGCAAGTCATTGTGAATTGGAATTCATAGGATTACACTTTACAAGTGCAAGTAAAGGTTTTATAGATTGCACAAAGTACAGCAGAGAACCTAGACCTGCAGCTCCCAACAATTTTTATGCCATGGACCCCTACCTTTAACCAAGGGGTCCAAGGACCCGAGGTTGTGAATCCCTGTCCTAGACTGATACTCGTATGCAATGGTGAGGGACTTTTGTCTTTTCGATGTGACATTACCCAGGACATGCCCTCTTCTCACTGTTACTATCAGGAAAGAAGTACAGAAGCCTGAGGGCACACAGTGAACAATTCAGGAACAGCTTCTTCCCCTCTGCCATCTGACTTCTAAGTAGACATTGAACCCATGAACACTACCTCCCTTTTTCATTATTTCTGCTTTTGCACTACTATTTTTACATTTAAATATTTAATGTACATGTATATACTTACTGTAATTCATTTATTTTTTTTCTATATTTCCATGTATTGCATTGTACTGCTGCCACAAAGTTGACAAATCTCGCCACATATGCCAGTGATATTAAACCTAATTCTGATTCTCATTCCGAAAAGCGTGTGCAGTCAGTGGCCACTTTATTAGGCACAGGTGGTACTTCCTGTACCTAACAAAGTGGCCACTCAGTGTATGTCCATGCTCTTGTGCTGCTGTTGCTCATCCACTTTAAGGTTCAGAAATGCTCTTCTGCACACCACTGCTGTAGGGTGTGGTTATTTGAGTCACTGTCACCTTCCTGTCAGCTTGAACCATTCTCCCCTGACCTCTCAGAGATTCCCAGAGAGGCCACTCTCCCCTGACCTCTCTTATTAACAAGCATTTTTGTCCACAGAACTGCCGATCACTTGGATATTTTCTGTTCCTCGCTTAATTCTCTGTCAGCTCTAGAAACTCTTGTGCGTGAAAATACCAGGAGATCAGCAGTTTCTGAGATACTCAAACCACCCCATCTGGCACCAACAAGCTTCCATGGTCAAAATCACTTAGATCACATTTCTTCCCCATGCTGTTGTTAGGGCTAAACAAACAACTGAACCTCTTGACCATGTCTACATGCTTTTTATGGATTGAGTAGCTGCCACACGATTGGCTGATTAGATACCTGAATTAATAAGCAGGTGTACCTAATAAATTGGCCACTAAGGATATATCTGAAATTCAGAAGTTGATTTTATATAGGGACTACATAGGGATAGAAAAAAACCCAGTCCCATATAAACATAGTCAAAATAGTTGGGGCAGCAGATGAATACAACAGCTGCCTCACACTGTCAGTGATCTGGGATTAATCCTGATCTCTGGGTCTGTCTACACAGGTACCATCCTGGAGATCCAGTTTCCACCCACTTCCGAAATACACCCAGGTTGACAGGCAAATTGGCCATTGTAAATTGCCCCTTGTGTGTAGGTGAGTAGTAGAATATGGGGGAGGGGGGGCGGGATGAGGGAAGACAGAGAGTAAACAGGTACCTGATGGCATGAATTAGATGGGCCAAAGGGCATCGTAACCCTATGGCAACATATTAAAGATCCACAGATCTACAACTTGGAGCTGCGTATGGACTTCAGGAGAAACATGTCTTCTCTCTCATCACCAGCAACTCTACAGTCAGCACCGTTTCAGCATTCAGGTTCCCGGCCACCATTATGGGGCGGCACAGTAGTGTAGTGGTTAGCACGATGCTTTACAGAATAGGAGACCCGGGTTCAATTGCCAGTGAGGAGTTTCGATGTTCTCCTCGTGACAACGTAGGTTTCCTCTGGGTTACCCAGTTTCTTCCAACTGGATTAAACAATCAGTTAATTGATCATTGTAAATTGTCCAGTGATTAGGTTCGGACTAAATCGGGGGATTGCTTGGCTCAAAAGGCCAGAAGGGCCGATTCTGCAATGTATCTCAATGAATTAATATTTTCCCCTGCAGTACCTCATGTGGGAGAACTACAACTCCTTCATTAATAAAAAGGCTCCACAGAGGATGTATTTTTCAGTATCTTCTCCAGAACATACTGGTGTGATTCTACACTGCCGTCCTACAGAGCATCCTCACATCAGCCATTACCGCCTGGCTGGCGCTGCACCCTTGCACAATGTACGGAAACTACAGCAAAACATCAGGTCAGCAGGAAAGGTCACAAACTGCAGCCCACCACCACCGCTGGATTTGTATGTGTCCAGCATAAAGCAGCAGGCAGGAAAATTCATTACAGGCACTACACACCCGGCAAACTGCCTTTTCTCTAATGAAAACACCAGAGGGCTATTAAAATAAAAACTTCACACCATCTTAAAAGTTTCTTACCCCAGGAAGTTCATCTGATCAATCATCTTAGTTAGCCTCCCCAACCCCCTCTATCTATCACCTCAGTCACAACAATGCACAGTAATCACTTCAAAACCTTATTATAATGCTGTTTACATTGTAAATACATGCTGGTATTTATGTATTTATGCACATTTTATTCCATATCTGTAATTTAGCCTCTAACTTTATTCTTATATAATTCTTAATAATTGTTGAATGTCGTTGGTTTTGTTACCTGCCGCACCAACGCACCACAGCAAATTCCTAAACTATGTAAATGTATATGGTGAATATAGTTGATTCTTGATCTTTAATTAACACGCTTCTACAGAAGACTGTAAGCTTCTGTGTAACTGGCAGCTCCCTCTTCTCTGAGCCAGAAGGATAAATGTCAATTCCCACTCTGAAGACTTGAGCACAAGGCCCAGCGGACACTTCCAGGGAGCACTGCATTGTTGAAGATACAATTTGTCAGATGAAGCAATAAGCCTTTTCAGCTTTTTCATGACTAATGAAAGATTTCAGTGCAGTGTTTCAATGAAGAACAAGAACTAGAGTTCATAGTTTAAGGGTGAAAGGTGAAATATTGTGCGGGAACTTCTTTAATTAGAGTGTGGAACAAGCTTCCGACAGAAGTTGTGGATGCAGATACGATTGTAACATTTCAGAGAATTTTGGTTAAGGGCATGGATGGGAAGGTCCAGGTGTATGTAAATGCAACTAAGCAGAATAACAGTTTGGCATGAGCCAAGGGGCCTGTTTCTGTGCTGCACCTCTCTATGATCCTATGACTAACAACAAAGTTGTCATATCAGAGTTTCAGACAAATATCTACCACATTGCTGAATGCAGATCATCTCTCACATCTGCCACAAGGAAGCAATGACTAATTTTCAAGAGAAGAAAGGAAAAATTAAAAAAGAGCATGAGAATGTGCGATGTAAGTACAAGTATTTACTCAGCAGTACAGAATACACAAATGGAAAATCCTACAAAAGGAAGTAGATTCAACCCAGTACCTCATGGGTAAATCCCTCCCTACTATTGAGCACATCTACATGAAACACTGTCAGAGGAAAGCAGCATCCATCATCAGGGATACCCGCCACCCAGGCCATGCTCTTTTCTCGCTGCTATCAGGAAGAAGGTACAAGAGCCTCAGGACTCGCACCACCAGGTTCAAGAACAGTCACTACCCCTCACCCATCAGGCTCTTGAACAAAAGGGGATAACTACATTCAGAGCCCCATCATTGAGATGTCCCCACAACCAATTATCTCAGTTTAAGACACTTTATCTCGTTATCTCATGTTCTTGTTACTTATTGCTATTTATTTATATTTGCATTTGCACAGTTTTTTGTCTTCTGCACTCTGGTTGATCTTTCATTGATCCTGATATAGCTGCTATCGGTAGATTTGCTGAGAATGCCCTCAGGAAAATGAATCTCAGGGTTGTATATGGTGACATATACTGTATGTACTTTCATGAGAAAATTTGCTCTGAACTTTGAAATCCACATGTGCTTGTACATATCAGTATTACATGATAGTGCATTGAAGTGTTGTCCACCAAGAAACATTAAGCAGATTGTGACTGTGGACAACCCCACTATGGTTGAGTGTCAGTTCAGAATATTTGGTTGCACACGCGTATACTTATGGATAGAAGTAGGCCATTCAGCCCATTGTGTCTATGCTGACTCATAAAGCAATCCCTTTCTACCATTTAATTGCCCACGACGTTTACTCACTTCCATACGCAGCAACATCCCGATTCTGACACTCGCTCACACGGCCTGCAATTTATAATAACAACTTACAGCCGTTTACAATTCACTGCAACCTGCACCCTTTTGAGAAGTGGGAGGAAACGAGAACACGTGGCAGAAACCCACACAACAACACAGAGAATATATGTTGTGCATTTGATATTCCAATAACATCTCAGTAATCTTGAGTATATATATATATATATAGTCTGAAAAAGTATTCTTGCTCTTTTAAATAATTAATTATGGGTTATATGTATAAATATGTTAATGATATATGTCACCACGCTACCATGTGACACATGCATGCCTCACCTAAAGTAAAGACAAAGTTAAACCTGCATTCCTGGGTTCCCAGACCTCATTTCAATTAGTTTAACATTTTGAAGTTACAGACATCACAACATGTTCCACAGAGACAGCACCAGAGGCCTGGACTGCGGGAGCCTTGAGACAGCGCCTCTGTACCTCAGAGACTCCTCAAAGTTCGAAGTACATCTATTATCAAAGGGTGTTTTGTTACTCCTCTCCGCGCCTTGTGGCACACCGGGCAGCAACCTTGCCGTTTCTTTGGCACTTTGTTTTTTACAAGGCCAAGTTGGTAGCTCGATGCTCAATCTGGCACGGACAGAAAGTGTGCAAGGAGCTGGCCAGATTCACTCCGAAGTCCGGTGCTGATGCCACTATACCACTGGCTGGCTTTGTATACTACGTACAACCGTGAATCAGTCTCCTTACAAAACAAGGAAACCTATTAGAACCATTAAAAAAGAACTCCAAACACCCAAAGTGTGGAAAAAAAAGAACAAATCGTCCAAACAATAAAAATAGTAAACTTATAACGTTCAGAACTAAAGTTCATGAAGGCGAGTCCACAAGCCACAAAGCCAATTCATCACTGCAGCTGGTCTTGGAGCCACAAATCTTATACGAATTACAAACTCTGTGCTAAACTCCCACTCTGGGCAGAGCCTGTGCAGAGCTGATGACGCAATTGAATTCTACGGATAAAAGATCCCATTGAACTCCTCCAAGAAAAGCTCAGAACAGAGAATTCTCTTGGCCAACATTCCTCCCAAAATGAACCACCCAAACAGACCAGTACATTAAATTGTTTGAACTTTGTTGCTTTCAGGTTGAGACTATAGTTGCTTACAAGTAACAGTGGAACAATATAAGGGTTTCTCCAGGTTCCTTAAGGTTTTTATAGCTGGATTGGTAATATGGATTAGCTCCCATTACCTATTAAATGCTCCCAACGGCATGCGACCCAAATAGCCTCTGACAATCAAGTCCAGCTACTGACCATCGCGTGTGGGTAAGCAACTAAGCCTGGAGGAACTCTTTCTACCGGCAGGAGAAGGGACAAAGGCGAGCTATTGGCCCCTTAAACCAGTCGCTTCCAGCTCTTCAGGCGAGGTCACCAACTCACCTCAGGGAAGGAAAACTCAAATCTCTGCTGCCCTGTGGCTTTACCCACTCATGGGGAAGGCTTCGAGGGTAAACCCAGAGGGAAAAATGTGAAGCTGGAGTCCCTAAATCAATCCTACACTGATTTTGATGCCGATGACGCTGCTGGTTTCTGCCATTCCTTTGGGTTCATCAGATGCGTGGAGTGAGGAAGATCGCTACATGGGCAAACACGAGGAAATCTGCAGATGCTGGAGATTCAAACAACAACACACACAAAATGCTGGTGGAACACAGCAGGCCAGGCAGCATCTATAGGGAGAAGCGCTGTCGACGTTTCGGGCCGAGACCCTTCGTCAGGACTAACCGAAAGGAAAGATTTCAAATCTCTTACTATCTTTCCTTTCGGTTAGTCCAGACGAAGGGTCTCGGCCCAAAATGTCGACAGCGCTTCTCCCTATAAATGCTGCCTGGCCTGCTGTGTTCCACCAGCATTTTGTGTGTTGTTGTTGCTACATGGGCAGCAGCTTGCTCTCCATGTAATACTGCCCTGGCTTGCATATCAAGACAGCTAGGACACAACACCATTGATTGACCCTGACCAACGCAGGTTATACTCCATAGCAGAGCATCATAGTTATTTTAATTGTTCTTCAGAAATCTTTCCAATATAATCAGCAAGTTGAAGCAGAAATTCATTAAAAAACCTCCACTTTACACTGAATGAAGGCATCTTAGTATAATAGAGGAAAGGAATCCAGGGAAATTGATGATAAGCAACACACACAAAATGCTGGAGGAACTGAGCAAGTCAGGCAGCATAAATGGAAATAAATAAACAGTCAACATTTCGGGCTGAGACCCTCATTCAGAACTAGAAAGGATGGGAGAAGATGGCAGAATAAAGAAGTGGGGGGTTGGGGGAAGAAGGATAATTAGAAGGTTATAGGTGAAGCCAGGTGGTTGGGAAAGGTAAAGGGCTGGACTGAAAGAAATCTGTTTGGAGAGGAGAGTGGATCATAGGAGAAAGGGAAGGAGGAAGGGACCCCGGGGGAGGTCGTAGGCAGTTGAGAAGAGGAAAGAGGCCAGAGTCAAGAATAAAAGGAGGGGAAGGAGAGGGAATTTTTTTTACCAGAGGGAGAAATCGATATTCATGCCATCAGGTTGAAGGCTACCCAGATGGAATATAAGGTGTTGCTCCTCCACCCAGAGGGCGGACTCATCTCGTCACAAAAAGAGGCCATGGACCAACATTTCGGAATGGGAATGGGAATCAGAATTAAAATGTTTGGCCACCAGGAAGTCATAAGCTCAGCTTGCTGGGGAAATTTGCTGACCATTACTCAAGCGTCTGGGTTTACTATTAAAACCACTGATTTCCACAACGGTAAACAAATGCACCATCAAGGTCACTGCAAGTTAAATGAGCAAAACTGGGGACCTCTAACCCTGCAGATGGAAGGATTTATTAAAAGAAAAATGACTCTAATACGAAAGAATTGTACAGACTGAATTAATGATTATGCATAGACATTTAGCGCTCTGTGCAGTGGTCACCAATGGCAATTGGAATTACAAAGAGTTACTACACATGTTGGAACTGACATGACACCACAGGCATCTAGTAAAACTAGAAAGCAAGCTCACCATCCTGAAATGTTATCTCTGTTTCTCTTTCCTGCTTAGCGTATCTAATACTTCTGCAATGTTTCTAAAATTATTGCTGAGTCCTAGCCACCTGCTCTACTCGCTTTACACTTTTGACTGTGTGGCTAAGCACAGCTCCAAAACCATATTCAAATGTGCTGATGACACCATTGCTGTAGGCCGAATCAAAGGTGGTGATGAATCAGTATTTAGGAGGGAGGCTGAAATTCTGGGTGAGTGATGCCACAACACCAACCTCTTAGCAAGACCGAGGAGCTGATTATTGACTTCAGGAGAAGGAAACCAGAAGCCCATGTGTCGGAGGATCAGAGATTAAGAGGGTCTTCAGTGTTATGATTTTGGAGGACCTGTCCTGGGCCCAACACTTAAGTGCAAATATGAAGAAAGCACAGCAACACCTCTACTGCCTTAGAGCTTACGAAAAGTTCGGCATGAATTCTAAAACTTTCAGCTTCTGTGGATGCGTAGTGGAATGTGTATTGTCACAGTCTGCTACGGAAACACCAATGCCACTGAATGGAAAATCCTATAAAAAAAGTAGTGGATGCAGCCCAGTCCATCATGGGTAAAGCCCTCCCCACCATTGAGAACATCGATACGAAACGCTGTCGCAGGAAAACAGCATCCAGCAACAGGGAACACCCACCACCTTTCTTCTCACTGCTGCAATCAGGGAGAAGGTACAGAAGCTTCAGGACTCACACCACCAGGTTCAGTAACAGTTATTACACTTCAACCATCAGGCTCTTGAACCAAAGGGGGTAACTTCACTCAACTTCATTTGCTCCATCATTGAAATTTTCCCACAGCTAACGGACTCATTTTCAAGAAGTCGTCATCTCATGTTCTCAATATTTATTGCTTAGTTATTTATTTATTATTTCTTTCTTTTTGTATTTGCACAGTTTTTTGTCTTCTGTACTCTGTTGAATGCCCTGGTTGGGTGGTCTTTCACTGATTTGTTATGGTTAACTATTCTATAGTTTTATTGAGTCTGCCCACAAGAACATAAACCTCAGGGTTGTGCTGCATATGGTGACATATATGCAGCTTGATAATAAAATTGCTTTGAACTTTCAGCACTCCATAGACACTGCCTGGCCTGCTGAGTTCCTCCAGCAGTTTGCGCGTGTTGCTCTGGATCTCCAGCATCTGCAGAATTTTTTGCATTTGTAAAATTCCCTTTCATTTTCCTTTCAGATTTCCAACGTCTGCAGTATTTAAAAGGTTCAAAGCTTCAGGGTTTCAAAGCTTATGTCTTCAGCTTCCTAAAAATGAAACTGAACGATAAATCCCAATCACCTAAACCAGAGCACGGACTTTAAAATCCCTATGCTGTTCCTAAGATATGTGCACTTTGAGTATCGAATTATATTCAGAAACACTGCAGATCTGACAGGATACAGGAGAGATGGATGAACTGACTATTGCATTACATAAAGTAACACACAGCACATGTAGAATTCTGTGGGCTAATGAATCCTCAGTAGTACTTCATAATGCTTTGCCTGTTACGTAGTCACGAGGCCTGCTCCTCAACGCAGAACAATTTAGAACTACTGTGGAAGTTGCCTTAAGCTGAGGGTTAATATAATGCCCAAGTAAACATCGATTGCTGATACAGTGCGACCAACCTGAGCAAGGAAGGTGTTTGAAGAGTATTACTTCCCTTTGCACGCCAGGAGTCCGGAGACAAGTGATCCAGGGCACACACTCCAACTAAGGGACAATTCTTGTACTAACTTCAAAGTATCATCCGTTATCAGCTTGTAGTTTCAATTGGCTTTAAACACCTGCAACCTGAATAGCAATTGACCTTACAAGTAAGGAATTTAATCGCACACATTTTACAAAGTGCTCACTATCCATAAAACTGGTCAATTCAATATCAAAATAGCTTTTCTCTGTTAGAATTCAGAACCGCGTGGTGACAGGGGCTGGGCTGTTCTCCTTGTGCCCAAGTAAATAAAGTGTGATTGAGGAATGAGTGCGAGTTTTCAGAGGCCAGTTAATCGGCAACGACAGTATTATGGCAATCATTTAATAGCTCTCGCCAAAATTGCATCTTTTAACAACAGCCCCGGCTTCCCAGAAAAAGATTACAGAGAAAAGCGGAAGTTCCAAAGTGTTGGGGTTTCAAAGAAGACAAATCTGTTTCTAATCAGTGGACATCAACAACAGCGTCGCTCCAGCAAACCTGCGCCACTTCTGTAAGGAAGTAAAAGCAAAAGGACTCGCGCTTGAAGGAAGGGAGGAGTTGACATGAGGCTGAAGTGACTGGCTCTTGCTTTGCTCAGAAAAAAAAAGGAACAGCTGGAAAAGGAGAGTCCAGGGATCACTCCAGAGCTGGGAACAAACCCACAGTCAAAAAGAGAAAGATGAAAACAAAACAACAAAGGACAGTGAAGGAAAAAGAGCAAAGGGGTAAATGAGATCTGAATGGTGCAAGAGGATTTGGGGCTGTTATAACAGATGGGAGAAACCGCATTAAGTGAAAATGCTTATCACATTTTCCTACATAGCAGCAGTCTGTGCACGTTCGAGCTTTTTATTGTCAGAAAAACATGAGTCATCGCTGGCCAGTGTGCTATATATGACCCAATAGAAGTCCTTGAGGTCAGTAGAAATTGACATGGCTGACTTGAGGCAACCCGTTCATTAAAGCCAGGAGCTTGTACAACAAGGCTCAAGAGTTGAACATTTGGAAGGCATCTAAAAGAACTCAGGCAGAACAGAACCGAGAAAAGAGTTATAGAGCTGCAGTTTCAGCTACCAGAGAAAGACACAGGAGCAGATGGCACAAATGGGTTCAAGCATCAATTAGAAGAATTTCTGCAAAGAGATTTTATCTGGGGATATGCTGGGGAGGTGGGTTGATTTATCCTGTTGAACCTAATGGCCCCTCCTTAAAAGTTCTGATCAACATGATGATATCTTCATAATTAGTTCCTTTAGCAGAGCCGATGTTAGCTTGTAGAATCTTTTCCTCTTAATAATTCCTGGCATCTTCCCAGGGCAGGAAACACACAATAAATAGTAAGGTTAGCACTCTGTTGGGGTTGCATAGTCACTGGTTTCTGCAAAAGACTAACCATTACCAAGCCAAATAATAGCTGCAGCTGAAGGCAGGATGCTCCTGTACCACGTTAACTGCATCAGACAAGAAGCCTCGTTACTGACATCTCTGTCCTCGGTAAACTATGAAGTCAGACTTGTCTAAAAAATGAAAGGGTTAACATACTGGGAACAATTGATGGCTCTGGGCCTGTACTCACTGGAGTTTAGAAAAATGAGGGGGTGGGGGAATCTCTGTGAAAGGCCTAGAGACCATTTCCAATATTGTGGGAGTGTAGGACAGCCTCAGAATACAAGGATGACCCTTTACTACAGAGGTGAGGAGTTATTTCTTTTGCCAGAGGATGATAATCCATGCGATCCATTCCCAAAGACAGGTTGAGGTAGAGGTTGATGGGTTCTTGATTGGTAAGGAGGTTAAAGGTTACAGGGGAAATCAGGAGAATGGCATTCTCCTGCCCTCTCCCCATAACCTTTAATGCCTTTACAAATCATGAAGGACAGAAAAAAAATTCAGCCATGATGGAGTAGTGGGACAGACTCAATGGGCTGAATGGCATAATTCTGTTCCTATGTCTTACAGTCTTATAAAAACATTCTGCAGTTCCCCAGGGGAGCTACGCCATCCGATGCAGAAACTCCCAAAGGTCTGTAGCATTGAACTTTACCATGAATGGAAAGAGAAAAGGTTGGAAATCAGTATTGTCATTTTATCAAAGTGATTGAAGTTCAACTTAGTGTTTACAACTGCTATATAGGGTATTGTATCAGCTGGTTACACAGAGAAGGATCCCACAAATGGTCAGTGTTCGCTGATGATGATTGATGGACCAATGGAGTTGCTTTCCCTTTAACTGATATTGTTGCAGTGCCAACCTCCAAGATCAGGCAGGCAGAAGCTTTCATCGAAGGCAAATTGGGTGGGTCAGAGAGAGTTGGTTCGGCGACTTTGTCCTTGCCTAAAAGAGGTTGTGTGAAGCTACTTGAGGAAGCAAAGAGTAATGATACTGCCTTCAAATGAAGAGCCAATTAAAGTGGGGATGTATCAGTGCTACCTCTCAATGGTGGGTTGGATTGCAATCTTGAATCAAGTCCAAGTATCGATGAGACTAGGAGAGCGGTAAACAAAAACATGCCGGGTTTGCCAAGGGAATACTGCCATTGGCTAACCAGGAAGAAAATCAACATGGCCTCCCTTTCCGTCTGGTAACACACATGGGTAACACCCCAACCAGCAAAATTAGAGCTGATTGGCTAATTCTCCTGGTGACTGCACTGCTGTGACTGAGAGCTTGATGTTATGCGTACAATCACTGGGGAAAAAATTAGCATGTACTTATTGCAAGACCCTGCTGTAGTCTTTTTTTTGCTCTTCCCTCTGTAGCTTTCTGAATCAATTGTTTGCTCGAGATGTCATGCAAAAACTTCAGCTCCTCAGCTGATCCTGTGTTGAAACAACCATTCAGACATGTTATGGGAATCCAAAGTCCCAATAGAAAAGTCTCATAATATTAGGCAAAAAGATCAGACTCTATTGTTAATACTCACTGCCCAGGCTCACACATGGGGCAGCACGGTAGTGTACAGATTAGCATAATGCTATTATAGCTCCAGTGAACAGGGTTCAATTCCCGTTGCTGTCTGTAAGGGGTATGACTGCATGGGTTTCCTCCGGGTGCTCTGGATTCCTCCCACATTCCAATGAGGTACGGGCTAGTAGGTCACATGGGTTCAACTGAATGGTGTGGGAAGGCCTGTTACCAGAGGGGTCGATTCCCATTCTGTATAGAGTCATAGAAAAGTACAGCACAGGAACAGGCCTTTTGGCCCATCTAGTCTGTGCCAAACTATTGAAACTGCACCAGGATCCTAGCCCTCCATACACCTACCATCCACGTACCTGTCTAAACTTCTCTTAAACATTGAAATCGAGCTCACACACACCACCTGCGCTGGCAGCTTGTTCCACACTCTCACCAACCTCCGAGCGAAGAAGTTTCTCCTCATGTTCCCCTTAGATCTTTCACCTTTGACCCTTAACCCATGACATCTAGCTGTAGCCCCACCCAACCTCAGTGGGAAAAGACTGTTTGCTTTTACCCTATCCGTACCCCCCATAATTTTGTTTCTCAAAATAAAAATCAACGTAAAGGTCAGCACTTGGATGGATTTGTGGGTAAGCTGCAGCCACCATTCACAGATCCTTCTCTCCCCACTCATCCCTCAGTCAGTGAGTGTAGGGAAGTGCGTAGAATTTCAGGAGATGATCCTCCCTGCGCTTTAGCATGTCACCACCAGGCATCTTATCAATCTCACATTTACAGGGCACATGGAGTTGTTTTGAGTTGGGATTAATCAATGGCAGAGAAAAAAATGATCCCTGATCAATACATTGCCACTGACAGTGCCTCATCGAGTGTTTGTCAGCTTCATTTAACATAAACTGACTTTTCACCTGCTCCTATACCATATGCAGCTGCAAATTTCAAATTAAAGAAAGAAAATGTGAATACATTATCATATATTATGCTCCAATCCCTCCATTTAACATGCAAATTTCCCAGAATGTTTCTGCACGCCTTCTGTTGCAAATTAATTTTGCAGAATTATAATTAGACTAATCCTGCATAATTAATAAGCAGCCTCTTATTTATTTGTGAGGGAGTTGACAGGATCTTTACCCAGTTCTGTAAACTGATAAGTGACTGTTAAGAGCATAAAAATAACTGGAAGGAAAGCAAGTCAAGGCTTCCAGGATGGGGTGGCGCAATGGGAATTGCACTCCCAGAACAAGATGGCCAGTTCGTCAGGATCTGAGAGCTCTGAACTTTCCTTTAGCACAGAGAGTGGAGAAAGCGTTGACTACACTGCAGCAAGCATTGCCTCACAGATCTGCTGTCAACAGATCACAAACACAAGAGATTCTACAGATGCTGGAAATACAGAGCAACGCACACAAGATGCTGGAGGAACTCAGAAGGGCTGGCAGCATCGGTGGAAAGGAATAAAGCATTGGCATTTCAGGCCAGACTGTTACAAATGTCTGACAACAAGAACTTATACTACCCATTCTTCCAAAATGAGAACATACAGACCTTTGTCATCTACAAACCTTAACATCTTATCCAAAGATATCTCTAATGATGGTACTTTCCTTCTTAATAGAGCCATACAACATGGGAACTGGCGCTTTGGCCCAATTGGCCAATGTTGACCAAGTAAAACATATTCATCAAAGCACGTACATGTTACCATATATTACCTTGAGATTCAATTTCTTGCAAGCATATACAGGAAAATAAAGAAATGGAATAGACTTTACAAAAAGAAACCTATCCAATTTTACCATAAAGAGGTACAGCTTAGAATTAAACCCAGGCACTGTCTTCAGCTGTGTTTGGAACTCTCTTCTTCAAAGGGTGATAGAAGCATCATCTTTTAATATTTTAATGTTAGCATAGACAGAATCTTTGGGGTGAAAGGTTACCAGGATGAGCTGAGGATGAAGAGCTTGGGTTACAGCGGATTCCTGGGGAATTATTAAATGGTCGCCAATCCACTCCTGATCCTCATCCGTACAATTGTGTGTTTGAGTAGTGAGTTCCAGTCTTGGTCTCAGATGGATTCCTCCACTTTCCACAGCTAAATACAAACGATCACTTAGTCCACCGGCATCCAGAGAAAACAGAACAGCCATCAATCCGTCCAACTGGATCTCAAATGCATTGGCCCTCAGAGTAATTACCTTAAATGTTAAATCATTCTTCCCCAACTTTTGTCTGAAGTTGTTGAAAATAAAACAAAAAAAAACAAACCTGAAATAAAAACTTAACGGCGACACACAAAAAATGCTGGAGGGACTCAGCAGGCCAGGCAGCATCTATGGAGAAAAGCACAGTTGACGCTTTGGGGCGAAACCCTTCGCCAGGACTGGAGAAAAACAGCTGAGGAGTAGATTTGAAAGGTGGTGGGGGAGGGAAGAGAGAAACACCAGGCGATGGGTGAAACTTGGACGGGGAGGCATAAAGCAAAGAGCTAGGAAGTTCATGGGTGAAAGAGACAGAGGCCATGGAAGAATGAAAAATGGAGGGGGGAGGAGCACCAGGGGGAGGTGATGGGCAGTCAAGGAGTTAACATGAGAGAGGGAAAAGGGGATGGGAAATGGTGAAGGGTGGGGTCATTACTGGAAGTTTGAGAAATTGATGTTCGTGCCATCAGGTTGGAGGCTGCCTAAACGGAATATAAGGTGTTGTTCCTCCAACCTAAGTGTGGCCTCATCACGACAGTGGAGGAGGACATGCATGGACATATCGGAATGGGAATGGGATTGGAATTACAATGGGTGGCCACTGGGAGATCCCGCTTGTTCTGGCTGATGGAGTGTAGGTGCTCGGCGAAGCGGTCTCCTAATCTACGTCGGATCTCACCGATGTACAGGAAGCCACACCAGGAGCACTGGACACAGTATATGATCCCAACAGTCTGTGTGGCAATGAATCCCACTGATTTTCACCCCCTGGCTAAAGAAGTTCCTCCTCATCTCTGTTCTAAAAGGACGTCCTTCTATACTGAGGCTGTGACCTCAGGTCCTAGACTCTGCCTGGAAGCAAACAAGTCTCAAGGTTGTATAATTTATACATTCTTTGATAATAAATTAACTCTGAATCTTGAAGATATTAGAAACATCATCTCCATGTCCACTCTAACTAGGCCTTACAATATTCAGAGATATAGCATGGTAACAGGCCCAATGAGCCCGTGCTGCCCAGTTACACCCAGGTGACCAATTAACCCACTAACCTATACACATTTGGAACACAGGAGGAAACCAGAGCACTCGGAGGAAAACCACATGGTCACGGGTAGATCGTACAAGCTCCTTACAGACAGCCATGGATTGAACCTGGGTCACTGGTGCAGTAGTGGTGTAAAGCTGCCATGCCACTGTACTGTTCTCCTTGTAACCATGTGATCCTCCAGGAGTTCCTACCGCACCCAAAGACATCCCAAAGATGTGTGGGTTGACAGGTATCTGGCTGCTGTAGATTGACCCAGGTGTGTAGGTGGGTGGTAGAATCTCGAGGCCACTGAAGGACGTGTGGGGACAACACAATGAGACGGTACAGTTTATGTTTAACATAAATGGGAGCTGAATGATCGTTGGCCAAAGGACCCATTTCCATGCCATATAAGCTCTAAGTAAACCAATTGTCCCACCGATCACTTCAATACATCTGGGCCACATGCATCTCAGGGCAACGATGAAGGTATGAAGACCAAAATTTTACCTTTCTCAATCTGAATGCCAACCAACAAGGCCAAAACTTAATGTCCTAATTTAGACTCCCAGGACTATACATCTCGCCCAACCTGTCAAGGTCCCAGAACGCATTCTACACAATCAGGAAAGCTCAACAACACCTTTACTTTCTGAGGAGGCTGAAGAGAGCTGGACAGTACACATCCATACTCACGTCGTGCTACAGATGCGCAGTAGGGAGCATCCTTACAGGCTGCATCACTGCATGGTATGGAAACTGCACTGCTCGCAACAAGCTGTACAATGGGTGTCCAAAACTACCTGACGCACCGCAGGCTCCAGCCTCCCTGCATTCAAGGTGCCAGGAGAGGGCCAGTAACATCACGAAGGATCCCTCCCACACTGCTCACGGGACGCTTGTCCCATACCCATCAGGGAGGAGGCTACATAGCAGCCGCACCAGGACAACCAGACTCAAAAACAAGCTACTTTCCCCAAGCACCTCCACTGCAGCCACCACTAATTTATCATTTGCTGTCAGTCACCATACGTACAGAAAGTCCCCAGCCTAGTGTCACCTCTGGACAAACAATCTGTATATAAGGTATCCTAAGAATTTATATTTATTGTTTTTTTATGATTTCTGCATTCTTTATCTTCTTGTGTTTTGGCTTTGTGTTGCATCAGATTCGGAGTAATGACTATTCTGTTCTCCTTTACACGTGTGTCCTGGAAGTGACATTAAACAATCTTGAAGCTTGAACCTGAACCGAGAAGCAGTTGAGAATCGAAGCATTGGTGTGTCTGTAGTCACCGATAGTCCACACCAGGAAAGCAGGGGAGATTTCCTCCCCTGGAGAACATCCATAAATGATATGGGTTTGTACAGCACCTCGATTATCTTACAGTCAGCATTCCTAGAGACTAGATTTCTTTCTTGTTAATTGTGATTAACCAAATTTACATTCACAACCACCTAGCGGGGATTTGAACCCACACCTCTTGAGCTGAAGCATAATTTAACTGTAGCACAATGCACGAGCATTTAGGGAACTCATCACCTTTCAAAGGAGATGGACAGTCAATGTTTCAAGTTGAGACCTTAGTCCAGGGGTTCCCAATCTTTTCTTTATGCCATGGACCAATACCATTAGGCAAGGGGTCCATGGACCGCAGGTTGGGGAACCCCTGCCCCAGTGGACTCCCTTCTATAGATGCCTGACTCACTGGTCCTCCAGCATTGTGCTTTTTTTTCTGCTCCGTATTCCAGCATCGTCAATCTCCGTTCTCCAGGGAGCATAGCAGCGTAGTGGCAATGCTTTGCAGTACAAGTGACCCGGTTTCAATTCTCACCACTGCCCGTAAGGAGTTTGTATGGTCTCCCTGTGACCGTGTGGGATTCCTCTGGGTGCTCTGGCTTCATCCCACAGTCCACAGACTATGGACTGTTGGTAGGTTAATCGGTCATTGTAAATTGTCCTGTGGTTAGGCTAGTGTTAAATTGGTAGGTTGCTGGGCCGCGTGGACCAAAGGGCTGACTAAGTAAATAAATATGAGGGGTGATTAATGAGTTCATGGCCCAAGGTGGAGGGAGATGAGTTATACAACTCTCGTTACAAGCACGTGCAGTTCAACCCTTTGAGTGATTGTGTTTGAAGTTAATAACTCATCTCCTTCTACCTTAGGCCATGAACTTATCAATCACCCCATGCTGTGGACCACTTCTGGAGGTCCGAGACGCCGACTTCTACAAAGAAGAGATCCATGTCCTCCACAACTGCTGGACTAAGTGTGTAAATGTAGGAGGGGACTATGTTGAAAAATAATTGTGCTAGGTTTTCTAAAACTGACCCGGTCTACCTTGGGCCACGAACTTATCAATCACCCCTCGTAAATGGCATCTCGCCAGACTCAGGGTGTGAGACTGGTCAAAGGCCTGCATGCAGAGTTGCAAGGAAGACTCCCTTGCCCACACTCCATCACCCTTACAGCGAAGGCCGACATCGCACTTGCCTGCCTAATTGCTTGCCCAAAGCTGGACATTAACCTGAAGGAACGCGCCGGGTGTGCGGATCAATTTCCAAACGGCCAGATTAGCGAAGTGAAGTGGTCACCCAGCAAGACACTGGAGAGCTTCAGAAGCAGCATTTAAACAAAAGCCTGACTGAAACGTTTCAGATGCTGGACGGAGAGCCAACACAATTTGACTGTAAAATTAACATCACTATCCTGTCACATCTGGTCCAATTTAACAAAGAGAAAGGGAATCCATACAATCTGATGGTACACCACTCACACTTAATAAAGGGTGATGGATGAATTTTATATTTTATACCAACTCTCCTGTACTCGTTACACTGTATGAAGTCTTTAAGAGAAATATTGCTCAATCTTTCTTTTTGCAGACAAGCACCCCCAACGGAGGGTTCACCATATTTAATTCATGATCTCCATAAAGCTGGGAGACTGTGACCACATGGAGACACCATCAATTAGGCAATTGTGGGATCTGTGTAAAAATCAATCTGTTTCGCTGTTGACTAGAATCGAAGATGTCCACGTTATTTAAAAAAAGGACATACAGTGCCGACATCACCATGTTACAGGCAGAATTTCACTTGCTGACTAGTTGCTTTGCTTTTTTGATGACTCCTACCTGGATGAGTTATTAAAAAAATGTCCGCACTGACCTTAAAAAATCCATTTTGCCATCCCTTAATATAAATGTGGCTCTCCATTGATCACATGTGTAGGCCTGCCTCGAGGTTAGTCCCCCTGTTCCCGAGGAATGGTGGCAGGGCTTTCAGGTCTTCTCTTTAATTCAATTACAAATTGTTGTGTTCTATGATTTATTGGGAATAATTCATTGTGTAGAGGGGGAAGGGGGGTTGCATGCAGGATAACATGCGGACTGCAACACATACGCACAGGAGTTGGCTGGTACATGGGGCAGGTATTATGTGAACAGGGGCGCTTTCCACACAAGATGATGCATGCACTAAAATGTGTTACACTTAGAATAAATCAGAGAATAGCGAATTACATACCGATTAATGTACAATTTATTAGGTACACCTGCTCGCTAATGCAAATATCTAATCAACCAAATCTATGGCAGCAATGCAAGCAGTAAAGCATGCAGACATGGTCAAGAGGTTCAGTCGTTGTTCAAATCAAACATCAGAATGGGGAAGGAATATGATCTATGCGACTTTGATTGTGGAATGGTTGCCGGTGCCAGATGGGGAGGTTTGAGTATCTCAGAAACTGCTGATCTCCTGGATTTTCACCCTCGACAGTGTCTGGAGTTTACAGAGAATGGTGCAAGAAACAAAAAACATCCAGAGAGTTGCTGTTCTGTGGGCAAAAATGCCCTGTACATGAGAGAGGTCAGAGGAGAATGGCGACAGTAACTCAAATAACATGCACTACAACAGAGCCGTACAGAAGAGCATCTCTGAATGCACGACACATTGAAACTTGAAGAGGCAGTCCAGTCGCAGAGGACCGCACCGGGCTCCACTCCTGTACCTAATAAAATGGCCACTGAGTGTACAGTCTGATTAAGAGCAGAACATACAGAGAGGAGAGTGTGTCGCTGACAGGAGAAGATGTAAGCTGGAGTATCGCATCTACAAGAGAATAGATAAACCATTGTGTCTTATTTGGGTGGTGAGGTGGAGATACGTCTCTACCAAAGGAGGTGCAAGGCGCTCCTTCCTATGCTAGCCTGCAGGTCACCATTAGGCAAGGTGTAGCACCTCCCCGATCAGGATCAGGTAAAGCCATGGGAGGAGGTGGCGAATGGTCATACGAGCAGCTGATGTATATCCCAAGTCCTAGTTATGCGACCTCCGACACCAGGCCGGCAATCTCTGATGAGTATTGATATTGGCTGGGGTCACCCATCTTATCAAGACACTGCCCAGAAGAAGGCAATGGCAAACCACTTCTGCAGAACAATTTGCCAAGAATAATCACAGTGATGGGACCTTAATCACCCACCTGATATGACACAGCACATAATGATGATGTGTGTTATACATAGGACAAATCATAGCCTGAAATAAGTTACACAGAGGGTAACAGGCAGAATGGAGTTCTTTACTTTTACATACAGGATAATGAAGACTGTGTTTCACATAAACTCATAGGTTGAAGAGGACTAGAATACAGGGGATGGAATGCTGAGGTTTTATAAGGTATTGCTCAGATCACATTTGGAGTATTTGTGAGTAGTTTTGGGCCCTGTATCGAAGGATTTACTGGCACTAGAAATTGCCTGGGGAATGTTTATGAAAATGATCCCAGGAATGAGGAACATTTGACGGCTCTGCACCTGTACTCACTGGAGTTTAGAAGAATGGGGAGGAGAAGGGGCCTCAATGAAACCTACTGAACATTGAAAGGCTTGGATAGAGTGGGCATGGAGAGGTTGTTTCAAATAGTGGGAGAATGTAAGATCAGAAAAGAAGTACATCTGCTTAGAGCAGAGATGAGGAGGAATTTCTTTAGCCAAAAGCTGGTGAATCTGCGGGATTCATTACCACGGACGGCTATGGAGTCCAAGTCATCGGGTATATTTAAAGTGGAGGCTGATAGGTTCTTGATTGGTAAGGGCATTGAAGGTTACAGAGAGGAGACAGGAGAATGAGGTTGAGAGGGATAATGGATGGAATGGTGGAGCAGATTCAGTGGGCTGAATGGCCTATTTCTGCTTCTCTGTCTTCTGGTCTTAACAGATGAGAGTGTGCTGCATTATGATAATAGACAAATTGGACAATGTAACACACAGGACTGCATACAGAAGGGTCAATATACAGGCTGGAATATCTTACAGATGAGACAATATGCAAACAGTTGCACATGGGACAATACAAAAGCTGGAGTGATATACGCAGGACAATATACAGACAAATAAGTTACACGCAGGTCAAAATACAGACTGTTGTGAGTTACACACAGGACAACATACAGGTTGTATTGAGTTACACTTGGAACAATATACAGGTTGTTCTGAATTACAATGCAAAGTCTGAAGTGAGTTACATACAGGCCAAACACAGGTTGGACTGAGTTACACTCGGGACAGTATAGAGGCTGGATGTGCTTCAAGACAGTTGTTCCATATTCAATAACTGTAGTGCCACCCTGTCCCATAAGCACTCCCAAGATATTTACTTTTGAACTTACCAAACTGGGGAGAGAGGGGGGGGAGAGAGAGGGGGAGAGAGAGGGGGGAGAGAGAGGGGGGAGAGAGAGGGGGGAGAGAGAGGGGGGAGAGGGGGGAGAGAGAGGGGGAGAGAGAGGGGGGAGAGGGGGGAGAGAGAGGGGGGAGAGAGAGGGGAGAGAGAGGGGAGAGAGAGGGGAGAGAGAGGGGAAGGGAGGGGGGAGAGGGGGAGAGAGGGAGAGGGAGAGGGGGAGGGGGGAGAGGGGGAGAGAGAGGGGGGAGAGAGAGGGGGGAGAGAGAGGGGGAGAGAGAGGGGGGAGAGGGGGAAGAGAGCGGGAAGAGAGGGGAGGGGGAAGAGGGGAGGGGAAGATTAAGGGGAGAAGGAGAGCGAGAAGTGGGGAGCGAAGGGGAGAGAGAGGGAGAGGTGGGGAGAGAGGGTGGAGAGAGAGGGAGAGGTGGGGAGAGAGGGTGGAGAGAGAGGGAGAGGTGGGGAGAGAGGGTGGAGAGAGAGAAGAGACAGGGAAGAAGAGAGGGGAGGGAGAAAAAAGGGGGAGAGGGAGAGGGGGAGTAAGAGGGGGAGGGAGAGGAAGGGGGAGAGGGATGAGGAGCATGCATGTGCATGGGAGAGAGAGAGAAATATGTGGAGACACAGGGAGGTGAGGAGGAGGAAATCAGATTGCTCTGCTGGAAGCTGGCAGGGATCTAATGGGCTGAATAATCCCCTGTGCTATTGTAAGCTAAGTGCATTTTCTTCCTTAACAAAGTTTCCCTCTACACTAATGCCCAATTAGAGGTGGGAATCTAACAAGCAAGTTACTTGTCTGGAGGTGAATGCAACAAAGTGGTGTAATCATATCCTCTGTCAATATTTTCTCCAATATTGCACTGCTCCCAGGAGTACATTCACTGTTCTATTGACAATGAAGGGCTAGCATTTTACAGCAAAATAAATATTTTATTGCCCTGTAAAGACTGACAGTTTATTGCAATAATATACAAGCCAAGATGTTATTAAAACTACAACACCATCGGGCACTCTGGCCTCATCAATGACCCAAACCTTCGATGGACTTCTCTTTAGTAAACTGATGGTGAAAGCTGAGAGCTGAATGTTGGTACTATTAGCGCAAGAAACTCTCTTGCACCCTCTTCATTTTTGAAAGCCTGACAAGGGCACTGTTATGCTCTATTTCAGAAATTAATCGAAAGAAAAATACAGGAGCCCAGGAAAACGCGCTTACTTAGTTTTACTTTACTGAAGACGTGCTGGCGTAATGACGAATGCCATTTACTTGCTTTTACATATAACCCATAATGAATTATGTAAACAAGGAATGGTAAACCGAACAATACTATATATTCACAAAATTACTCAATTACTACTAAAGTATTAAATACACAACACTCCTCCTGGCTTAGCTAAATATAGAATATAGAATTCATCTCAAATTAATGTATACACTGTAAATACACTGTGTGTGAGAATATATATTTGGGCCGGCCGGTAGTGTAGTGGCACCAGTACTGAACTTTGAGGTGGCTGGTCCTGGGTTTGAATCCCACCAGGTCCCAAACTGGCCAGCAGCAATATCTGTCAGAAGAAATGCCTGGCAATCTATTTCTGTATCTTGCCACAAAAACCCTATGGACAATGCTATGAGTCATAGAAACATAGAAAATCTATACAGGCCCTTCCAAAGTTGTGCTGAACATGTCCCTACCTTGGAAATTATTAGGCTTACCCATATCCCTCTATTTTTCTAAGTTCCATGCGCCTATCCAAAAATCTCTTAAAAGACCCTATCGTATCCGCCTCCACCACCGTTGCCGGCAGCCCATTCCACGCACTCACCACTCTCTGCTTAAAAAACTTACCCCTGAGATCTCTGTACCTACTCCCCAGCACCTTAAACCTGTATCCTCTTGTGCCAACCATTTCATCCCTGGGAAAAAGCCTCTGACTACCTACACAATCAATGCCTCTCATTATCTTGTACACCTCTGTCAGGTCACCTCTCATCCTCCGTCTCTCCAAGGAGAAAAGGACGAGTTCACTCAACCTGTTTTCAAAAGCCATGCTCCCCAATCCAGGCAACATCCTCGTAAATCTCCTCTGCAACCTTTCTATGGTTTCCACATCTTTCCTGTAGTGAGGCGACCAAATCTGAGCACAGTACTCCAAGTGGGGCCGACAGTGACTCAATGGCAATCAACAACAATAACAACATACCGTATATATAAATATATATATAGATACATATATTTAGTATACTACATAATAATACAACTGCTATGTAGACATCCACAGCAGAGTAAATTTTAAATTGTCCAATTCAAGCTTGAAAATTTAATTGCTGCAGAGGATTTCTTACTCTTATAAGATAATGTTTTTCCTAACTGGGGGTGGCAGGGTAGTCACCTTGCTTAGCAGGTGAGGCTTGTGGCAGGGTAAAAATCTCAGGTTCTGCGGCCACCTCCGTGCTGCTTCTGGGAGTTGACCCTGGCACTGCAGGAACGTGTCTGACAGGTCTGGACTTCAACAATCAACTCACTGATGACCCCAGATGACATCAGATACAATCTCCACTGTGTAGGAGAGTGGTCCGTTTCTGTCCTTAATTTTTCCCAAGTACCCACACTTTTGATCACTTTTCTAGTTCCTCACCAAGACTGTTTGTCCAGGAGTTAAATACTGAACATCCTTGTTTTCGGAGCGCTGATTTTGTCTCAACTGTTTCTCTTGCATACTCCTTCTGCGATTGGGTTCAAATTTGAAGGAAAGGGACGATCCAGAAACAGCTTGGCTGATGAGTGGTTGGAGTGTGGAGTGGGCTGCTCTTGGCATCTTCTGGATGTGTTGGCATCCCAAAGAGTGCTCGATCTGCTGGTCCATCCCAGGCCGCCAGACAAAGCTTCAAGCCAGTGCTTTCATTTTGACCACACCTAGGTGGTCAGCTCCTCCAACACTTGAGCTCTCAGCTTGAATGGTGCAGCAATTCTCAATCTCAACGTAAGGCAACCCCTGTCAAGGGCAAGTTCATCCCAGTGCTGGTAAAAAATGGGAAAACTGGAATTTCTGCTGCACCTTCCAACCATTTTGATTTACCATGTGGACCTGAGGCAGTGTGGGGTCTTTTCTGGTTTCCGTTTAGATGATCCCTGCCATAATAGGGAGGCCTTTGATTTGCATTTGGGAGAACACGTCAGGAGGAGTGTCCTCTTTTGTGAATTTTTCAGGTTATCTACTCTTCCAAGGGTAGATGGGACAATCCATCAGCATTTTCATGATTAATTGTCCTCTTGAATTTGATCTTGGAATTGTGTCCTCCAAGAAACAGCCGATTTCTGCATTCGCACTCTGCTGTTAGCGGATCACCCTTCTGTGGATTGAAAATGCACTAGTGGATGAAGATCAGTAATGAGGGTAAACTCTCTCCCATACAAATACTGTTGAAATGTTTTCCACCCCAGAGTCATGGCCTCTCTGTCACTCTGTGCATTATTTTTCTCTGCAGTGTGAGGGAACTTGATGCAAAGGCTATGGGGCATTCACTTCCATCACACATAACATGTGACATGAACCATAAAGCAGGGAATCACTGGATGACATGGATCATAATGAGTGAGTATAGTTTCTGACATCACTGCTTCCTTTGCCTTTTGGAAAGTCACTTCACACTGTTTTATCCATTGCCATTTCCTCCTGATCTGCAGTAATGAGTTCAAGGGGTGGAACAAAGTAAACAGGTTTGGCAGGAACCTGTTATAGTAATTGACAAATCCCAAAAAGGACCACAACTGTGACACATCCTTTGGCCTGGGGACATCCACCACCGCTTGAATTTTTCAGCACACTCAAGTAATTCTTGTGCGTCAATGGTATGATCACAGTAAGTGATACTTGGTTTAAAGAATTTACACTTATGCTCTGAGCCCATAATCTTCTAATCTTTTTAACTGCCTTAAGATTCTGGAGATGTCCCTTGTAATTATCACTGGTAACGATGATGTCATCCAGGTAACACTTTGGGCAGCCTTGCAGTTCCTGGTCCATAGCTTTTTTGGTGCAGATGTTGCTCCAAAAACCATAGTGATAAATCCCTTTGTGAGTGTTTATAGTGAGAAACATGTTGGACATTTCTTCCATCTCCATCTGCATGTAGGCCTCAGCTGTCCACTTTGCTGAAGTGTCTTCCTCTTTACAAACATATTCTCTATCCTGGGCAGAGAGTATTGATCTACTCTCAGTCCTGGGTTAATGGTGACATTAGAATCACCACAGATCCTGACAGGCCCAGCCTTCTTGGCTACTGGGACCACTGGCATTGCCCATGGGCTCCACTCAGGCTTGGAAAGAATTCCTTAACCATGCAATCTATCTCACTGGCTATTTTATTGCAGGTAGTATAAGGAACGGGATGGGCTTTATAGAACTTGGATTGTCATTTTCATTTAACACTATTTTACTCTTCATATATTTGAGCTTTCCAATGACATTCCTGAACACTGCTGTAGCATATCCAGTGCCTTTCTTAATTTGCTTTCAGTTGACTCTGGTGCAAGGCATGTGGCATGCAAACGGAAGACGGATCTCCAATCAAGTTGCAGTTGCCTCAGCCAATCATAGCCCTACAATGCTGGCTCTCCTGGATCTATTTATACCACATACAAGCCCAATGTGGCTTGTTGTTTGTTGTATTTCACTGTTACAAATGATCTTCTCTCCAGTATAAATTATTAGTTGGATATCTGCAGCCTTCAGTTCAGTATCTTTGATTTGCCATTCAAACTCACTTTGTGGAATGACTGAAACATTCAAGCTAGTGTCCAATTCCATTTTAAATTAACTTCCCATTCACTTCTGGTGTAAGCCATATTGTTTGTATCTTGTTACTTCTCACATTGTAAATCTCGAAGCTACTCAGTCCTGTGTCACTATCATCGTAATCAGATTTTTCATCAACAGCATGCAGACTGGTGCTTATTTTGAAAATGCAAATAGAGAGCGAGATAGAGGTTATGCGATAGAGATAATGGAGGAGGCAGTCAGAGAGTTGGCCATCTTATTTTTGGTGTGGTTCATTACTCTTGCTGCCTGGCTATGAATGCGTCCGTAACGGCACAGAAATTCAGAATTCCTGGGGGAAAAGAAAATGCTGGAGATGCCATACTATTGATTAGCTTCAAGAGAATTGCAACTCTGTAAGTGGCGAGAGTGACCTCACCTGGATCCTCCTGAAATGCCTCTAGTTATTGGCCAAAGACCTGCTCCCCTAACTGCAGTGTGAATTCTGTCCTCTAAAAGGCCCAGTAGACATGGCCTTCACCTGACAGTCCCAAAATAAGTGCATAAGAAAAACAACCGCATGAGTGGGCCACTCAACTCAATGGCCACACCATTCAACACAATCATGGCCGATCTACGCTGGCTGCCTTCAACTCCTCTTCTGTATCATAACCCTCCGGTCTTCAGTCTTTCAAACACACGTCCATCTGAATCTTAAATATATTTAATGAACTGGCCTCTACCACCTTCCAGGGCAGGGAATTCCAGGGAATCACGACTGCCTGAGGAAGATTGATCTTTTATTTATTGAGATACAGCGCGGAATAGGCTCTTCTGTCCCTTTGAGCCTCACTGCCCAGCAACCCCTGATTTAACCCTAGCCTAATCACAGAACAATCTACAATGACCAATTAACCAACCAACCATGGGAGGAAACCGGAGCACTCGAAGGAAACTCATGCGGTCACAGGGAGAACATACAAACTCCTTATCGGCAGTTTGGGCATTGAGGGATCTCAATTTTAGATAATGGGTGCACCAAACCATCGGCTGGAGGAACACAACAGGTCAAGCAGCTTCTGAGGGAGGGAAAGGTGTGTCGACAATTCCTTGCCCACAGATGCTGCAGAACTCACCGAGACCCTTCAGCCGGTTGTTTGTTGTTCCAGGTTCCAGCATCCGCCCTGTTTAAATGACCAGTCCCTGAGTTTGGTGCCGTATCACCTTGCTCACAAACTCATCCTCCAGTGAAAACAGGAAGCAACTGCAGAGTTGGACATGGATCCCAGCTTCCCCTCTGCACTTCTCACTGCCTCTAAAAATCAGCTGACATAATCGAAGTCCTTTCCCACCCTGCTTCTCCCCTCACTCCAACAGGCAGCAGCTACGAAAGCCTGAAAGCACATACCACCAGGCTCAAAGACAGCTTCTATCCTGCTGTCATGGGTTACATTATATTAGCTCAGTAGTATTAAGTGTTATTTGGGAACTGGAAAGACATAATATACAGTATGCATTAAATCTTAAGATTTAAGACCTAAGATGTTTGCACAGTACTGCAAATGGATGAGAAAGGTATGTAGAGTTATGGTCCAGGTGCAGGTAGATGCAACTAGGCAAAACCCCCAGGCTGGCATAGACTAGATGGGCCAAACTGCCAAATTCTGTGCTGTGTTGCTCTTTGACTCCATGACTGTTCAAGGAGGAGGAAGAGCACTCTGGATTAGGTTGAGAAAACAAATCCCATTGAGACACTAGTGTAAAGAGTGGAGGGAGCACTCTGGATACCAGACTATCTAAAGCAACAGATACAGAATGCTGGAGGGAGTCAGCTGGTCAGGCAGCGTCTATAGAAATGAACGAACAGTCGACATTTCAGGCCGAGACCATTCTTCAGGACTCAAGCTATCTTCAGGACCAAACTACGTATTTTGATACGTACTGTGTTCAATGCACACTACCAAATACGTAGCGATGTACTCACTATCGAGTAGTCAATCATTCCTCACCTGTCCAACATCGGCCTCATCAGCCCCTCAGTATCCACAGGATCAGAGCAGTTCCAAGTGGCTGTCAAAGAAGAGAACTTGAGTGCAGGCACATTAATGACTTGTACCCTATCTGGAATGGGGTTGATCCCAAGGAATTGCACGCAGTTGAGAGTATATGGCAAAGTTGACAGCAGAGACAAAAATGGGAGGAAAATCAGGATCTAAATGAGCGACATAGGTTGCTGCGATTTGTCGCACAGAAGCAACCTCTGTGGCCTCTGGAAATCCAAAGCAACACACATAAAATGCTGAAGGAACTCAACAGGTCAGGCAGCATCTATGGAAATGAATAAACAGTCGACGTTTTGGGTCAAGACCCTTCCTCAGGACTGATAAGGAAGTGAGAGGGCGTCAGAATTTTAAAAAAGGTGGGGGGAGGGAAAGGAGGCGAGCTGGAAGGTGATAGGCGAAGCCAGATGGGTAGGAAGGGTAAAGGGCTGGAAGAAAGGAATCTGATAGAGGAGCAGAGTGGACCATAGGAAAAAGGAAAGGATGAGTGGATCTAGGGGAAAGTGATAGGTAGATGAGAAGAGGTAAGAGGCCAGAGGGGAATAGAAGAAGAGGGGTGGTGGAGAAGGAAAATTTATTTATTTTTTAACCAGAAAGAGAAATTGCTGGAATACTGAGTGGAAAAGACTAAGGAATCCATTGAATGGTCAATGGATAGCCACTCTAGGTACATTCTTCAGCTCTGGTCGCAGGGCCCTCTTGCTTCATCAGAAGTCACCACGGTGAACGTCAGACACTGAACAGAGATTCCATCCAGGATAGATAGGACAGTAGTTGGCCTCATCAACAATGATAATGAGTCGGAGTACAGAGAACTGGAGCAGCTGGTGCACTGGTGTGAGACAATCAACCTAAGTCTGAACGTGGAGAAGACCAAGGAAATCTCGGTGGATTGCAGGAAGGTGCAGATGAACCACCCCCCGTGAATATATGGCTCCTCCATTGAGAGAGTTAAGTGCACCAAGTTCCTGGGGGTTCACATCCCGGATGACCTCACCTGGTCCCATTAATATCACCTCCATAAACAACAAGGCATAGCAGTGCCTCCACTTCCAAAGGAGACTGCAGAAAGTGAGGCTCCCCCTCAGGCTCTTATCTTAACTGCATCTTATAGGAGTGCCATTGACAGCGTCCTGGCAAGCTGCATCTCCAACTGGTCCGGGAGCAGTCGAGCATCGGACTGGAAGTCCCTACAAAGGACTGTGAGAACAGCTGAGAGGATCACTGGGGTCTCCCTACCATCCATCGTGAACATTTATCAGGAGCACTGTGCATGCAGGGTCCTCAGTATTACTCAGGATCCCACCCATCCATCCAGCATCCTCTTCGACTTTCTACCATCAGGTAGGAGACTACGATGCATAAAAGCAAAAGCTGTCAGGGTGGGAAACCCTTCTTAACTGAGGACACTAGGAACTCCCTGCCACATCACATTCAAAGTGTCACCGGTTAATCTGTTCTGTACCTTGAAATTTTAAAATTTATGCAGTTTAGTTTGTCTATTTATGTGTAATCCATCTGTAGATTTCATCCTGATATTCATAAGTTATTGTGTTTTATGTATACTACAGTTCTTTACACCCAGGTTTGGAGAAACGTTGCTTTGTTTGACAGTGCGCATGCATAGAATTAAATGACAAAAAACTTGACTTGGCCTGAATTGATAGCACAGTGAAATTCCACAGAGAGAAAGGGTATTTCGGCTCTGTTCATTGTCAAACCTGCCGATTCCGATAAATACACCTTCACAGGAAAGTTGGACAAAGTTCGAAGGAACTATACTATCAAAGTACATACATGTCACATATACCACCTTGAGATTCATTTTCTTGCAGGCATTCACAGTAGGATAGAGAAATACAATAAAATCGATGAAAATCTACACAAAGAGACTGACGACCAATGTGCCAAAAACTGTGCAAAATCCTCACCGCAGCCTGGGCATGAAAGTGTTAATGAGTCAGTAATCCAGTAACAGCATCCTCGATAGCTCCAAGGAGGAGGATGGTAATTGAGCAGTGATGCTGCAGTGGTCACTGGAGATCACTGCCTCCCCATCTGTTGTGCAGCACGAGCTCGCCGACCCGAACAATGATTCCAAGTTATTCAGCCGCACTTTCACCACAGCGTCTGCTGCTAGCTACCCAGCGGTGGAACTTAACAAAGTGGGCTCAATCGCAAATTGTGGCAAAGTCTTCTTTGCGGCAAATGGTTCGGCAATGAAGGGAAGGAGTTGGTAAATTGATGATATAATTGTAAATCATTTTATTTTCTCTTAATTTGCTCTAAACAGTGCACACGGTTAGTTTTGTGCTTGTGCTTTGAACCAGAAGGTGTCCATTCACCAACATTTCTTCAGTTGTTCTCAGCAGGGGTTCCAACCTGGGGTCCACGGACCCCTTGGTTAATGGGCAGGGTCCATGGCGTACAAAAGGTTGGGAACCCCTGCTAAGCCAAGTTGTGGTTGTGTTTCAATGTCAAAGTTAAAATCAAGTTTAGCATCATATGCCCAAGTACAGATGCAGAAGAGGGCTTCCAGGACGTTTCCTGGTTTAGAGAACTATCTGGCGGTTTGATGGTTATCTTTAAAAGCTTTTTGTTTGACGTATGGCTCCGGGGTTGAACACCTAATGGGTTCTTTTTTTCCTCATCTTTTTCTTGCTTTAAGCCGAGTCAAGTCAAGTCACTTTTATTGTCATGTCGACCATAACTGCTGGTACAGTACATAGTAAAAATGAGACAACGTTTTTCAGGACCATGGTTTACATGACACAGTACAAAAACTAGACTGAACTATGTAAAAAAAGAAACACAGAGAAAGCTACACTAGACTACAGACCTACACAGGACTGCATAAAGTGCACAAAAACAGTGCAGGCATTTACAATAAATAATAAACAGGACAATAGGGCAAGGTGTCAGTCCAGGCTCTGGGTATTGAGGAGTCTGATAGCTTGGGGGAAGGAACTGTTATATAGTCTAGTCGTGAGAGCACGAATGCTTCGGAGACTTTTCCCAGACGGCAGGAGGGGGAAGAGATTGTATGAGGGGTGCGTGGGGTCCTTCATAATGCTTCATAATGTTTCCTTTGCGGACGCAGTGTGTAGTGTAAACATCCGTGATGGTGGGAAGAGGGACCCCGATGATCTTCTCAGCTGACCTCGCTATCCACTGCAGGGTCTTGCGATCCGAGACTGTGCAATTTCCGAACCAGGCAGTGATGCAGCTGCTCAGGATGCTCTCAATACAACCCCTGTAGAATGTGATAAGGATGGGGGGTGGGAGATGGACTTTCCTCAGCCTTCGCAGAAAGTAGAGACACTGCTGGGCTTTCTTTGCTATGGAGCTGGTGTTGAGGGACCAGGTGAGAATCTCCGTAGGGCTTTCTTTAGTAGGGCTTTTTTTTCCTTTCTTCTCTTTTTTTTTGTGTCACCATATTTTTCAATCCTTAATATTGTTTTTTTTTTCCTTTTGAGACATACTTTCTTCGATGTACTCTTGTTATTTTGGATTATAATAATAAAAAGATTTGAAAAGGAAGGATAACTATCACGAGAGGCTGGACAAATATAGTCCAGTTTCTCTGGAGCGACGGAGGCGGAGGGGAGATCTGATGGAGCTTCATAAGATAATGAGAGGCAGAGATAGAATAGACGGAGTATCTTTTTCCCAGCGTATAAGTATCCATACCAGAGGGAATCTATTGAAGGTGAGAGGGCAGGTACAAAGGGGCTGTGAGGGATAAGTTCTTTTACTCAGAGAGTGGTGGATGCCTGGAATGTGCTGCCTGGTGTGGTGGTGGAGGCAGATACATTAGAGGCTTTGAAGAGATGTTTAGATAGGCACGTGGATGTAAGGAAGTTGAAGGGATATGGACACAGTGTAGGTAGGAGAGATTAGATTTTGAGGTTCTTTTATAGACTTTTTAGCTGATCTGGCACGACACTGTGGGCTGAAGGGCCTGTTCCTATGCTGTACCATTCTACGCTCCACATTCGATGCATGCACAAGTGCAATGTGAGGCTTACTTGTACAAAGCATGAACAATATTCAAAGAAAAACACAAGTGAGAAAAGAAAGAACACAAAGAGAACAGAAAGGAAGTGCCCATTGCAGCACAACGAGGTCACAGTGTTGCTATACTGAGAAAAGGTACGGGTTGCGCGGAACGGTTCAGAAAATGGTTGAAGGGAATAGCTTTCAGGCTTCTGGGCCTCCGCCGTAGCTATGAGCAAATGGCATTGTCTGGGGTGCTGGGGATCTTTGATCAAAGATGTTGCCTTCTTGAGGTAGCGCCTAATGTAGATACCACCAAAGTTGGAGAAGGATGTGCCCTTGACGTTCGGGTTTAAGTCTACTACCATTCTTAGCAGTTTCTTAAATTGCTGAGCATTCAGACGGGTGTAACAGACCACGTTGCAAGCAGTCAGGACTCTTTCAGCAATAAACTGTACGGGTTTAATTCCGAATTCAGGAGGATCTAGTCCAGCTGTACTTCCCTTTCCCGATGACTGAAAGATACACACATGTCAGGTTCATTGACGAGAAGGATCCATCTAATATGGAGGGGCCACTGCACCAGATCAAGAAAAGCTGCAGAGGGTTCAAACCTCAGACAACTACTTCAAGGGCACCAGCCTCTCCACCATCAAGGGCATTTTCAAAAGGCGATGCCTCAAAAGGGTGGAATCCATCATTAAGGACCCCCCACACTTGCCCCCTTGCTACCAGCAGGGAGGAGATACAGGAACCTGAAGACATACACTCAACATTTTAGGAACTGCTTCTTCCCCTCTGATATCAGATTTCTGAATGGTCGACACTTCCTCCCCCTCCCCTTTTCTTCAGTTTCCCACTCTGGCCTCTTACCTCTTCTCACCTGCCTATCACCTCCCTTTGGGTCCCCTCCTCCTTCCCTTTCTCCTGAGGTCTATTTTACTCTCCTGTCAGATTCCTTCCTCTCCAGCCCTTGACTTTTCCTACCCATTTGGCTTCACCCCTCGCCTTCTAGCTATCCTCCTTCCCCTTCCTCCACCTTTTTATTCTGGCGTCTCCCTCCTTCCTTCTCAGTCCTGAGGAAGAGTCTCAGCCCAAAACATCGACTGTTCATCGTTTCCTTGGGTGCTGCCTGACCTGCTGAGTTCCTCCAGCACTTTGTGTGTGCTGCTCTGGATTTCCAGCATCTGCAGAACCTCTCATGTTATACCTATTTTCCTCTCTTTTTTTACACTATTACTTTTTATGTATTCCTTATTGTAAATAATTGTAATTTTTAATGTATTGCTCTGTGCTGCTGCCATAAAATGAGAAATTTCTCAACCTATGTCAATGATAATAAACTCGATGCTGTTTTTGATCTGTACTGCACAGCCTTCCCACTTTACTTACTTACTGAGAAACAGCGCAGAATTGGCCCCTCCGGCCCTCCAAGCCTCACCGCCCAGTGATCCCCCCCATTTAATCTCAGCCCAATCACGGGACAATCTTTACAATGACCAATTAACCTACTAACCAGTTCGTCTTTGGGCCGTTTGAGGAAACCGGAGCAGCTGGAGGAAACCCACGCGGTCACGGGGAGAACGTACAAACTCCCTACAGGCGGTGGTGGGAATTGAACCCCAGTCCCTGGCACAGTAAAGCGCTGTGTTAACCACTACACTACCAAGCCTTAGCATGTCCGGGGGGGGGGGGGGCAAGTGAAAAGAAAAGGCATCAGAAACCAGATATTGGTGACTGGTTTCAAAGAAACAGAGGTGAATTGAGGATTTTGTTTCCCCAGGATCTAAAATACTGTATATTGTAATGTACGATCAAAGCAAGTTCTCAATATCAGTCTTCTAGAAATAAACACTTGAAGGAAGGGGACAGAGAGCAGAGATATAAGGAAAGAACTGGTGAATGAGACTAAATGGAAAGCTCTTTGAATGAGATAGCACACATTCAGTGGGCTGAATGGCATTCAGTGTGCTACTAAAAAAATTACTCGGACCAGGTTTTGTATCTGCGAGGCAGTCATCAGCGCAATGAGGGGGGAGAAGGGCTCCGCCAACTCCGTTTCCTTCGAGAGTCTCGGAGCTAACCAACGCTGTGGCCTGGACGCTTCACTTGAGCCGCACTGCGTTTTTGGCAGCTGCTTCTTATCGCTCGAGCCCCGAGACCCATGATACACTGAGCGGAAAGCCAGGCATGCGGGAAATGGTGATGAAATAATAATGGTTCGACTCTGCGTCTTGCTCCTGGCATTGGGAGCATCCGGGGGCTTCAGTGGGGATAGACAGATGCGCATTTAAATACTTCTTCACAGCGGCTGGAAGACAGCTGGCTGCCAGTGTGCTTGGAGATCGGTTTGTAGTCTCACTGCAAAGATTTCTGAAGTTACAATATCACAATTCAACCTCACCTATCCATAGTATGCAAGCTTCATACATTGTACTCCCAGTTTATATTTTATGAAAAGGTTTAAATTCCTTCACTGACCGGTGTACCTCATCTACTCTAAACATCCTCTCAAGCACAGTATAGTAAACTTAACGTGAAAGGTTACTGATTGAAGGAAATACCTTTCATATAACAGTTCAAGAAATTGACCTTGTTGGAAAAAAATTTCTGCATTGTTTTACTTCATTCAAGATTCAGATTGAAACATACAGGGAAATGTCTCGTTTGTGTTGACAATGGGCGGCACGTAGCATATCAGTTAGCACAACACTTTACAGTGCGGTAACCCGGGTTCAATTCCCACCCTTGCCTGTAGGGAGTTTGTACACTCTCTCTGTGACTGAGTGGGTTTCCTCCGGGTGCACTGGTTTCCTCTCTCAATCCAAAGATGCACTGGTTGGTAGGTTAATTGATCATTTGTAAATTGTCCCATGATTAGGCTAGGGTTAAATTGGGGGAAATCGCTGGACGGCGTGGGTCAGAGGGCTGGAAGGACCTGTACCCTGCTATATCTCAATAAATAAATAAGTGAACCAATGCTATGCTGAAGGCAAGAGTTGCCACACATTCCAGTGCCAACACAGCATGCCCACAATGCTCAGCAGAACACCACAGAGCATAACAGGGAACAAGACAACAGCAAATAAACAAGCCCCCCCCTTCCTACCTCCCATCTATGCACATACACTGACCTCTAACCCGAGGACAGGCCTCCGGTGGACACAGGCCCGTGTCACAGGCACATTCTGAGCTGCCGCGACTTATTCACTCTGCTAGTCATTGCATAAGCTGGAAGCGACACTTCCGATCCCAATTAGATCTCTTGGCCATCAAAAGTCTCAGAGATTTAACCTATGATCTTCTCCTGATGGATTTTCCAGACTGCAACGTTGCAAACTGGGACCCCCTCAGTGCTGGGTGAGGAAGTGGAGTAGTTCCTCCTTAACTTGACAAGTCAAAGCTTCAAGCTTCAAGTTTATTTATCATGTGTACATACAGTGATATGCGTTGTTTGCAATAACAACCAACACAACCAAGGGTGTGCTGGGGATGGCCGGCAAGTGTCACATCACACTCTGGTGCCAACCTAGCAAGCAAAAACCGTAGCTGCTGGAAGCACTCAGCAGGTCAGGCAGCATCCGTGGAGAGAGAGAGAGCCAGAGTTAACACTGAGGCTGATGAAAGGCTATTAACCCAAAACATTAACACGAGGAAATCTGCAGATGCTGGAAATTCAAGCAACACGCACAAAATGCTGGTGGAACTCAGCAGGCCAGGCAGCATCTATAGGAAGAAGTACAGTTGATGTTTCAGGCCGAGAACCTTCGTCAGGACTAAGGATGAAGAGCCTCAGCCTGAAATGTCGACTGTACTTCTTCCAAGAGATTCTGCCTGGCCTGCTGCATTCCACCAGCATTTTGTGTGTGTAACCCAAATCATCAATTCTGTTTCTCTTCCTACAGATGCTGCCTCCCCTGCTGAGTATTTTCAACATTGTATGCTTTACTT
Organism: Hypanus sabinus; assembly: GCF_030144855.1. Lineage (NCBI taxonomy): Eukaryota > Metazoa > Chordata > Chondrichthyes > Myliobatiformes > Dasyatidae > Hypanus > Hypanus sabinus. Next base: position 15,586,339 of record NC_082706.1, read on the forward strand.
AAATAAAAAGTTAATTCTAATTCACACTTTATCATGGATTAACTATAAGAATAGCTTTCAAGAAAACAACAGGTAGAACCTGAATATTATCATAACTACAGAGTCTACACGCAAATGGTAAAGGAAGGATATACATATACACAGTGACCACTTTATTGGCGACCACCTGTAGCTAATAAAGAGGCCACTGAGTGTATGTTCATGGTCTTCTGCTGCTGTAGCCCATCTGCTTCAAGGTTCGATGTGTTGTGCAGTCAGAGATGCTCTTCTGCACATCACTGTTGTAATGTGTGGTTATTTGTGTTACTGTCACCTTTCTGTCAGCTTGAACCAGTCTGGCCATTCTACTCTGACCTGTCTCATTATCAAGACTTTTTTGCCACAGAAACAACGCTCATTAATGTTTCTCTCACCATTCTCTGTAAACACTGGAGACTGATGTCTGTGAAAATCCCAGAAGATTGGCAATTTTTTTAGATATTCAAACCACCCCATCTGGCACCAACAATCATTGCACAGCCTGAGTCACTCAGATCACATTTCTTCCCCATTCTGATGTTTGCTCTGAACAATGGGACCTCTTGACCATGTCTGCATGCTTTTATGCATTGAGTTGCCGGCATGTGATTGGCTGATTAGATATTTGCAAATAAGAAGAGCAGGTGTGCAGGTTTACCCAATAAAGTGATTACTCAGTTAATAATATATTGTATCATAACTATTAAATATTAAACTAAATGCTTAACAGTAAGCTAACTCAACTTTAACCAGCAAATAGTAAATACAATACTTCTCACAATACAAAATCAAACACCGGGACAATGTCTGAAGGGGCTTTTCTTTAAAAAACATATTCCTGTTGTAAACACACCCTGTGTCTTTAATTTCTGACACTCCTGCCTCATCCTGAGGATTTTTATTTTCCCAAACAGATTATATGGCACGATCGATTTCATCATCTCAACAGCTTTTTTTATTTTTCCAATGTGCTTTTTTAACAATCACGCACAGATTTTCCATAAATGCATCATATGGTACTTGTTCACACACAATGAAAAAAATGGCTTGCCCATAATTACAGTGGAGTCCTGAACAGGTTTGCTCCTAATTGGAGATCTCTGTTCGAGATGGCATTAGAGCAAATTGACAGTCATTAGCCTGGTATCAGAATGATCGTGTTAATTAGCAGCAGCTCGAGTGGAAACTGTTTCAGTGCTTGTGCAAGCCGGTGGGAGAGTCAACCGACAACGGTCTTTGACAAATGAGCGCCAATCCAGCGTCCAGACACAGAAGGAATAGCCTCCTGCCAACCTGTAGTGGAGAGGCAACAGGAGTAGGTGGCAGAGCAGCGACAGACAGCTCAGTCTGCACACGGTTATGACTAGTTTTTGGTGACATGGCCTGAGCAGAAGAAAGATTCTCAGATTCCCTACGTGAGGCCATTTAGCCCATTTAATGTCCGATGGCTTTTCACAGAACATGTGTACAGTCTGGGAGGCATGGTAGCGTGCAGGTTAGCTCCAGGTGTTTCAGTTCCTCCCACATTCCAAAGGACGTAGGGGTTAGGAACAGCAAGTCATGGGCATGCTCCTGCTGGCGCGCCGGAAGCATGGTAATACTTGGAGACTACCCCCTTGCGCACCCTCGGACTGTGCTGGTCATTAGTGCAAACGGCACAATTCACTGCATGTTTCAATGTACATGTGACAAATAAATCTCTCTTTTATCTTTAGCAATCTCAGCGGTCCCCATCCTGCTTTCTCCCAATGGCCTTGTGAGTTATTGTTTCCCAAATCCCTAACCCAGTTCCCTTTTTGCCTGATTGGATGATTCTGTTTCCGCCAGTGCTACAGGTTTTATTTTCCATATACAAAAGAATAATCCTCTTGTGTAAGTGTATCCAAAAATCTGAAATTTGTGTCTCCTCATCCTGGTTCATTCATTCGTTAAATGCCGTGTCACATGATGCAGGCAATCCATGGCCATTATTGTTCTCGGCAAGTTTTTCGACAGAAGTAGTTTGCCATTGTCTTCTTCTTTACAAGGCAGGTGATTCCAGCCATTATCAATACTCTTCAGAGATTGTCTGCCTGGCGGCAGTAGTTGTATAAGCAGGACTTGTGATGTGTACGACCATCCACCCTCTGCTCCCACAGCTTCACGTTACTAAGATCGAGGGGCTAAGCAGGTGCTACACCTTGCCCAAGGGTGACCTGCAGGCTAGCAGAGGGAAGGAGCACCTTACACCTCCTTTGGTAGAGACGTATGTCCACCTAGTCCTAGTACCATCTGTAAATGGTAACACCTACTCTCACTTCAATCAAAGCATTTTCCGGTCTGAGGAGAATATAAGGGAGGTTTTTATCATGCGCACAACGACGGTGAGGGACGGCTGCAATGGAAAACTTGCTCGCAGCAGCATCACCAGCACTAGATGCAGACAACACACTGAATCACAAATTATACTTAAACTATGCAAAGTGGTGAAGAAAAAGTCTGTGCACCGTAAGCCAGCTTTGCATTGTCCTCCCTCGTTTACTTGGTGAACAGTTCAGAATTGACCAAATGATGTGCGTGGGCCAGAACCGTACATTAATCGGACAAGCCCTTTCTTAAAGAGCAGTCGCCACTCGTATTGGTTTTTTAACATAACGATCAGTAATTTCATGGTCACTGTCATCACTACTGAGAATTTATAATTTTATTCCCTAGCTGCCTGGGTAACATTTGGACTCTGACTCATCTGTCTAACACTTGCTTGTGTTTTGCCAAACCTCGCAACTGAACCACGATGTTATTTTGCTCCTGATGTCAGGAATCAGAGTAACATTAACGTTTGTTACATTTTTGAAGAATTCCAGGTATTATAGACTCATAGGGACATAGAAGACTGCAACACAGAAACAGGCTCTTTGGCCTATCTAGTCCATGCCAAAATATTAATCTCTTTAGCCCCATCGGCCTGCACCTGGACCATAGCCACCCATAGTCGACCCATCCACATACCTATCCAAATTTCTCTTGAATGTTGAAATTGAACCTGCATCCACTACTTCCACTGTCAGCTCATTCCACACTCTCACCGCCCTTTGAGTGAATAAGTTCCTCATGTTTCCCTTAAACATTTCACCTTTCACTATTAGCCCATGATCTCTAATTCTAGTCTCACCCAACCTCAGTAGAAAAAGCCTGCTTGCATTTACACTACCTATACCCCTCATAATTTTGTATACCTCTGTCAAATCTCCCTTTATTCTCCTCCGCTCTATGGAACTAAACTGGTAACCTATTCAACCTTTCACTATTACACTGTATAAGACCCCGCTTGGAGTACTGTGCTCAGTTCTGGTCACCTCACTACAGGAAGGATGTTAACACTATAGAGAGAGTGCAGAGGAGATTTACAAGGATGTTGCCTGGACTGAAGAGTGTGCCTTATGAGAATAGGTTGAGTGAACTCAGCCTTTTCTCCTTGGAGCCACGGAGGATGAGAGGTAACTTAACAGAAGATGATGAAAGGCATTGATCTTGTGGATAGTGAGAGGCTGGAATGGCTAACGTGAGGGGGCATAGTTTTAAGGTGCTTGGAAGTAAGTACAAGGGGGATGTCAGAGGCAAGTTTTTTTTAACACTGAGTGTTGGGTGCATGGAATGCACTGCCAGTGACTGTGGTAGAGGCGGATACAATAGGGTCTTTTAAGAGACTCTTAGATTGGTACATGGAGTTTAGAAAAATGGAGGGCTATGCGGTAGGGAAATTCTAGGCAGTTTCTAGAGTAGGTTACATGGTCGGCTCAACTTTGTGAGCAGAAGGACCTGTAATGGGTTGCAGATTTCTATGGTTTATCACTCGTGTCCTTGAGTCCCGGCAACATTCTTGTAAATTTTCTCTGTTCTCTCTCAATTTTGTTGACTGCACGCAATACTCCACATTAGGCCTCACCAACTTCTTATGCAACTTCAACATAACATCCCAACACCTGTGTTCAATACTTTGAAAATTAAAAAGGAAAACTGGGAGAGGGATGTTGACCCCAGGAAGTGGAAAAGAAAAGAAAAATTAAAAGTGGCAGTGAAAAGTAAGCCTATCCAGTCTTTGCCCTCCAATCTCTGAACCATCTGTGAATCTTTTCTGCATCTTAGTTAAGTGATGTCCTTCTTATAGCTAAGTGACCTGAACTGTACACAGCTGTCCAAGTGTGCTGTCACCAATAACTTGTACAGCTGGAACATGGTTTGCCAACTCCTGTACTCACTGCTCTGACCAATGAAGGAAAGTGTGCCAGACTCCGCCAATCGACAAACCATGTTGATTAAACGGTGCTCCAACACCATCCTCCGACCTCACTGAGGGGGAGAGAGGGAGAGTGATCATTCAAACACAAGGCCCTTCGCTCTGTTTCTTACTGGAACAGCAGAACAAGCCTGGAGTTCTAACTAACCTACTTCTTACGGCAACTGAGTAAGGAAGGGCACCAAATAAAAATCTGATTGCTTCTCAGCTGACAATATTTTCATGGAAGACACCCGCCAGGCCATCTGACTAAACATATCTCCTGCAATGCAGTAGGGAGTACATTCACCAAACACAATTAAAATGACCTTGAACTCCACAGGTTGCATCCTCCTTAAGCAATTGATAAAGTGAAGTAATATCAAAGTAGCTCTCTCTCAGACATGTGAGTCTCACAGTATGAAATATTGTTCTGTCTCTGTCCCGATTTAACTGGTGAACTGAAGTCACTCCAAAATTTAAAAACGGGGTATGTTCACGGTAGCTACAGCAACAAATTCAATCGTGAAATCTTGGTTTAGCACTTGGAGGAAGGCCATTCAGAACCATCACCAGAAAGGACTAGCACAGGGGGGGTTCCCAACCTTTTTTATGCCATGGACCCCGACCATTAATTGAGCACTCACTGGGTTGAGTTTGCACATTCTGCCCAAGGAGGCAAGGCGAGTGGAGGAGAGGTAGAGTCGAGGGCAGGATCAGTCAAGGCAGAGCCTGGGTCCATCCCCAAGAGCGAGGAAAGACCTGAGGTTCAATCGGTCTAAGCGCCAGGCTGAATTGGAAAGTTCCGGTGCAGGTCGAATTGCGGTGGAGGGCTCCAGACCCCAGAGGGTTTTGACAGAACGTGATGTCTGGACGATTGAAGCACCAGACCAGACTGAGGGCGGCCATGACGTGCTCCATGACGTGCTGCACTGAACTAAGGCTGTGGCTTTGTGTCTGTGGAGCTCAGTTCTGAGTATTATGTGCCTGTTTTTATCCTCTGCTTGATTTGGTTTTCTTTCCCTCTCTGTACATTGGGTGTTTGGTGATCTTTTTTTAAATGGATTTGTCAGAGTTTCTTTCCTTTGTGGCTCCTTGTGAGGAGACAAATCTCAAGGCGGTATAATGTACACATACTCTGACATAAACATACTTCGAACTGTGAGCCTGTGCACTTCCTCCGTGCGCTTCAGCTTCCTCCCACATTCCCAAACACGCACTGGCGCTCTAATTGGCTGTAAGTTGTTCCTGGTGTGTGGGCTACCAGTTCAAAGTAAATTTATGGAAAATAGTCGGGAAATAGCATTGCACCAAGAACCAGGGTAGAATCAATGGACTAAATAGCCTCCTTCCATACCATATTGTGTACAGTTCTGGTCACCGAATTATAGGAAAGATGTCAACAATATAGAGAGAGTAGAGAAGATTTACTAGAATGTTACCTGGGTTTCAGCACCTAAGTTACAGGGAAAGGTTGAACAAGTTGGGTCTTTATTCTTTGGAACGTAGAAGGCTGAGGGGGGATTTGATAGAGGTATTTAAAATTATGAGGGGGATAGATAGAGTTGACGTGGATAGGCTCTTTCCCATTGAGAGTAGGGGAGATTCAAACAAGAGGACATGAGTTGAGAGTTAGGGGGCAAAAGTTTAAGGGTAACACGAGGGGGAATTTATTTACTCAGAGAGTGGTAGCTGTGTGGAACGAGCTTCCAGTAGAAGTGTTAGAGGCAGGTTTGGTATTGTCATTTAAAGTAAAATTGGATAGGTATATGGACAGGAAAGGAATGGAGGGTTATGGGCTGAGTGCAGGTCGGTGGGACTAGGTGAGAGTAAGTGTTCGGCACGGACTAGAAGGGTAGAGATGGCCTGTTTCCGTGCTGTAATTGTTATATGGTTATACCATAAGAAACCATCTACGAAAAATGTACATTTATAATTTTGCACCTTTCTCTTCTAATGGTACAACACATCAATTTAAAATTGACTGCGACTTTTGGAATGGGACCAACATGACCCAGAGAACCTTCACCAAGCACATTCATATTTCTTAGAGCAGTTATTTATTTAAGAATTCACCCCCACCCCTCCTCCTCCCCACCCCCTGACTGTTCCAGACTAGGTCTCCTCTGTTGATGTTAAGCTGACAGCATCCACACCGGAAAACACTCTCGCGTGAGTGCTTTGGGGATCAGCTCCCCACCGGCTGCCGTGCCTGAGTGAGTGGGAGCCAGATCACTCAATCAGCCCCAAATCACACCATCAAAATGTAAACCACAGGTTCCAATCGCGTGCAGTTCAGTGGTAGAATCATATCTGAAAGAAGAAGTTTAAAGAAAGTAGTTTTGTGAGCTGTCAGCATTGGTCACGCTGTTTGGTGGCGCCATAGGGTGGCACCGTAGCACAACGGTTGGCACAACGCTTTGCAGTGCAGGCAACCGGAGTTAAATTCCCGCTGCTGCCCGTAAGGAGGTTGCACGTTCTCCCTGTGACCACCTCATTTAACCTCCGGGTGCTCCGGTTTCCTCACGCAGTCCAACGACGTGCTAGTTGGAGTGTTAATTGATCATTGTAAATTGACCCGTGATTAGGCTATGACTAAATTGGGGCATTGCTGGGCAGCATGGATTGAAGGGCTGGAAGAGCCTACTCCACGCTGTATCTCAATCAATCAATCAATCAATAAATAACTAAACACTTCACGGTTGACGTGGATTCAATGGGCCTGTTTTTGTACTGTATGGCTGTATAACCATACCGCCATTTACTACCAAGGCAAATGTCCTCTGATAACATCCCTCTGGGACATATGCTGACATTAAAGGCTCTATATAAATAGAAATTGTTGTTGTCTCATTGATAGAAAGGCATATTTGGCACTGGATAGAATCATTCTGGAAGTGTGTGACAAGCCCAGTTAGCATTTTAAGGAGAAGGAACATGGCTTTAGCTGACATGTAACATGGTTATGTACTAATGTAAGGAAGAACAAAATGACAAAGAGAGGCTTACAAAATATACACGGCGTGCAACTATGAAACGTTCCTGGGAATTGGGACCTCTATCTTCCCCGAAAATGAATATTAAACATGAGCTGTGATTTTCCATCTGGCCTCGATATTTCAGACAGCAGTCCCAGGAAAGAATCCAGCTGTCCATCAACTGTCAGAATCTCTCATAGCCCGGTCCCAGGGTGACGTGGCCCACCTCAAGTGAACCGCCTGGGTGAGCAAGCTAGTCCGCAGCCTTATTATTGCATTAGATGCAAGTGATGGGATTATTTGACGATGTAGAAGATTAATTTTCTCTTTAGAGCTCAGCTTGAGGCAGCACTAATCAGTGGGAGATCAAATTACCTACTTCTTCTCCTGTCAGTCTTCCTAACTCTGCCTGACAAGAGACATACCACATCTGTTCAATCCATCAACTACCTGAGCATTGTGTCTATGACCTGCAGTCAGATATAACCATTTAATGCCTCCCATAGTAATGGACAGAGAAAACTCTGGCTCCCGTACACAGTGTGGGCTTGAACTGCTCTATCTCTCTGTGACCTTGCTCACTTTATGCCCGGCCTGACGTTTATCTGCTCCAAATTGCCTTCATTTTAAAATGTAATGTGAAAAGTAAACATATTCTTATCTGCTTTCCACAACATACAGGTTTGCAATTAAGCGATTTGGCCTATTGAGACCACTCATTCAGTCACGGCCGACTTTACTTTCTCTCAGCCCCATACTCCAGTCCTCTTCCAAAATCCTTATTCCCCTTGCCAAACAAGAACCTATCAGCACACACAAAATGCTGGAGGAACTCAGCAGGCCAGGCAGCATCAAAGGAAAAGAGTAAACAGTTTAAGTTTTGGGCCGAGGCCCTTTCCGTCAATCTGTACCTAAATACACCCACTGGCGGCTTCCACGGCCCTCTGTGGCAACGAATCCCACAGATTTACCACCATCCTGCTGAAGAAATTCCTCTTCATCTCAGCTCTAAATGGATGACCCTTTTTTCTGAGGATGTGGCCTTGGATCCTAGACTCTTCTGCTAATGGAAACAAAATCTCCACGTTCACTCTATCCAGGCCATCTCAGTGTCTGGTACATTTTCAAGGAGATCTGTTTTTATTTATTTGAGATACGGCCTGGAATAGGCCTTTCCGGCCTTTTGAGCCACGCCACCCAGCAATTCCCGATTTAATCCTAGCCTAATCAAAGCCCAATTTACAATACCAACCGAGACATCCCTGGATTGTGGGAAGAAACTGGAACACCCGGAGGAAACCCACGCAGTCACAGGGAGAACAAACAAATTCCTACAGGCAGCTGCAGGAACCCTGACACCCTCTTCCCTCATCTTCTGAACTCCATCACGTACAGGCTTCAAATGTTCCTCATACACTAAGCCATTCATTCCTGGAACCGTTCTCGTGAACTTCCTCAGGACCCTCTCCAGGGTAAGCACCCGGGGGCCAAAGTTGCTCACAATATTCCAGACACAGTTTGACCATCACCTTACAAAGTCTCAGCTGTACATTCTTGCTTTTATATAACAATTACAGCACGGAAACAGGCCATCTCGGCTCTTCTAGTCCATGCCGAACGCTTACTCTCACCTAGTCCCACTGACCTGCACTCAGCACATAACCCTCCATTCCTTTCCTGTCCATATACCTATCCAATTTTTTTTTAAATGACAATATCGAACCTGCCTCTACCACTTCTACTGGAAGCTCGTTCCACACAGCTACCATTCTCTGAGTAAATAAGTTCCCCCTCATGTTACCCCTAAACTTTTGCCCCTTAACTCTCAACTCATGTCCTCTTGTTTGAATCTCCCCTACTGTCAATGGAAAAAGCCTATTCACGTCAACTCTATCTATCCCCCTCATAATTTTAAATACCTCTATCAAGTCCCCCCTCAACCTTCTACGCTCCAAAGAAGACCTAACTTGTTCAACCTTTCTCTATAACTTAGGTGCTGAAACCCAGGTAACATTCTAGTAAATCTCCTCTGTACTCTCTCTATTTTGTTGACATCTTTCCTATAATTCAATGACCAACTGTACACAATACTCCAAATTTGGCCTCACCAATGCCTTGTACAATTTTAACATTACATCCCAACTCCTATACTCAGTGCTCTGATTTATAAAGGCCAGCATGCCAAAAGCTTTCTTCACCACCCTATCCACATGAGATTCCGCCTTCAGAGAACTATGCACCATTATTCCTAGATCACTCTGTTCTACTGCATTCCTTAATGCCCTACCATTTACCATGTATGCCCTATTTTGATTAGTCCTACCAAAATGTAGCACCTCACACTTATCACATTAAACTCCATCTGCCATCTTTCAGCCCACTCTTCTAACTGGCCTAAATCCCTCTGCAAGCTTTGAAAACCTACTTCATTATCCACAATACCACCTATCTCAGTATCATCTGCATACTTACTAACCCAATTTACCACCCCATCATCCAGATCATTAATATATATGACAAACAGCATTGGACCCAGTACAGATCCCTGAGGCACACTACTAGTCACCAGCCTCCAACCTGACAAACAGTTATCCACCACTACTCTCTGGCATCTCCCATCCAGCCACTGTTGAAACCATTTTACTACTTTAATATTAATAGCTAACGATTGAACCTTCCTAACTAACCTTCCGTGTGGTACCTTGTCAAAGGCCTTGCTGGAGTCCATATAGACAGCATCCACTGCTTTACCCTCATCCACTTTCCTAGTAACCTCTTCAAAAAATTCAATAAGATTTGTCAAACATGACCTTCCACGCACAAATCCACGCTGACTATTCCTAATCATACCCTGTCTATCCAGATAATTATATATACCATCTCTAAGAATACTTTCCATCAATTTACCCACCACTGACGTCAAACTTACAGGCTGATAATTGCTAGGATTACTCTTAGAACCCTTTTTAAACAATGGAACCATATTTGAGATCTTATATTCGAAATCTCCTGAAATGAATGCAAACCTTGCATTTGCCTTCCATTGAGGATACACTAGAACCAATCCAGGTAGGCCCAGAGTCAACTTTAGCACAAAGAATAGAATACTAGCCATTTGTCCCTTCATGTCCATGCCAGTGGAAAATAGCCTAAGCTCACTTTCCAGAGTTCTGTTATATTCTGTTATACACCTTGTACTCCATCTGGGCAGCCTCCACCCTGATGGCATGAACATCGATTTCTCAAACTCCCAGAAATTGCACTCCCCATCCTCTCCTTCACCAGTTCCGATCCCTGTTTTCCTCTGTCACCTCATCTCCTTACCTGCCCATTGCCTCCCTCTGATGCTCCTCCCCTTCCCTTTCCTCCATGGTCTTCTGCCCTCTCCTATCAGATGCCCTCTTCTCCAGCACTTTATCTCTTTCACCAACCAACTTCCCTTTACTTCCTCTGCATCTTCCCTTTACTGAACTCTTTACTTCACCCCTTCCCCCTCCCGGTTTCACCTGTCACCTGCCACAGTTCTTTCTCCCCTTGCCCACCTTCTTTACCATAATATACCATTGTATTATACACTAACACATAAACTACCACACTATAACCCAGTATATAGCACACTATTACATGTTAAACAGATTACGCCACATGACACCATACTATACAATAGGAGTGGCAAAGACCCACTACCAGTAGAATTCTGGAGATAAAAAGAACATGGAGCATGGTAGCATAATAGTTTATGTAAAGATGAGCACTTAGAAAACAAGACCATTTTCAAAGGACATTTCAAATGTGTAGTGCAGTGTATGATTGTGTAGTGTTGAGTATATAGACTGGTTGCATCACGGCCCAGTATGGGAGCACCAATGCCTTTGAACGGAAAATCCTAATAAAAGGTAGTGGATTCGGCCCAGTGCATCACAGGCAAAGCCCTCCCAACTGTTGAGCACATATAAATGAAACTCTGTTGTTGGAAAGCAGCATCCATCATCAGAGATCCTCGCCACCCAGGCCATGCTCTTTTCTCGTTGCTGCCATCAGGTAAAAGGTACAGGAGCCTCAAGACTCATGCCTACCAGTTTCAAGAACAGTCACTGCCCCTCAGCCATCAGGGTCTTGAACCAAAGAGGATAACAACACTCATCTATAGAGACGTTCGCATTATCTCACTTTAAGGACACTTAATCTTGTTATTTCATATTCTCATTATTTATTGCTATCTATTTATACTTGCATTTGCACATTTTCTGTTTTCTGCACCCTGGTTGATCTTTCATTGATCCTGTTATAGTTACTATTCTATAGATTTGCTGAGTATGCCCGCAGACAAATGAACCTGAGAGTTGTAAGTGGTGACATGTACGCACGCTGATAATAAAATTTACAGTAATTTGAACTTTGTACTTTGAACTTTGAAATGCCACCTCAATAGCTGTGGGATTTAAATTCTAGTAGTTAAATAGATCTTAAATTAAAAACCCATCATTTATAATAATAACTGTAATAATAACCAGACTTGTAAAAACCTATTTGGTTCAGGGATGGAAATTGGTCATTATTACCCAGTCTGGCTGCAGTGAGATTCCAAACACACCACTGTGCTCAATTCAAGACTCCAAGTGAAATCTGGGGTGAACAATAAGTGTTTTCGTTGCCGTAACCCCCACATCCTTCAGATGATTAATGACGGATGTCATTGGTGACCTGGCTCACAGCAGTCCCACAATCATTTGAGGGCATGATGGAGGAGAACGTTCCACATTGGAGCAAGAAGTGGAGACATATTGCCTTTATATTTGATCAATCTTGCTATTTTGGAAATAAAAACAGAAAATGCTGGACATACCCAGAAGGTCAGAAGAAAGATAAATGAGTTAACATTCCAGTCCTAATAAAGAGTCTCGGACGTGAAACAGTAACCGTTTCTCTCTCCGTGGATGCTGCCCAGGCTGCTAAGTATTTCTAGCAGATTATGTTTTTATTTTCATTTACCAGCACCTGTGAATTTTTTTTTAACCTTTGCTTGTTATGTTGAAATCTGCACCGTAAACAAAGCCAGCTCTGCTAAGTCCTACAAAGTAAGAGAGGAAGTTCTAGCCTCTCAATTCTTTCCCCAAAAGAGACAGCAATGAACTTCGACTGAGCATAGGAGCTATAAACTGGAACCAGCAAGAGGAAAACTCTGATATCTCCCTTGAGCAGTAAAGAGTCATATTCCAGAATCAGTTTGAGGGCAATGTTATCGCTGAGATAAACAATTCAAACACCATCCCAATTCCTAAAGGATGACATAACATCTGGAAAACTTTTGTAGTGTTGCTGATGCTTGTGAAATCCAAGTTTTGTTCTTGAAGGATGATTAAAATATATCAGTTTGTTTATGGAGGTTTCTCTAATTGAATTATATCCCAAAACTGTTCTCTGTTGAGAACCATGTGCCAGTCCTCACTGGAGGATCAGAGGTCGGGAAGGTCAGCAACTTTAAAAGCCTCGGTGTTATCGTTTCAGAGGACCTGTCCTGTGCAATTGCAAAAAAATGTAGAACAGCAACTCTGCTTCCTTGGGAGTTTACTGAGATTCGGCCTGACGTCTGAGACTTTGACTGACTTCTGTAGGTGTCTAGTGGAGAGTGTATTGGCTGGCTGTATTGCAGCCTGGCATGGAAACACCAATGCCCTTGAATGAAAAATCCTGCAAAAAGTGATGGGTGCAGCCCAGTCCATCATGGGTGGAGCCCTCTACATTGAGCACATCTACAGAAAATGTTGTCACAGGAAAGCAGCATCCACCATCTCCCCCCACCACCCAGGACATGCTCACTTCTCACTGCTGCCATCAGGAAGAAGGTACAAGAGTCTCAGGACTCGCAGCACCGAGTTCACGAACAGTTATTACCCCTCAACCATCAGCTTCTTGAACCAAAGACGATAACTTCACTCATCTTCAGGTGCCCCAGCATTGAAATGCTCCCAAAACCTATGGAATCACATTTGGGGAATTTTTAACTTATTGCTTATTTATTATTATTATTCTTTCTTTCTTCTTGTGTTTGCGCAGTTTATTGTCTTCTGCACTCTGGCTGAATACCCAAGTTGGACAGGCTTTCACTGATTCTGTTGTGGTTATTATTCTATAGATTTATTCAGTATGCCCATGAGAAATTGAATCTCAGGGTTGTATATGGTGACGTATATGTACTTTGATAATAAATTCACTGAATTTTGAACTCTTGATTTCATAAGATAGCTATCTAAGCCTCCTACAATTTTCTCTTTTGCTAAGACTGGCCCTGGTCCTGCTATAATAAAAGCAGTTCACAATTCTTTTTATTCCATTATTTTATTTAGCAACAGCTATCATTTTAAATTAGAAGTGACCAACAGAAAAGACCTCCTTCTGAAAGAGCAGTGGAATATTTAAAGGCACTGCGCAGATAGCCTTCTTTCTAACAGGTCCTGCCCCTTTAAAGACAGAAGCCCACATGTGACAAAAAGGGTCTCTTTATTCCCAGATCCTGGCAGTTCCCATTGCTGTGATTCCAAATATATATCATTACCACATGGCTTTATCCATGTTTCTGGAATTTAGTCTCAGAGGGAAATTTAAATTGCAAGTGACGCCATAAAGTAAACATGATTTAACTGGAGATCAAATTTTATTTTTAAATCACAACTGGAGTGATTTTGAGATTTTGTAGACGGAACTAAAAATAAAGCGGACTTGAGTAACCTTCGGACACTGCAGTTGACCCAACTGCTGCCTTCCTATTCCTGATTAACACCCACTGGTCGCTGGCGTTTGTGTCTCCTGAAGATAGATGGAATGGCTTATCACGTTCTCCCACAGCAAATGGTCTGCAAACTTTCAGAGCCCAGGACTCGGATGGGCATCCATCATATTCCCTGGCAGTGCACTCCAGGCAACTGAGTAAAACAAAACGTGCTCTGCCACCTCCTTTGCAATTACCCCTCACATCTGTAACATTGAAACAGCGACTGCTTGTCTTCCCCTTCACCGTGCCAGGAGTGATAACTGCTTCTCCCTTGCTAGTGAGAGAGAGGGCCTGTGTGATATTGAAATGCTGCAGTGAACAGTTAGTTTTTGAAGTACTGTACATGATGGTCTCTCTTTGGGGGGGCTTACTGCTGCTTGCATGGTGGGTGGTGGGAATGAAACACAGAAACACAGAAAACCCACAGCACAATACAGGCCCTTCAGCCCACAAAGTTGCGCCGAACATGCCCCTACCTTAGAAATTACTCGGGTTACCCATAGCCCTCTATTTTTCTAAGCTCCAAGTACCTGCCCCAAGAGTCTCTTAAAAGACCCTATCATATCCGACTCCACCACCGTCACCGGCAGCCCATTCCACGCACTCACCACTCTCTACATAAAAAACTTACCCCTGACATCTCCTCTGTACCTACTTCCAAGCACCTTAAAACTGTGCCCTCTCGGGCTAGCCATTTCAGCCCTGGGAAAAAGCTTCTGACTATCCACACGATCAATGCCTCTCATCATCTTGTACACCTCTATCAGGTCACCTCTCATCCTCCATTGCTCCAAGGAAAAAAGGCCGAGTTCACTCAACCTATTTTCAAAAGGCATGCTCCCCAATCCAGGCAACATCTTTGTAAATCCCCTCCGCACCCTTTCTATGGTTTCCACATCCTTCCTGTAGTGAGGCAACCAGAACCGAGAACAGTACGTCAAGTGGGGTCTGACCAGGGTCCTATATAGCTGCAACCTTATAGCTGATGCTTTATGCTAGAACAGGCGGGGGGGGAGGGGGGGAAGGGAGGGTTGATGCTACTTATGCGTGGAAGGGGAGAAAGGGGCCCTGGGGTTCTTAACATTTTTTTTGTTCTGTCTTTCATTCTTTGGGATTTTTTCTTCTGTTTCAAGGATGTCTGCAGAGAGTAAGAATTTCAGGTTGTACATATATTTTATACAATCTCTGATATTAAATGGAACCATCAAAACACTATGTACTCTTAGGTATTTTAACTCTGGAATAAAGATAATATCTATCTATGCCACCTATAAAATAATAAACTTCTATCAGTTCTCCCCTCAGCCTCTACCAGTCCAGAGAAAACAACTCTGGTTTGTCCAATCTCTCCGTATTGCATGCCCTCCAATCCAGGGAGTTTCCTGGAAAACCTCCTGTTGCCCTGCTTCTGGGATCCACCAATAATTAATGTTAATCCTGAGAGTTCTGTGTGAGGCTAAATACAGGCTCAGGCCAGATGTAGAGCTAGGCTGCTGGAGCCAGACCTTTCTCACTCGGTTCAAATTGTTCACTCATTATGCGCCGCGTCGTATGACGTGGGCAATCATGGTCTTTCCGTGGCCATGATTGTTCTTAGCAAATCTTTCTGCAGAAGTGCTTTGCCATTGCCTTACAGAGGGGTGACCCCAAAAGGCCCCTTCTCAATTCTCTTGAGGTGTTGTCAATACTCTTCAGAGATTGTCTGCCTGGCATCAGAGGTCGCATAACCAGGACTTGTGATATTGCACCAGCTGCTCATACGACCACCCACCACATCTTCCCAATGGCTTCACGTGACCCTGATCAGGTGCCACACCTTGCCCAAGGGCGACCTGCAAGCTAGTGGAGGGAAGGAGCACCTTACATCTCCTTTGGCAGGGATGTATCTCCACCCCACCACCTATAGGTTCATATACAGAATCCAATTGGGATCAACACATACAAAACACTGGAGGAACTCAGCAAGTCAGGCAGCATCAATAGAAAGGAATAAACTGGTGACATTTTGGGCCCAGACCCTTCCTCAGGAGTGGAATGGAAGGGGAAGAAGTCAGACTAAGAAGTTGAGGGGAGGGGGAAGGAATACAAGCGAGGTGATAGGTGAAGCCAGGTGGGTGGGGGAGGAGGATGAAGTAAGAAGCTGGGAGGTGATAGGTGGAAAAGGTAAAGGGCTGAAGAAGAAGGAATCTGATAGGAGAGTGGACCACAGGAGAAAGGGGAGGAGGAGGGGCCATGGGGGGGAGGTGATAGGCAGATGAAGTGAAGAGAAGAGATAGGAGGGAAGCCAGAGTGGAGAACTGAAGAAGAGGGAAGGGGGAGTTGGGGGAAAATTGCCAGAAGTTGGAGAAATCAATGTTCATGCCATCTGGTTGGAGGCTACCCATATGGAGTATGAGGTGGCCTTACCATGGCAGTAGAAGTGGCCATGGACTGGCCTACCCAATTAGGAGGTTTTCCAGGACACTGCCTAGATCGGAAGGTATGCAACTCCAGAGCAACACAGCACTACAGAGCTGACACTTCCCTCAGGAATATCACAGGGTGGGGACAGGAAGCAGGAAATAGCATGGTGGCTGAGCAAAGAGTACACTCAGCCAAGACCCAATGGGTAGCCCCCCCCCCCCCCCCGTTGGGGAAGCATCAGAGAGAGGATGATGAATCCACACCCATCCGACCCTCGAGCCAACCCAAGCACCCCCAACACTGACCTCATGGGCCTGAGGAGATCCAAAGCCCTCTTATGGCACTGAAATCCAGCCTACTCCATCACAGCACAGCCCTCCCCACCAACGAGGACATGGTCAAGAGGTGATGCCTCAAAAAAGTAGCACCCATCATGAGCAACCTTCACCATGCTGGACAAGATTGTTTAATGTCACCAGTGTAAAGGAGAATTGTTTCTTCAGATCCAATGCAGCACAAAAAAGCACACTAGGATAAAGAATATAGTAATTTTAAAAATTGTTATCAAAGAATTAGAGGTGACTTGATAGAGTTGTATAAGATGATGAGCGGATTTGATTGTGTGGCTTTGTCCCAGGGCTGCAACTGTTAACACAAGGGGGCATAGTTTTAAGGTACTTGGAAATAGATACCAAGGAGATGTCGCAGGTAAGTTTTTCACACAGAGAGTGGTGGGTACGTGGAATGCACTGCCAGTGACCATGGTCGTAGATACAATAGGGTCTTTTAAAAGATTCTTAAATAGGTACATGGAACTTAGAAAAATAGAGGGTTATCGGTAGGTAATTCTAGGCAGTTTCAAGAGCAGGTTACATGCTCGGCCTTATATTGTGGGCTGAAGGGCTTGTAAATGTGCTCTAGATTTCTATGTTCTAAAAACACAATAAATATGAATGTGTAAGATAGCTTATATTCATAGATTGACTGTATGCCCATTAAGTTTGTACATGGAGTGGTGACTGACAGGAAATGATGAAGTAGTGGTGGAGGGGGTGGGTCAGTGGGTGGAGGTGTTGATCAGCCTTACTGCTTGGGGAAAGTAACTGTGTTCGAGTCTAGTGTTCCTGGCGTGTATGCAACGGAGCCCCTTCCCTGATGGGAGTGGGACAAACAGTCCAGGAGCAGGCTCTCCTCTCCTGACTACCATCACAGTGGAGATAGAGGAGTCTGAAGACCCACACTTTTTCTGAGCAATCCACGACCACTACCTTATTACACTGCACTTTACCTGTAGCCATTACACTTTATTCTGCATTCTGTTATTGTTTTCCTTTGTACAACCTCAATGCACTATTTTTAATGAACTGATCTGCATGAACAATATGCGAGACATGCTTTGCACTCTACCTCAGTACATGTGACAATAAACCAATTCCAATTCTGTTTCTTTGCACCAATTATTTGCTTCTGGCCTTTATAATCATCTTATGTCTCTGCACTGTATGTACTGCTCCCGCAAAACAACAAATTTCACGTCACTTGTGTCAGTGATAACAAATCTGATCCTAATCCCTTAGAATGAAGAGGAATGCAATCATGGGAGGTGCCACATTCCACAGAGAGTGTAATTCTATCCAGGAAAAGAACATTAAAAATCTGATTGTTGACTACAGCTGAATATACTCTCTAAATGAGGTGTTTCCGCCTGATTTGAATTGAAACCTCCTTAAAAATGCAGTTTAGTCTATTAGAAGTCTGATATTGATGAGCCAGTACTGGGTTTAGTTCTACCTAGCATCTACATCTGTCTTTCATTGAGCTAATATTGGTGGCAAGTATTTCCTCTCGCTCAGCGAGTCTGAAACCCTATCTATTCTTATCGCTGACACCTCTCAGCAGTTCGGATAGTTACCCCCGCCAGGTCCCCATTTCCTGGTGTTGCCTCTGCTGTGTTGTACTGGATCCTCCCCTGCATGGAGCACATTGCAGAACAGTTTCTTTCAATTCCGGCTCCCCACAGAGGAATCTTGGAATCCAACACCTAGTTACAAGCCAGTGGTTTGCAATTGTTTGTGTTCCGTAACAACTGTTGCCAACAGAGGCTGCTTTCCTCCGTCAGCTTCTAAGTAGAGAAGAGATTGTTTAACACCAGCTAGCCCATTAATTTTGTCCTCTGCTGCTGCACTGAATCACCAGACTTCATCGTCACTTGCATGGAGATTTTAAAACTTGAAATAATCCAGACTTGAGTTTAACAGTCAGGAAGATCCCAACCAAGTTTGAATCCAAAATTAAAAGCGTTCCTGCCTCCCCTTTGAACCCCCAACTAGGCCTGCTTTTAGCTCCTCACCCTGATTAATAAGCGTTGGCCTCACTGGATTGTTCGAAGGTTTACTAGTATCATTCCCAATGATTTTTGGCCGTGGTTACAGAAGTGGTAGCTCGTTACACTGTGCTTCTTTCAATAAATGCCTTAAGATTTTCTTCCCTCATGCACAGTCTGGGTGGCATGATGACACAGAGCCACTACCTCACAGGACCAGAGACAGAGAGGCTGGTTCAATCCTGAGTTCGGGCACTTTCTGCGTGCAGCTTGCGAGTTCACACTGTGACCTCACAGACTCACCCATGATGCTCCGGTTACCGAAGTCCTGCTGGTTAGTAGGTTAACCATCCGCAATAAATTGCTCCTGTTGTGGACGAGAGTGGGTGAGAGTGCGGGAAAATGTTTCTAAAAATTGAGATTAATGTTGGATTATTAAATGGCTGGTCGACGGGCAGAACGGGTTTGATGGGCTGAGGGGCCTGTTTCTGTACCATATCATCTGGCAGCTGTTCAAGCAACAGATTACACCACCAGGGCTCAATTTCCGCCATATTCTGTAACGCGTTTATATGTTCTCCACAGACAATATGGGTTGCCTCCGGGTGCTCCAGTTCCAGAGAGATGCAGTTATTTATTTTTATTTATTTATTGAGATACAGTGCGGAATAGGCCCTTCCAGCCACGCCACCCAGCAATCCCCCGATTTAACCCCAGCCTAATCACAGGACAATTTACAATGACCAATTACCCCACCAACCGGTAGGTCATTGGACTGTGGTAGAAATCCGCAGCACTCAGTGGAATTCCATGCGGTCATGAGGAGAATGTACCAACACTTGTTCGGAAGTGGCGGGGATTGCCAGTACTGTAACGCGTTGTGCTAACCACCACACTATCGAGCGGCCCCACATTGCGGTTAGGGTGAGTAAGTTGTGGTGGTTTTTGTGACGTAACTTGGGGGCTGCCCCCAACACATCTTTGGATTGCTGACACAAGTGACGTATGCCACTTCAAGTTCCGATGTTTCCATCTACGGATGGCAAGTTAAGCTGATCTTTATCTCTGCTTCCATCTACTCTCCCGTACTGTGACCACCGGGCACCTAGCCCTATTCTCACAGTTGCACAGCAGTTAATCCAACTCACACAGTGCTCCCATCAATCCCGTTCCCACTTCCCTGCAACCCGCCACCTTCTCTCTTGCGCAGATACACCTCTTACTCTTTTCCCGTTAACTTTGCACCAAGGGGTAACTTGGGAGCAGCCAATCAACACGGGGTCAAACTTTGGGAATACTGAAATGAAACACAGCAGAGCCCTTGTGCACAGCAAGATCCCACAAGAGCCACATGACCTTTTAGGGACGGCACTAAAGGTTAAGATTGCACCGTCGACACCACTTATTCTGTTTTATCATGTCTAATCCCACCTCTTCAAAGGTTCATTCTATTGTCAAAGTACACATGCACAATACAACTCTGATATTCGTCTTCTCCAGATAGTCATGAAATGTAGAAAGACTGTGGGCGTTGCTGAAATAAAATACGTCAACTAATCCCCACCTCCCCCACCCAGCATGAAAATGAAAAAGAAACAAAACTCGCAAACGCCAAGACCCCCCAACCCCTCCGTCACAGTAAAAACAGCAACAGCAGCATCTAACCTCCAACCTCCTCCCTTGCAGAAAAGAACAGCGACAATAGAATCGAAATCTCCCAACTCTCTTTCTCACACACGAAAAATTAACAGGTCACGCAGCCGCCAATCGGCCACAAGAAAGAAAGCACTGGAAAACTGAAGGAGACCAATATAAAAACCACTTTACTGCTTAATCAACACTCCCCACACATCCTCTGATTCCCCCTTATCCAAAATTCCATTTCTCCTAGACTACACACAACAAATGAACATCCATAAAGAGAAGAAATCTCTTTTACTGTCTGCCTCAATGGCCAACATTTACCTTGAGAAATTGTTTGCATTAAAACGAGGTACATCATCTCAAAACATTTTCTCCCAGGTAGACTTTGTGTGTTCATTTACTTCTGTCTTTAGAATGGGACCACTGCATTTAGGCTTAGCCTTCTGGTGGAGTTTGTGAATATGCATTAGACTGAGGCGCAGGTGAAGAACAGGCAGGACGTCAAAGGACTTGGTCCTAATGCGAGCAAATAGGCGAGTGTGGATGGCCAAAAGGGTTGGTGTGGATGTGATGGACCGAGAGGACCCATTTCTTTGCTCTACATGTCCAGCTGCAATAGTGAACTCTTGAGGACGAAGGAAGGGGGCCATGTGGTCCAATTCATCTAAGTTTCAAATCAATCTCTCTTCATCCCCAGAATTAGTTCTCTCGCCAGCCAACAGGCCCCTGAACCAGGATGGATAACTTCACTCACTACAACTCTGAAATAATTCTGCAACCTGCAGACTCCCTTTCAAGGACTCTACAACTCATGTTCTCATCATTAACTTTTTTATTTGCACAATTTGTCTTTTTTTTAAAACATTGGTCAATTGTTTATGTATGGTGTTTTCATAAATCCTACTGTTTCTTTATTCTCCTGTAAATGCCTGCAAGGAAATGAATCTCAAGGTGGTAAATGGAGACATGTACATAGCTTGGTAATAAATTTACTTTGAACTTTGAGCCACAATCTTGACACTTAAGTCTATGGAGGGAGAACACCAGGTGGGACCTAGAGCAGCTAAAGAAAGAATCAAACTGGGAAGGCTCACAACTCAAATTCAAAATCTCCACACAATTATCAACCTACAGGTCTGCACACTGAGGCTTGACCCTCCTTCTGAGCTATTCAAAGTAAATTCTTTATCAAAGTACGTGTATGTTACCTAAGATTCATTTTCTTGCAGGCATTCACAGTAAGTACAATAGAATCAACGAAATACTATAGACAAAGACTGATAAACCAGCAATGTGCAAAAGACAAAATGCAACTACAAAAGATAGACAGACAGACAGAGAGCTAGATAATACTGAGAACATGAGTTGTAAGGCCCCTGGAAGTGAGTCAATAGCCTGTAGAATCAGCTCAGTGTTGAGGTCAGTGAAATTATCCACGCTGGTACAGGAGCCTGATAGTTGAAGGGTAATACCTGTTCCTTAGCCTGTTGGTGTGGGATGAGGCTTCTGTATCTCCTTCCGAATGGCAGCAGTGAGATGAGAGCATGGCCTGGATGGTGGTGGTCCTTGACAATGGATGCTGTTTCCTTGTGGTAGCGCTGCTTATAGATGTGCTCAATGTACTCACCAGCTGAGTTCCTACAATGAATTGTTTTTGGCTCAGTCCTTCATCAGACTACCCAGAACAGATGGAGTGTCTGAGTGATTCTCATGAGTTAAGCAACAAACACAGGAGAAGGCTCGAATTTTAGACTTTTGGAAATAAATTCAGATCTCCAATTTCAGTAGTTCATTTCTTAAATTTGACAACATGTCTGGAGGAAGAGTCACAGACGAAAGTGCTCTGATTTCTTAAACAGCAGTATCATTTTAGTCATAAAGTCAGAGAAAAGTAAAGCACAGAAACAGGCCCTTTGGCCCATCTAGTCCATGCTGAATCACAAACTCCCTACTCCATGGGACCACTCATGTACCTAATCAAATTTCTCTTAAACGTTGAAATCAAGCTTACATGCACTACTTACACTGGCAGCTCATTCCACATTCTCGCCACCCACTGAGTGAAGAAGCTTCGCCCCATGTTCGCCTTAAACTTTTCACCTTTCACCCATAATCTATACCTCTGATTGTAGTCTCTCCCAACCTCAGTGGAAAAAGCTCACTTGCAATTACCCTGTCTATATCCTTCATAATTTTGTAAATCTCTATCAAATCTCCCCTCAATCTTCTACGTTCCAAGGAATAAAGTCCTAACCTATTCAATTTTTCCTTATAAAGATTTCCATTTTAGGAGGTAAGATAGCAATTAATTTAGTTTGTTTTATTGTTTAATGTTTTTAGTTTTACAGTAACTTTAAATTATTTATTCCTTTTTTAAATATTCAGTTTATTTTTGCTTTGTTTAAATTTTTTTATTATGTTCTTTTAATAGCTCAGAGAAGTATGGGTAACTGCATGGATGAGAGGGGTATGGTGGCCTATGATCTATCTGCAGGTTGATGGGACTAGGCAGGTTATCAGTTTGGCATGGGTTTGAGGGGCGATGAACCCATCTGACTTCTGTGCTGAAATCCACCAAATTTTAAACACATCTCCATCCACGGGCAAGTGAAGTGGAGTCTCTGAAGAAGGAAAGGATTTACTTTTTAAATAGACGCGTGCTCCTCTGTCAATTCAGAGGTTCCCAACACTTTGTACCATTGGGTCTTACCATTAACCGAGGGGTCCACATGGACCCCTGGTCTAATGCATATTTACAAACCCCAAATGTAGTGGTCCCACTCTAAAGGCAAATGTAAATGAACACACAAACTCTGCTTGGAACAAAAGGTCAAAGTACTGAGATGAAGAAACCTCATTTCATTGCAAGCAATGTCTCGGGCTAAACGTGAGCTGTTGAAGACAGACACTAAAAGAGATGTCTTTCTTTCTGGACCCTCAGTTGTGGTGCATAGTCTAAGATTAATGGAATTTTGGAACATGGGGAACCGCAGGATGAGAGGTTGGGTGTTCAAGCAGTAAAGTGGATTGAAGAAGTGGGATGAGATATGATTAAACTGAACGGCAGAGCAGGCTTGCAGAGCTGAGTAGACAACACCTGTTTCTGCTTCTTGCATTCTCCTCCATCTTCCCTAGTCCAGCCTGTAATCTCATCCAGGAACAGAAACCTTGTTTCAGTGAGCTGAACCCTCCAGTGAGCTCTCACTGAAAAACAGGATCTGGGCCCATTGGACGAGAGCCATCATCCCTTCACTCCTCAGCTTTCTGGATGAATCTCCAAGGAATGGAAAATCCATTATAAACCATTCCAAAGTTATTGCAAACATATCGCACACCTTCCATCCTGAACTGCAGCATGTTTTCAAATCTCGGTGAGCACGAGACACGTCAAGTTACAGATTCAACAAGAAACAGCACGGTCCGCGTAAATCTATTTCAGTACCAGTTGTAAGATTGGGGTTTGATTCGCACAGGTTTCCTAATTGCTTGCTCTACCTGCAAATTAACTTAAAGAGCAAAGAGGAAGATTCGCTTTGTGTGTCATATGCACTTCGAAACACAGTGAAATGCATCATTTCTGTTAAATCACATCAGCGAGGATTCTGCTGTGGTGAACCTGCAAGTGTCGACACATTTTCAGTGCCACCATAACACGTGCACAGCTCACTAACCCTAACCGTACATCTCTGCATTTCTCTTTTCGACTGTGAATGCCAACAAGAAGATGAATCTCAAGGTAGCATTTGGTGACATATTCATATTTAGATAATACTTTGAATCTAGGACAGTTGAAAAGAATGTAGGGAGAACAAAATGGGCCTGGGTCCTGGAAGAACAGCACAGACTCAATGGGCTGAAGGGCCTGTATCTAAGCTGTATGACTCAGTGATGCTATGGCATACTGGCCTCCATTGCAGGCAGGCTGGATTCAGAAACAGTTGCTTGAATTGTACAGTGCTGGTGAGGCTGCACTGTGTACAGTTTTGGTTCCCTTGTCTATAAAAAAAAGATAGACTGATAATCAGTCTGGAAGGGATTCACCAAGTGAATTCATGAGATGAGGAGGTTGTCTATCCGTTCGTTCATTCATTATTTGCCATGTCTTAGGACGTGGGTGATCATGGTCTTTCAATGACCACGATTGTTCTTGGCAAACTTTTGTCTGCAGAAGTGGTTTGCCATTGCCTTCCTCTGGGCAGTGTCTTTACAAGATGGGTGACCCCAGCCATTATCAATACTCTTCAGAGATTGTCTGCCTGGTGTCAGTGGTCACATAACCAGAACTTGTGATGTGCACCAGCTTCTCATACGACCATCCACCACCTGCGCCCATGACTTTACTTGACCCTGACTGGTGGGGCTGAGCAGGTGCTATGCTTTACCCTGCAGGCTAGCAGAGGGAAAAAACACCGTACACCTCCTTTGTTACAGAGATATCTCCACCCAGCTACCCAGTTGTCCAATCACCAACTGCTAAAGAAATTGGATCTTTAAAAAAATAAGAAACACCTTTTTATTGAAATGTTTCTGCTCCTGAAAGTGACAATAGATGGTGGATGTTCAGATGTTTCCACTTGTGGGAGACACAAGGTGACATGGTTACAAGAGCGGGGGTGAGGATGGTGTTTACTTAAGTCTGAGGTGTAGGAATTTCTTCTCACAGAGGTATGTAATAATCGGAATTCTCTGCTCTGAGGGCCTGTGGTGGCTAGGTCAGTGGAGGTACATAAGGAGGAAGTATTTAAATGACAGTGAAGGCAAACTGACACAGAAGAGGAATTAATGTCTGGGACAGATCAGCCAAGGTCTTAATGAACGGCGCAGGGCAGCTTGGCCTTCTCCTGCACCTTTGCGGTCTTGTGGTGAGACCACACCGCAGTACTTTCTGCATTCCTTCTGTCCCTGAGCAAAGACACACTGACCTCAAGTCAGTGAAGATCCACAAGATTCATTCGTTACGTTGTCCTTCAAGGGCAGATTAAATCACGTTGCTGAACTTCGAAGAATAAGAGTGATTCCATTGAGGCACATAGTGTTAGAACATAAAACCGAGAATGTTACTGCACAGTACAGGCCCCTTGGGCCACCATGTTGTGTCAACCTTTTAACCTACTCAACTTTCCTCTTAAGACGTGATCTCCAATCCAGAAAGCAGAATGGTCAATTTGTGGTCCACTCTCTTCTTCTCCAGCCCTTGACCTTCCCCACCCAGCTGGCTTCACCTATCACCTTCCAGTTAGCCTCCTTCCCTTCTCCCCACCTTTTTATTCTGGCGTCTTCCCCCTCTTCTTTTCCAGTCCTGATGAAGGGTCTCGGCCCGAAACATCGACTGTTTTTTCATTCCCGTAGATGCTGCCTGACCTGCTGAGCTTGTCCAGCATCTTCTGTGCGTTGCCTTGGCTTTTCAGCTTCCGTAGACCTTTCTTGCGTTTAAAGTTGATGATGCGCCACAGTGAGCGGTACCATGGTGTAGCAGGTAGTGCGCTGCAAGACAGCGCCAACGACCGCCAATTCCCACCACTGCCTGGAAGGAGTCTGTACGTTCTCCCCGTGACCGCCTCAGTTTTCTCCAGGTGCTCTGGTTTCCTCCCTCAGTGCAAAGAGGAGTTAGTGGGTGGTGGGCATGAAATGGCGCAGGAAGTGTGATACGACTTGATGCAAATGACGCATTTCATTGCTAGTTTCAATGTATATGTGACCAATAAAGCTAATCTCTCTCTTTGATCTCTTTCAATCTCCTCTGCACCTTCTCTAATCTTCCTTGTGAGAAGGGTTGACAGGGTAGATGCTGAAAGACTGGAGTCATGATTTTATATGCCTCTATGACAAGGGTTCCCAACCTTTATTTATGCCATAGACCCCTACCATTAACCAAGGGGTCTATTGTCCCCAGGTTGGAAAACTCTGTTCTATGAGATCACCACTCAGGCTCCTTCACTATCTCCAGACAATCCAGATTCTCCTTACAACCCAAACCCTCCAGTCCCAGCAATATTCTTCTGAAATGGTCAGGATTCAGGGAGCTTTCACCTTCTTTGAGTAAAACTGAGGGGGCCAAAACATCGAGTCCATGGTGCACACAGAGCACACCCACTTTCAGAATAGGCCAGCATCCCACTCCAGGTAACACAGAGTATCACACTGCTGCAGGTATCCTCATCCACATAAAACCAAGGCTTGGTCTGCTCTGCTCTGAATCAAAGTGAGATAAAGGGATTCCATTGGTCGACTCTGAAGAGGTGCAGGAGGTTAGCCTTACACTACCTTCCTATCTAAACTCAACAGTAAACTCCTGATCTCATTTGCATATGAGTGGCTGTGTGCATATTCAATGTCATTCCCTCAAAGATTCAGAATTATACAGCAGGAAAGTAGCCACTTTGGCCCAACATGCCAACGATAACCCATTTGCCTGGGCAGGGGAGGAGAGGGGGGAGAGGAGAGGGGGGAGAGGAGAGGGGGGAGAGGAGAGGGGGGAGAGGAGAGGGGGGAGAGGAGAGGGGGGAGAGGAGAGGGGGAGGAGAGAGAGGGGAGGAGAGGGGGGGAGAGAGGGGGAGGAGAGGGGGGGAGAGAGGGGGAGGAGAGAGGGGGAGAGAGGGGGAGAGGGGGGAGAGAGGGGGGTGGAGGGGGTAGAGGGGGGGAGAGGGGGTAGAGGGGGGGAGGGGGGGAGAGGGGGGAGAGGGGGGAGAGGGGGGAGAGGGGGAGAGGTGGGGAGGAAAGAGAGGGAGAGGGATTCTTCCAGACTAGAGAGGTGAGGGAGCACAAGATTGCACAGTAGAGACTGGCTGCCTGTACACAGTGTGCTAATTACATGCCCCGCGTTATTCCTCCTTTATGATGTCGTTGCAAAGCTTTAGCCTGTTACAACAGCTTCCTTTTACCTTTCTATTTTTTTTAAACACGGTAACACATGATGTTTTCCAAACCACCAGTTTTGGTAAACATCGTTTGTCAAAATATGATTGAATTCCAAACTGTGAACGGGGCTGTTATCAACCCCTCAGCTAATGCAAGGCATGCTTCACTGGGCATTGAGCACGATAGACGCTGTCGATATTAGACCTGCAGCTAATTAAGTAGTAAGCAGGTGTGAAAAAACTAATTTAGAAGTCCTTTTTAATTAATATTATTTACTTGTAGTATCCTAATAATTAGCTACCAAACAAATCCCAAGTGAGTTAGAAGCTCTGCACTGATTGGAGTGACATTGAATTTCTTCTATGTATTATCTTGCTGTTCTGGCCTTTTAGGTTTGACAACAGACACCAGAGCTGTTTGAAAGTCTGCCTCCTGAATAAACAATAGTGTTTGATTTACCATAGGATAGTCTTCTCTCAGACTATCTTGCACACAATTGCCTAGCATCACAAGAGCCATTTGGCCCGTGGGCTACGTTCAAGCAGTATTGAAATGCATTTCAGTTTTTCACGCTTTTATCTGATCTATCTCTCTTTTTTCCTCTCCCAGAGTTTTCCGTACTTCCGTGGGAGGCATACATTCCTGCCTTCTTCCCATGGGCGCCACAGAAGCACCACGGTCAGCGCAGCGCTATCACAGCTCAGGGTGTCAGAGTTCAGAGTTCATTCCTAGCGTCCTCTGCAATTAGCTTGTACATCCTCCCCGTGAAGGGATGGGTTTCCTCCAGGTGCCCGGGTTTCCTCCTACAGTCCAAAGATGTACCAGTTCGTGGGTTAATTGATCATTGTAAATTATCCCATGATTTGGCAAGGGTTAAATCAGTGGGTTGGCTGCAAGAGCAGATCGAAAGGACAGAAGGGCTCATTCTAAGTAAGTAACCCCTGATGACCCTTACTAATCAAGAACATATCAACCTCCACTTTAAGTACACCAAATGATTTAGCCTCCACAGTCATCTGTGGCAATGAACTCCACAGGTTCACAACCCTCTAGCTGAAAAGAAAATCCTCCTCTCTGCTCTAAAGGAAGTTCTGCTATTTTATTCTCTTCTATGGACCCCCCTCTCTCTTTGTCCAAATATTCAGCAATTCCCAGCCCAGAGAATTTACTCAACAAGAACTTCTGTTTCCCAATGATATTGTATTTTTCTCCTGCTTGTGTGGTTCTGTTGAACATTTTAGAGTTCCAAGCAAATTTATTAACGAAGTACATTTATGTCACCATTTACAAGCCCTGAGATTTGTTGTTTTTTTTGTGTGGCCATACACAGTAAATCCAAGAAGCACAATAGAATGGGTGAAGAACTGCACCCGACAGGGTGGACAAAAAAACATTGTGCAAACCTCAACAAAAGGTGCCAGTACAAAAGAAAAATAAATAATAGCAAGTAAATAAGCAATAAATATCGAAGCACCCTTGAAAGTGAGTCTGTAGTTTGTTGGAACAGTTCAGTGATGGGCAAATGAAGTTAATCTCCCACCCCCCTCCCCCTGGTTCAAGACTCTGATGTCTGAGGGGTGAGAACTGTTCCTGAACCCGATGGTATAAGTCATGAGGCGCCTGTACCTTCTTCCTGATGGCAGCAGTGAGGAGAGAGCACGTCCTGTGTGATGGGGGCCCCAGAAGATGGATGCTTCTTCCCTGCGACAACGTTTCATGTCGATATGATCAACGGAAGGGAGGACTTTACCCGTGACGGACTAAGTCTTATCCCTACTTTTGTGGGGAAAATGCCAAGTTGGCACCAGTGAACCATAGCGACATTCTGTGAGCTGCTTATAAAACTTCCAAATACATCCTTTCTGAATTACACTCACTCCAACTTGCAGACTGTAATTTCCCTTTAAGCAGCTTTTGAACATTGTGGGCCTGCTGTGTTGGCGCAGGAATATGTGATAACAACTCTGCAGGCTGCCTCTAGCACATCCTTGGTAGTGTTGGTTGTTAACATGAACGACGCACTTCGATAGGCACACGATAAATAAATCTGAACCCGAATCAACTGAGTTTACATTCTATATTTGCCAAGATTGGATTTGAATTCACAACTCTGGATTGCTCGTTTTTGGTGCTGGAGAATACACACACTGTAAACTTTATTAGCTACTTCCTGCACCTAATAAAGTGGCCACTGAATGTACGTTTGTGGTCCTCTGCTACTGAAGCGCATCCACTTCCAAGTTTTGACGTGTTGGGCATTCCTGGCGGCTTGAACTGGTCTGGCCTTCTCCTCAGACCTCTCTCATTAACAAGGTGTCTTCCCCTCAGAACGCCCACTCACTAGAATTTTCTTTTGCTTTTCACACCATTCTCTGTAAAATTCCAGAGTAGGGATTCCAAACCTGACCCCTCGATTATTGGTACTGGTCTATGGCAGAGGTGGCCAACCTTTTACACTCCATGCGTCAGTTCTTTCACGCACAAGTTCAGATGTACTATACAACGCTTGAACCTCCATTCTCGTAAAAATGTTAATATAGACATATTTAGCATTTTTACATGATATATTGATTTAATATAAAAACAAGATAAACATTACTTACCTTAATGAGACTTTTAACAAATATATTTTGTCTCCTTTTCATTTCTTCCTTTTTCTTAATCACATATTCTTTCCGTAACTCAGACCCAAGCACTAGCTTCAGTTTTTCTATTTCAGTCTGATGTTGTGTTTTATAGTGTCTATTAAGATCATGTCTTCTATTATGTGAGAAAGTGTTTTCACAAACAATGCACAATGGTTTTCCTGACAGACCCGCTATAAATAAGAACTCATTTTCCCACTGTTCATTGAATTCACACTTACTATCCCTTTCTGTTTTTCTTTTGCTCATTTTCTTTTGCACTGTGATGGGTAACTAAATGTAAAACCAAGGCTAAGTTTTTGAAAAAGTACAAAACTGCAAATGTTCACAAAGGACGAACAAGGCACAACTCCGTAGCGCACGAGCGTCAATTGTAAACGGACTGGCAAAAACCTGCGACGCACCACCGGTGCAGACGCCTGGCGCCTCAGGATCAAACAAGTATCAAATGTGTATTGAACAGTTATGGAACAACTGCAGAACAAAAGTCCTTCTTTCCTAGTTTGACTCATTGAACATTTTTTTAATTGAAAACAGATTAATGTGAAAAAAGATAACATTCGCCAAAAGATGTGCACGAAATAATAAAATCTCAAAAAATGATTGTGATGTAGATTTATTCTCAGTAAAACCCATTTCTAGCTCTAAGCTACTTGAATTCCTGTTATAGATATTTTTCTACAAATCGGTTTTTGGTTAATACTTTTTGCACGAGTAGGCTGACTTTTTTATTATTATCACTGGGGTGCAATGCAACACTTCTAATCATCCAATGTGCCACAGGTTGGCCATTCCTGGTCTAGAGACAGTTGTGCATCAAAATCCCAGGAGATCAGTAGTTTCTGTGACACTCAAACCACCCTGTCTGGCACCAACAATCATTCCACAGTCACAGTCACTTAGATCCCATTTCTTCCCCCATTGTAATGCTTGAATTGAACCTCTCAACCATGCCTGCATGTTTTTATGCATCGAGTTGCTGCCACGTGATTGGCTGATTAGATACTTGCATCAACGAGGTGCCCCGGTATACCTAATAAAGTGGCCATTGAGTGTGCCTTCTATAAATTAACCACATCACCACCAGTGCCACCCAAAGAGGGTGCTAGAACTGGTCTTCTCATTGAGCGGAGAGAGAAGGTAGAAAGGGGGACAGTGCTTAAACAGAAGAAACACGCCAAATAACGTTAACAAAATGGCAAAGCCTCGTAAAGATGCAGACGGAGAGAGATGAGTGGATATATCATAATAAATGTTCCCCTTAGCTTATATACTCATCGGCACCCTCAGGCATGCCGATTGAGCAAATACAGGTGCCTGAAAGAGAGAGAACTCTGAATCCAAATCTCCCACAGGAAACCAACCCCAGATGTGTATGAGAGTAGGAATGGGACACATATTGTTCGACAATCCTGACTTTAAATCATGTTCACGTCACTTGGAAAATTCTTTCCCAAGGGCTGTGGTTGCAAATAGAAAGGCAAGAGGAGTTATTTTCTTGCGCTCTCCTCCCCGAGTTTTATTTTCGCTTCCCCTTCCTTGCTTGGAATCTCTACTAGCAAGGGATTCGTAGAGCTCTTGTCCCAGTGCCCACCATTCATACATAGGACCTAACCGGGAGCCTAGCCATGTCCTCATCCAACACCCACACACAGCCCCCTCCAAAGACATCAGGAGCAGGAATCTGATTATTATTATTACACAGAAGGAAACCATTCAGCCCATCGGAGTCCATGTTGCCTCCAGAGGGGAGGGACCCCAATGGTCCTTTCTTTCTTAAGGTTAGCTTTATTTGTCACGCGTACATCAATACATATACATCGTCAAGTGCGTCGTTTGCATCAGTATCTGTATATGTGCTTGGGGCAGCCCACCATGCCTCCATCGCCAACAAAGCATGCTCACAATTTACTAATCCTAGTCCCAACCCTGCGTCTTTGGAACGTGGGTGGAAACTAGAGCACCCAGAGGAAACCCACGTGGTCACGGAGAGAATGTACAAATCCTTACAGACAGTGGCTGGAATTAGACAGTAACACCATAGAGTACAGGAGCAGGATCAGGCCATTTGGCCTATCGAGTCTGCTCTGTCATTTCATCATGGCTGATCCATTTCCCTCTCAGCCCCAATCTCGTGCCTCCTCCCTGTATCCCTTCATGCCCTGACTAATCAAGAATCCATCAACCTCTGCCTTAAATGTACCCAATGACTTGACCTCCACAGCCACCTGTGGCAATGAATTCCATAGATTCATCACTCTCCGGTTAAAGAAATTCCTCCCCATCTCCATTCTAAATGGACGTCCCTCTATTCTGAGGTTGTTTCCTCTGATCTTGGACTCAGCCCCCCCTTAGGAAACATCCTTTCTACATCCACTCTTTCGAGGCCTTTCAACATTCGATAGGTTTCAATGAGATCCCCCCCCCTCGTTGAGTACAGGCCCACAGCCATTAAACGCTCCTCATGTGATAAGCCTTTCAATGGCAGAATCATTTTCCTGAGCCTCCATTTGAACCCCAATCTCCGATGCTCCAGAACCCTGGAGCCCTTTGTGACCGCTGGACTCTGGACTCAGAGACTGAGGGATAATCTTGTTCGCTCCTTCCTCAGATGAGAACAGGTGTTCAGGGTCCCTCCCAGAAATGTGTAAAACTCCATATTCATTGCTGGGAAAGGAGCTATTTAGTGCAGAGGATCCACGCCTGCCAGGTTAACCATCTCATCAGACCCGCTCCCATCCCTCCTTATTTTCCTGCAACTTATTTTTTTTTTCAGACACAATGAACTCTAATCAACACGTACAACAAGCTGGAGGAACTCAGCAGGTCGGGCAGCATCCGTGGAAACGAGCAGTCAACGTTTCAGGCCTAGACCCTTCGTCAGGACGCATCAGGATGTTGCACGTGCTGCTTTGACCCCAGCATCTGCAGAGTATTTTATGTTGTCAACTCTAATCAAATATTCTACCATTAAGCTACACCAGGGACAACTTGTAGTAGTAGCCAATTCACTATCCCTCATGCCTCTGGGGCATGGGAACAATCTGAAGCGTCCATAAAGTCGCTGGAAGAACATACATCTCAGCAGATACTACACCTGTGATTGACCCTGGAGTTGTGGGGCAGGAGCGCTACCCGCCAGCACACCCAGAGCTACAAAAGTCAAAATTTCCCATTAATTATATGGAAGAGTTTCTATTAAATTCACCAAGCCAATGGGAAATTTTTCAGAACCCCAATGGGGATGTTTAAAGTTCAAAGTAAATGTTATTACCAAAGTACGTATCCAACCCTGAGATTCATTTTCTTGTGGGCATACTGAGTAAATCTTTGAAATAATAACCGTAAGAGAATCAATGAAAGGCCGCCCAAGCAGGGCATTCGACCGGAGTGCAGAAAACATCAAACTGTGCAAATACAAAAATAATAATAATAATAATAATAATAAATAAATAAGAAATTAGTATTGAGAACACCAGATGAGGAGTCCTTGAAAGTGAGTCCATTGGTTGTGGAAACACTTCAGTGATGAGGCAAGTTCAGCCTTTGGTTCAAGAGCCTGATGGCGCTAGGCCTGTTCCTGAACCTGGCAGCAAGAGTCCTAAGGCTCCTGTACCCTCTTCCCGATGGCAACGGTGAGAAGAGAGCACGACCTGGGAGATTGGGTGGGGTTTGCTGATGATGGACGCTGCGTTCCTACAACAGTGTTTCGTGTAGATGTGCTCAGTGGTGGAGAGGGCTTTACCCATGAAGGACTAGGCTCATCCACCACTTTTTGTAGGATTGTCCACTCTGAAGGGCACTGGTGTTTCCATACCAGACTGTGATGCAGCCAGTCAGTATACTTTCTACTACGCATCTAACGAAGTTTGTCAGATTTTTAAATGTCATGCCGAATCTCCACAAACCCCTAAGGGAGTAGAGGTGCTGCAGTGCTTTCTTCGTAATTGCACTTACGTGCTGGGCCCAGATGTGACAGCCCTGTCTCCATAGATTAATCTGTGCTCACAGAGTGGTTGGACGTCTCTGCCGTCTGGGGTGTGGTTACTCATGAGGTCAGAGTTATGGGGAGGAAAGTCAGAGTCAGACAGAACTAGAGCACAGATACGGACCCCTTTAGTCTAACTAGTCCACGCTGACCTTGCTGTCCACCCAGGGCAACGTAGCAGTGTGGCATAACATAACACTTTACAGCACCAGTGACTGGGGTTCAATTCCTGCCACTGCCCATAGGGAGTTTATGTGCCCCCCAGTGACCGTTTAGGTTTCCTCCAGGTGCTCCCATTCCCTCTCACATTCCAAAGACATACGGATCAGTAAAGTTAGTAAGCTGACTTATCTCTGATCTAAAGGGACGTCACTCCATTCTGAGGTTGTGTCCTCTGGTCCTAGACTTCTCCTACTACAGAAAACATCCTCTCAATGTTCTCTCTATCTAGCCTTTTCAATATTCAACAGGTTTCAGTGAGATCCCTCCTCAATCTTCTAAACTCCAGCAAGTACAGGCACAGACCCATCAAACACTCCTCATAAGTTGACCCTTCCATTCCAAAGATAATTCCCGTAAACCAACTTATCAATTCTGATACCTTTATGTGTGTGAAAGGAACACACATAAAATCTATCAGGTACAGTACTAGAAACACTCAGCAGGCGAGCCAGCATACATGGAGAGAAAAACAAGGCCAACATTCCCACTCACTTACAGTGCCTGATCTGCTGAGTACTTTCTGGTTTTGCTTATTATTGTACAATTTGCTCTTTTCAGCAAATTAATCTAAAATTGAATGTGACAATGGGAAATTCTGCAGCAAATTTTCCCACATCAAGTTCCCACAAACTACAACAGCAAGGCTATTAAGTTTTAACTTTTCATTTGGCCTGAACAACTGCTTTTCCTCAAAATAGAACCTAGAACAGTACAGCACAATATGGGGCCTTCAGCCCACGGTGTTGTGTCAACTGATGTAAACCTACTCCACAATCAATCTAACCCTTCCCACCTCCGGCAATGCATTCCAATCTCCCACTCTTCTCCTGACTTCCGGTCAAGATGGCACCTGCATACAATGCTCCTTTGGTTGACATCTCCTGGATAGATCACAAAACCATATATTTAACTTTTTTTTAATGTCTTTTACGTTTGCGTTTCACCTTGATTGTGATTCTGGAACTGCTGGAGCCTGCGATTTCCAGTCTGGAGATCGTTTGGGTGTTTCAGCGCTCTGCGGTCTCAGAGAGGATTCCGGGAGCCAGAGGCAGCGTGCGGGAACTTCATGGCAAGAAGGCTGCGGGACGGGGCGCAAGCTGATGTTGAACTCCATTTTGCTGTTTATAGCGATGAGGGAGATTCAAACATCGAGGCAAATGTGGAAGGTGATCACCTGCTGCTTGCCTTATTATAGCTGGGGGAGCACTCTGCTGCTGGAGAGGGCAGACTGCCTTTTTAAATCGCTGGTGAGATCGCTCTGCTGCTGGATAAGGGAGGCTGCCTTTTTAATCACTGGTGGGATCGCTCACTGATAGGGAGGAAAAGGCCGGCTCTGCCACTGTGCCTGGATAATGTTGCCCAGGTTTTTCTGTGTGTTGGATGTGGACTTGGACTACAGACTTTTATTTAGTTTTATAGTTTTTTTATATTCTGTGTTTTTCACCCGATCTTTCTCGTTTTTTTTTGTGTGGGGAAGGGGGATTTGGGGGTTGATGACTGTGCTGCCATTCTTTGTCTTCTTGGTTTTGTGGCTATTTGGAGAAGAAGAAGTTGCAGAGTTGTATACTTTGATAATAAATGAACCTTTGAACCACTCTCTGGGTAAAAACACCTGCTTGACATCTCTCCCCAGACTCTCCCCCACTCACTGTATATAAAATGGTGCATGGGATCTTTTGTACCCACCCAAGAGAGGACTTTGATTTTGCATTTCTTCTGAAAGTCGGCAACTGCAACAATGCAGAACTCCCACAGTACTACCAGTCTATGCTTCCACTCACTCCTTGCTGGAGGAATTGCAAATTGCCCTCTCTGCAACTCCATCCACCCAGGTGTAGAGCCCCGTTCAGACTATGCCTCAACCCAGAGCCTCTACAGTGGAAGACACAGGAGATTCTGCAGAAGATGGAAATCTAGGGCAAGTTGCTGGAGGATGCTTTTCTGTAACTCTATCAGATTCATGGACGGTAAGGGTGTAGAAGGCTATGGTTCCGGTGCACGTTGATGGGAGTAGGCAGCTTTAAGTCCTGAGGAAGGGTCTCAGCCCAAAATGTCGACTGTTTGTTCATTCCCATAGATACCGCATGACCTGCTGTGTTCCTCCAGCGCTTTGTGTGCTTGCTCTGGATTTCCAACAGCTGCAGATTTTCCTGTGTTTTTGATTTTCCGTCCAGCAACCCACCTATTTAACCCCGGCCTAATCACAACTCATTTTACAATGGCCGATTAACCTGCTAACCGGCAGGCCTTTGGAATGTGGGGGGAAACCGCAGCGCCCGGATCTGTAATACCGCCACGGCGCCCCTGGGGCCGCTCCCACCTCGGTCTGGGGTGGTGGGAAATGTATGACATGACCCACCCCAACTCAGAAGGCGAAGGGAAAGGAGACAAGTGCCCAATAAATTAAGTCTAGGCCTGAGTTCCAGAAATTTATTTAAGGCAATGTGGAATTATTTATCTGCTCGAGCTGGTTACAATGGGAGAAAGCTATACATTCTGACAGGCACGACTGTAAAAGAAGAAATCGTCCCAAAAACCTGGAAACCATTCACCGCTCTCACATATCGACTGTATTCAATTAAAGCAAGTATGTATGGGAACTCAGTATCCAACTCAATGCTGGGGTCAAAGTAACAAATAAGCTGAGATTAGAAAGGACAAGGAGCCTGATCCCTCCAGGAATTATCAAGTTTAATGACTTTGCCACATGGTTATTGGAAAGTGAGTGGGAGTCCTGGTCCAGTTCCACCATTCATCAGCTTGGTATTTGTAATCGGACCCTGCAATACTCACATCTAGGAAGTTTTACACCAGGAAACATATGCAGAACAGCTAACGTACCAATGGACCTGAGGAAACAACTAAGCAATGCAAGCGAAACTGCAAAACGGTTTGATTTCCTATTAAAATCTACACCAGTTAAATCATGTTACATCAATGTCACCAAGGGGTGGGGGGGGGGGGGAAAGGAGCTGAAGGGGAGAGGGGATTAGGGAAAGGGATGAATGAAGGAGTCAGGGGATGGGGGAGGAACAAAGGAGAACGGTAAGTTAGGGAAGAATGGGAAGCCTGTGCTTATTTCTTTATGTAGTCTGCACATGATCAGCAAATGTGCATAGGCTTCTGTGTCTGGGCATGTAGATCATACGTCCGTGGTGTATATTGTTGGGGAGTACGGGGTGTCCTAGGAGGGACTTGTCCCTCCCGGCGCGACTCACTCTTCTTTGGTCCCCACCTGCGGCTCCAAGGAGCTGTTTGCCTGCGACGGGGACCACACCCCGGTACTCCGCTTCGCCGGGCGGGCTAAACCAGGTGAGGGCAGCCGGTGAGGTGGGGGACACACCTGCCCCAGCACATAAAATCAGCTTCGGCGGACTGGGCGAATGAGATCTACAGCGGGATCCAACGGCCAGGGAGGCAGAACTGCAACGCTCCATGGAGAGCAAAGGAGCACGACAAGGTCATCCGCTGCGCCCAAGACCCACGTTTGTAACGCTTGTTCGTACCACTGGGCCCGGCTTCGGAGGTCAGGATAGTGGAACTGCCCCAGTGCAATCGCTTTTCCACTTTAAAACTCTCCCACACAGCTTTCCTGTGTGTGTGTGTGTGTGTGTGTGTGTGTGTGTGTGTGTGTGTGTGTGTGTGTGTGTGTGTGTGTGTGTAAGTATATATGAGTGTGTGGAATTTGTGTGTGTAGTTGTACATGTACGATTGTCAGTCTGTGCTATCTGTATGTGTGTATATTAGTGTGCATATATGTATACATGTGTTCTTATATCTGCACTTGTATGCGTATGTGGGTATCTGTCTATTTGTATATGTGGACACATCAGTGTGTGTGCGAGTGCGCTTGTGCTTATGTGTCCGTGCGTGGTCTCCAGTTGTCTTGGGCCTCGTTGCCGAGGACCATTTCCTTGCCCTGTCACTGCTGAGCACCAGGCACCCCAGGTGAGGTGAAATCACACCCAGACACGGGGTAGAATGAAGTCACCCTGGAGCCCAAGGGAGTGCTGAAGGAGAAAACAATGCAGGCAATGTATAGAGCTGGCTCCCTCACAGCCACCGTTAACCCTTAATGAACCAAGCTGATTTATGTAAAGCTCCTCTCCCTGGCCCACGCAGTCTTAAGACTCACAGATCTTCAGTCCTACCAGGATTTGGGTCTAACGTGGAGAGACCATTCTCTCCTATTCCAGACGGTAAGCCGAAAGCTTCACTGATTTTCCTTTCACAAGTAAGAGTGTCAATAGCTACTGACGTCAGACTGCACCCAGAGGAATAAAGGCTGTGTCTCAGTCTCATTACCCCTGGGCCAGAAGGGGTTAGAGACAGGCTGAGGCAACCTTGTCATCTGACTCCCCCTCGCGAAGCAAGAACAAAAGAAAACTGAAGTGAAGGGTGGGGAGAGGAGCAAACAAAGCAACTTTCAGGATCGCACACCAAAGCCCTACGACTATTTTTCTGATGTGTAATCACAGCTGTTGGGTGGTGGGTGGAGATACATCTCTACCAAAGGAGGTGTAAGGTGCTCCTTCCCTCTGCTAGCCTGCAGGTCACCCTTGGGCAAGGTGTAGCACCTGCTTTGCCCACCCGATCAGGGTCATGTGAAACCATGGGGGCAAGTGGTGGATGGTTGTACAAGCAGATGGTGCACACCACGAGTTCTGGTTATGGCAGACAATCTCGGAAGAGTATTGAAAATGGCTGGGATTACCCGTCTTGTAAAGACGCTGCCCAGGAGGAGGAAACAGCAAACCACTTCTGCAGAATTTGGCAAGAACAATCCTGATCTTGGGCCAAGGTCTCCCACGTCATATGACACAGCGCATAATGATGATAAGGCGCAACTGTAATGTTAAGTGCTTAATCCAAGAACAGCAAAAGACAACATCCAAGAGAAATGTTGTTTTCACCAGATAATCTGCTCTCAGTTTTTGATGAAGAATAACTATCGGCTAGAGGACTACTGGAGTATTACCAAGGGATCCTGCCTGACCCACGCAGCACTGCACTGGTGCAAACAGAGCTGGTTCTGCTGCCCGAGTCTTT
Organism: Hypanus sabinus; assembly: GCF_030144855.1. Taxonomy (NCBI): domain Eukaryota; kingdom Metazoa; phylum Chordata; class Chondrichthyes; order Myliobatiformes; family Dasyatidae; genus Hypanus; species Hypanus sabinus. The sequence goes on from NC_082706.1 coordinate 15,625,494, forward strand.
GGAGTGGTACTCAAACCCACAACCTACTGCCTTGTGCTTCCAGCACAGCCACAGCTGCATCAGGGGTCCTTTTCCTCCCAAACGATATTACATCTGCTACCAAAAATGTCCGCACAGAGAGATTATTTCACATCACAGAGACACATTGGTGTCAGAGCGGAGATAACTGAAGATCTTGTAGAGGGCGTGAGTTGGAGCGGGGCGCGGGTGCGGGTTGAAGGCGTTCGGATCCGAATTCAAAGGAAAATCCAAATCTTAATCCAAGTTAAGGAACCAGGCCACTAGAGGCCAAAAACTACAATCTGCCTTGGGTTAGAGGACTGTGAGTGTGCATAGGTGGGAGAGAGGAACGGGGTTGTTTTGGCGTGTGTTGAGTTCTGTAATGTCATGCCAAGCATTGTGGGCATGCTACGCTGGCAATGGAATGTGTGGGATGCCCCAGCACACCACCCTTGGGTGTGTTGGCTGTTGACATAAAGGAAGCATTTCACAGTATGTTTCAATGTACACGTGACAAATAGACTTGAATTTGTTCTATGCTTGTGTCCACTAGTACTACATTCAAAGTTTAAATTTTATTATCAAAGTACATATATGTCACCATATATGACCCTGAGATTCATTTTCTTGTAGGCATACTCAACAAATCTATAGAATAGTGACTATGATAGAATCAATGAACGGCCATCCAATTAGGATGTTCAACCAGAGTGCAGAAGACAACAAACTGTGTAAATGCAAAAAGAAGAAATAATCATATAAATAAATAAGGAATAAGTATTGAGAACATGTGATGAAGAGTCCTTGAAAGTAAGTCTATAGGTTGTGGGAGCATTTCAATGGCAGGCAAGTGAAGAACGGTGATTTTACCCCCTTTGGTTCAAGAAACTGATAGTTGAGGGGTAATAACTGTTCCTAAACCTGGTGGTGCGAGTCCTGGGGTTCTTGTACCTTCTTCCTGGGAGCAGCAGTGAGAAGAGAGCGTGTCCTGGACGGTGGGGATCCCCGATGATGGATGCTGCTTTCCAGCAACAGTTTCCCGCTGTCACATCTTCTTTCCTCAGCATCCATCTTGTCAATCCCGGTTGGAGTCACTGGCTTCACCTTCTCATGCTCCAATCCCCAATGAGTATAGTCCCAAAGTGCTCCTGTTGCGGCATACCGTCCACACAGATGAACATTGGACTTGATTGGAATGGCTGTAGGTGATTAGGTCCAATGAGCCAACTGCTTTTTAACATCCCACTTACTCAACATCTTCCCATCATTTCTTTGGCACCTTAAAACGACCTTGTCCAATACTTCTTTCCAACTTAGCCCACAGCCCTTTTTGTCACTGGCAAGAAAAAATTTCAGTGGGTCCTCTGCCCATTCTAACTTGGAACATGTTGGTATGTAAACATTTACCACACCGAGCAATTTGCCCGAATCAGCATTGTCAGCACTCTCTCTAGAAAGTCCAAATACTACAGCCTTCCAAACAAAACAAACTCGACTTCCTTAATCTGTCATTACCATTTAAATTTCTAATATTTCATCAGTGCTGTAGCTGCAAATACAGAAACATATCTGGAACCAGTATGGGAGAATGAAGCAGACAGGCAGGCCGTGTAGATTTCTTAATGCTATCCCACTTTCAATGTAAAAGATACATACCTCCTAATTTGTTAACAGGACTACAAGAAACATTTGTGACACAATTGGGAGGAGACATGCAACAGAAAGAGTCAAATTCACTGACCAGAGGTCAGTGCGTTTTCAATAAGAGTATTAAATATTCCACAGTGACATGGGCGCCATGACAACATAGCGGTTAGAACAACACTATCAGAGCTCAGGCTGTTCCAGAGTTTGGAGATCAATTCCGGAGCCGTTCTTTAAGGAGTCTCTGTCCGTGGGTTTTCTTCGCATCCACCAGTTTCCTCCCACGGTCCAAAGATGTATTGACTAGGTTGCATCCCAGCCTGGTGTGGAAACACCAACGCCTGTCAGTTCAAAATCCTACAAAAGGCCCAGTACATCGCTGGTAGAGCCCTCCCAGCCACTGAGAACGTCTACATGAAATGTTGTCGTAGGAAAGCAGCAACATCAGAGATCCCCAACACTCTCATCTCGTTGCTGCCACCAGATAGAAGATACAAGAACCTCAGGACTCGCAAGGACAGTTATTACCCTTCACCCATCAGGCTCTTCAATAGACAATAGACAATAGGTGCAGAATAGGTTCGGCCCCTCGAACTACACTCACGTGCCCCATCACTGAATTGTTCCTACAACCAATGGTCTCACTTTAAGGACTTTTTATCTCATTATCTCATGTTCACGTTATTTATTGCTATTTATTTATATTTGGTTTTGCACAATTTGTTGTCTTCCACTCCCTGACTGATCTTTCATTGATCCTGTTATAGTTACTATTCTACAGATTTGCTGAGTATGCCCGCAGGAAAATGAGTCTCAGGGTTGTATATGGTGACATATATGTACTTTGATAACAGAATTTACTTTGAACTTTGAATTGGTCATCGCAAATTGTCCAGTAATTACATTAGGGTTAACTGGGTTTGTCAGAGGGCTGGAAGGGCCAACTCAGTGCTGAATTGCTAAATAAAATAAAATGCATTGATTCATATAAGAGAAATAATCTACAACATAGAGCAAAGTTTAGAGTATACTTCAATTGGAGCTTTTTCACTCAAAGTGCTTCAGATTCAGATTTACCTATCACATGTATATCAAAACAGATGATGACATATGTTGTTTGTGTACCAGCGCACCCAGGGATGTGCACTAAAATACAACAGACTTTGGCTTTCTGCAGAATGAGTTAGATGGCCATGGTAACAACAGGAATGATCTTCAACTAGACAAACTGCCCCAACTTACTGGTGACGTCCTCAATGAATCTGCTTTAAGGTTCCACATGTCAAGAAGGGCAATTACCCCCTAACCCACTTTACCTCCAAACCCAATTTAATTCCCCATGCGAAGGTAAATAGGTGAGGCACCGTGGAATGTTTGGGCCAGAGGGCCTGTATCTAAGTTGTATTGGTCTATGACTCTAAATCCCTACATAAAAGGCCCTACATAGATAAGAAATAGGAGCAGGAGTAGACCATTGGGCCCGTCGAGGCTGTTCTGCCATTCAGTAAGATCATGGCTGATCTAGCCACGGACTCATCTCCACCCACCTGCCTTTTCCCCCATAACCCTTAATTCCCCTACTATGCAAAAATCTTTCCAACCTTGTTTTAAATATACCTACTAAGGTAGCCTCCACTGCTTCGTTGGGCAGAGAATTCCACAGATTCACTCTCGGGGGAAAGCAGTTCCTCCTGATCTCCGTCCTAAATCTACTCCCCCGAATCTTGAGGCTATGTCCCTTCTTTCCTGAAGATCATAAATGCCCAGACAGAGATCAAGCCACACAATGCAGAAATTCAGTGAGGTGCCGTACTGCTAGAGATGCCACCCTTCGTAAGAGACTTAACCCAAGTCTCTACGTGCTTTTGCTGTGACCCCATTGCCCATTTCAAAGATCCCACCATATATTATTTTAAGCATTACAGCGGAATTATTCCAGGTGATCCAGCTAACATTCCTGAACCGACACGATTCAGATCGATTATCTGCACTTATCATTGTGCTGTTTGTGAAATCTTCCTATGCACAGATTGATCATGCAGTGACCACACTTCAGAAGTCCTTCATCTGGAATAAAGCAGGTTGGAAAGTGCTGAGGATACAAAAGCTGCTATATAAATGCCATTACGTTTAAATTTATTCATCTAAGAATAAAGGGTAGGCCATTTATAACAGAGATGCGGAAAAACTTTTTCACCCAGAGAGTGGTGGATATGTGGAATGCCCTGCCCCAGAAGGCAGTGGAGGCCAAGTCTCTGGATGCATTCAAGCGAGTTAGATAGAACTCTTATAGATAGCGGGGTCAAGGGATATGGGGAGAGGGCAGGAACGGGGTACTGATTGTGTATGATCAGCCGTGATCACAGTGAATGGTGGTGCTGGCTAGAAGGGCCAAATGGCCTACTCCTGCACCTATTGTCTATTGTCTATTTATTGGAATAACCCATAGACAATCCAGAAATCCAATCCTATCATAAATTGAAGTCATTGGAATGGAATTTGACTTCTTATTCATAAATTTATCCTTTAGGGCAGACATTCCCAACCTTTATTATGTTATGGACCAATACTATTCTGTGGACCCCAAGGTAAGAACCCCTCCCTTGGGGTGTAATTGATGGACGTGTAAGGGAAAATGAAATGCATGAAAATACATGGAGGAAAGGAAATGATGGACCGCTCTGAAAGTTGGCATAGATTAGGTGTACCAAATGGCCTCCTTTTATGTCATAAGAAAATGTCAAAAATCAATGCAAAAGAGCGATGTACCTCTCAGAAAAAAAGTCCCCCCCACCACACACCGCAGAGCATGTCAAAGTCCCTAGTTTGGCGTGTCCTGAAGTCAGAGGACCGAGGTCTGTAAGTCTGCAAGTCGGAGCCTTAATGATGTGTCTTGGGGCCCAATGGCTGCGAGTCAGAGACCCGATATCTGACAGTCTATGAGTCGGAGGTCCGGTATCTGCAAGTTTGTGAGTCGGAGGCCCAATGATGTGTCCGGAAGTCAGAGGCATGATAGCTACAAGTCAGAGGCCTGATATATGGAAGACGGAGGCCCAGTGGTGTGTCCGGAAGTTAGAAGCCTGATATCCACAAGACTGTAAGTCAGAGGCCCAATGATGTGTCCAGAAGTAAGATTCCCAATGGCGTGTCTCGAATTCGATGGCCCGATGCCGTGTCTGGAAGTCAGAGGCCCAATCTTTGTGAGACTGCAAGTCCAGGCCAGGGACTGTAAGTCAGAGGCCTGGAGGTGGCCTGTCCTGGGTTTGGAGGCCAATCTAGGTGTGAGTGGGTGGGTGGAAGAAACTAAAGGGGCTTGTTCTGTTGTTGTTTTGTATTGTTGCTGTTGTTGTGGTGTTGTTGTTGCTTGAGTTGTTTAGCTGAACATTGAGGGAATGCTTTGTTTGAGCCAGAATGTGTAGCAACATCCTTAGGTTGCATTGATTATTCATGTAAACAACCCATTTCTCTGTACGTTTCAATGTACACGTGATAAATAAAATGAACCTGAATCTGAATGTTTAATTCTCACACCATTCAGTCATTCCAGCATAACCTTGTTCCAATATCTACAACCCCATTCTTAACCAGACTTACACATCACTTACTGTAATTTAGTTTTTATTACTATATACAAAACATGATAATCAGACTTCCAATCTTCCCAACTCAACCTTTGGGCCTGTACAGGGTCTAAGTCTTGGAGCTCCCCTTCCTATGACACACTTTCACCAGTAAGGACGGTAGCAGTTCAAAGTGACGGCTCACAATCACCAGCTCAATGTTAATTACAGATGGCCAATAGAAGCCACATCCTGATAAACATATTACAAAAATAGTCTACCGTGATCAAATAGTCCAATTACACTCCTCATTCAGACATGACTGGAATGAATGGTAAATGTTGGGACTACAGGCTATTCCCTGGTTGCGAACTCCTAACTTATGGACATCATGAACCCTGCAAGAGGACCACAAACTTGTTGTAGGGCTTGGAGGCTTGTGTGCCTCAATGACTCGGACAGCTATATTGGCTGGAACCAGGGCCTTGTGCTTTTGACTCTTGGTAGGGTCACCCATGCCAAACAGGTCAAAGGGTAGAGGCCAGACTAAGAGTGGTCAACTGGTCCTCCAGGTTCGGGGGTTCAGCTCAGGGCCAACAACGCTGACTGGTCAAAGACAAACTGTTACAGAAAGAGCAATTCTTCTACATCTGAGTGTGACTGAGGACCCTGAACCACACCCAGGGCACAAGAGAGAGGATGGCCAAAGACAGACGGTGGCAGGAACTTCATTGCTGCCCAAAACACCAGCAGTGTAACGGGCAGTAAGCTCTACTTAAGGACGAGCTTCCCAAATATTAAATTCAGAAGTCCAACATATTCAAATACTTGCTCCTGTAAATGGCAGAAATGCTTTTGACATATAAGACTGGCAATTACTATATCTCATGGATTTTGCGACATGAGGCTTGAATGGTCTACACCTGGAGGACATGCACTTAAGGTGAGGGGCTGTAGCAAGTTCAAAGGAGGGGTGCAGGACAGGCTGTTCTACACAGAGAGTGGGGGGTGCTTTGAACGTGCTGCCAGGGGTGCTGTTGGAGACAAATACAGCGGAGGCTCTTCGGTAGGCACCTGAACGTATAGAGATTAGCGGGATAGGGAGAACAAAAGAGATCCTGCAGTTGCTGGAAATCCAGAGTCACAGACACAAAACGTTAGAGGGACTCAGCAGGTCAGGTAGCAGCCACAGAGAGGAAGAAACAGTCGGGAGTGTCCCAACGAAGGGCCTCGGCCCGAAACGTTGACAACTTATTCCTCTCCATAGATGCTGCCTGACCTGCTGGGCTCCCCCAGCGTTGTGTGTGTGTTACTCTGGAGGGAAATGGAGATTGTGCAGGCAGTGGGGATTAGTTCAGTTAGGCATTTAATCAATTTGGCACACCAGTGCAGGCCTATGCAGTACTGTTCCACGTTACAGACAAAATCGATGTCAGTAAAATCGTAACTGCTCATTACCAGGGTATGTTCGTTATCTGCCGCTTTCGCCTCCCCTTTCCATAATCTTACCACTCTGTGAAATAAAACAAAACTATAATATGCCCCCTACACTTTTCTCATTACCCAAAAATTACATCTCTCTCAATAGACATTGCTGACCTGGTATCTGCCCTTTACCTGGGTATGGCTGAAAGAGCTTCAGAAAGTTGTAAAATTAGTCATCTCCATCTAGCCTCCATAGTGTCCAAGACATCTTCAAGGAGCAGTGTTATAAAAAGGCAGCATCCATTATTAAGGACCCTCATCACCCAGGACATGCCTTCTTCTCATTGCTACCATCAGGAATGAGGTACAGGAGCCTGAAGGCACACAGTCAATGATTCAGGAACAGCTTCTTCCCCTCTGCCAACCAATTTCTAAATGGGCATCGAACCCACGAACACTACCTCAATTTTTTTATTTCTGTTTTTGCACTATTTTTAATGTAACTATTTAATATACAAATATATACCGTAATTGATTTACTTATTTTTTCCTATATTATCATGGATTGAGCTGCTGCTGCTGCTAAGTTAACAAATTTCGCGACATATGCTGGTGATATTAAACCTGATTCTAATTCTGAGGTTCGCACTCCTCAGGTGCAAAAGGAAGAGGTACACCCTGCGATACACAGAACTGTGGCTCAGTGAATTTCTTAGACAGGCAAAGGACACTGCACTGACAGCAAAGCTTTCCTCTGGCTCGAAATATTGGCAGGCTGCTCTTTTTTTTTCAAATGCCCGAGATTATGCAGTTGTAATGTCTGGGGTGCATGAACTGACATGCAGGAGAATCAATATTGAATGAAATTCCGAATTTTTAACGTGACACTTTGACACAATCAAACAGGAAGACTCATGTTCCTCAGGTGATCCCATAATCCCCTCATGGTTTTGAAGGAAATTTGGAAACTGCCTTTTAATTGCAAGGATGCCAGAATAGAGGCATTATCACATTAGAGATTTTCAAACAAATCCAGGCATTAGTCAATGTCTCTCGCAGATGTGGAGGCGATAGATTATCATGGAACAGAATATTTTGTACAGAAGTCCATCCACAATTAATCAGAAATATCAGCCTCCTCTATTCCAAGTGGAAGATGGAATTTCGTTACTCTAGGAAGATGTTTAAACAATTAGCCGCTCTCAGTCAGTGCCGAGATTATTAATCACAGCTGGCAAAGATTAGAGGCATGAGAGATGATTTTATTGAAATGCAAAAAAATATTCTTAGAGGGCTTGACAGGTTATATACTGAGTGGCAGTTTCTCCGGAGAGTCTAGACCCGAGCTCAGTGCACGGATACCGGGGGAAGGCGACTTAGGACTGAGCCAAGATGAAATATTTTCAGTTGAGTGCCAACCTCTGCAACTCGCTACCCCAGAGGACTGTAGATACTCACACACTGTCTTCAAGGCTAAAACTGATCGATGGTTGGACATAAAGGGAGTCAAAAATACGGGCGGCAAAAGAGAATGAAAAGAGCAACATACGAGAGATTCTGCAAATCCAGAGCAACACGCACAAAGTGCTTGAGGAGGTCAGCAGGTCAGGCAGCGCCTGTGGAGGGGAATAAACAATTTTGGGCTGAGGCCTTTCATCAAGCATGGTAAGGAAGCCGGGCGGGGTGGCCACCGGGTTAGAAGCCAGAATAAGAAGTCAGGGGAGAGGGAAGGAGTACAAGCTAGAAGATGATGGGTGAAACCAGTTGAGGGGGAAGATGGGCGGGGGAAGGAAGTGAGAAGCTGGGAGGTGGAAAAAGTAAAGGGCTAAGGGAGGAGGAATCTGACAGGAGATGAGAGAAGACCTATGGAGAAAGGGCACCAGAGGAAGGTGATAGGTAGGTGAGGAGAAGAAAAGGGGTAAAAGGGAAGCCAGAATGGGGAATGGTAAAAGAAAGGAGGAGGGGGGGAACAAATTATCAGAACGGGAAGTTAGCGAAATTGATGCTCATGCCGTCAGGTTGGAGGCTACCTGAACGGAATATGAGGTGCTGCTCCTTCAACCCGAGTTTGGCCTGAGTTAGGGCAATCGGTATTCCCTGAGTTCAGAAGATGAGGGATTATCTGAACATATGCACTTCGACTGAGGCGTCTGGGTATATCCTAGAGGTGTGTTCACTATTGGGAGAGTCGTGAAGAAGGAGACATGGATACAAAATAAAGAGCAACTCGTTTAACACTGCAATTTACCATCACTGACGTACTAGTTGGTAGGTTAATTGGTCATTGTAAATTATCCTGGGATGGATCTAGAGATAAATCAGGGGATTGCTGGGTAGAGAGGCTCTAAGAGCTGGAAAGGCCTATTCTGTGCTGTACCTGAATAAATAGATAAATAAATAAAATACAAGTCAGTACATCTTTAGACTGTGGGAAGAAACCAGAGCACCTGGAAAAAACCAATGCATTCCACTGGGAAAGCATATAAAGCTCCTTACAGAGGACACTGAAATTGAACTCCAAACTCCACAGTCATAGCGTTGCACTAACCTCTACACTACTGTGATGCCCAAATATCCTCGTATGATACAGGATGTCATTAAATCTGTGGTAACTTCTCTTAGTTCCAATTTTTCTTTTCTCGTACCTCTCCAACTTGTTCTATCTCATAGATACCCATCAACTTTCACTCTTAAATGCAAAGAGTTTCTGCAGATGCCGGAAATGCAGAGCAACGCACACAAAATGCTCCCACATTTTACAGCAACCGATTCTTCTTGTCCCCACCCCCACTTGGGGGTAACTCTGATAAACATCAGCACCACTGTAGGAGGGTGGGAGGAAACCAGAGCACCAGGAGGAAACCCAAGCTGTCGCAGGGAGAACGTGCAAATTCCACACAAGCAGCAGCTGGGGTCAGGATCCAACCCACTTCGTGGTTCTCCCATTACTCGCCCAAGAACAGCCAGAACTACTCACTTCAGATACGTTGCCCTGCTGTTCCAAGATTCATAGAGCTGTACAGCATGGAAATGGGCCTTTTGGCCTAACTCATTCACGCCAACCAGCTGCTTAACTGAGCGAGTCCCATTTGCCCGTATTTGGCTCTGGTCAATTGCCTTCCCTCCCTCACACCCCTCTACCTATAGATAGAAACTCTGGGCCACAGCCAAGCCCTGCCAGCATCTCTCCACATCCTTGTTTGGAATCAGGGCGCCAATGTGCTGATAGGGAAGAGTACATTGCACAGTTTGTTGTCTTTTGCGCACTGCTTGGATGCCCAAATTGGTGCAGTTTTCATTAATTCTGTTTATTTACCGACATACCGCGCCTAGTGAGCCCTTCTGGCCCTTTGAGACACAGCACCCAATCCCCCAACTTAATCCGCATAATCACAGGGCAATTTACAATGGCCAATTAATCTAGCAGCCAGTACATCATTGGAATGTGGGAGGAACTGAATTGACTTTATTACTTACATCCTTCACATACATGGGAAGTAAAAATCTTTACGTTACATCTCCGTCTGAATGTGCAACATGGAATTTATAATAAATAGTATGTTCAACAGGACAGTCAATATAGCATAGAAATACAATTGTATCAGCATGAATTAATCAGTCTGATGGCCTGGTGGAAGAAGCTGTCCCGGAGCCTGTTGGTCCTGGCTTTTATGCTGCGGTACTGTTTCCCGGACGGTAGCAGCTGGAACTGTTTGTGTTTGGGGTGACTCGGGTCCCCTGTGATCCTCCGGGCAGCCGGCGGAAACCCACGTGGTGGTGAGGGGAACGTGGAAACTCTTTACAGGCAGCAGCGGGAATTGAACCCGGGTCTCCTGTACCGTAGAGTACTACACTACCGTGCTATTCTATTCCAGATTTATTGAGTAAGCCCACAAGAAAATTAATGTCAGGGTTGTAAATAGTGACATAGATGTATCTTGATAATAAATTGACTTTGATCTTTGAGAAGCAGGAGAAAGATGTGGAGCAAAAACTGTCTGCTTAAAGAAAAAATGTGTCTGGTAATTAGTGTGTGCCCATTGTAGTCGTTCCCCATTGTCGCTCTCAGTTAACACGCTGCATCAATTTTGGAAATTGCAGCACTATCTATATCATGAAGTGTTTTCAATGTGAGCAAAATGCCTCCAAATGTTTGAGTATTGTCAATCACAAAGTGACACTGAGGCACATAAGGAGATGTTTAAGATACTACTGTAGACAGCCAAAAGCTTGGCCCCATTCATGGGTTTTAAGGGACGAGGAAGAGGGAGGGGTAGGATGAGATGAGCAGAGACAGAAAAGGAGATGGAGAAGGAAAGATAAGGTGAAAAGAGTTAAGAAGAGAGGGAGATGAGGTGAGAGCAAGATATAAGGAAGAGAGGTAGAGATAGAAAGAGACATGGAAAGAGAGTAAAAGGGTGAGATAAACAGAAAGGCAGAAACACACACACAGGGAAAGGGGAAGAGAGAAATAAGGTGGGAGAGATAAAGAGAGAGAAAGGAGAAAGATATAATGTGAGAGGGAGAGGAAGGTGAAGGCGGAGAGGGAGGGAGTTTTAGAAATTGAATTCTGGAGTTTGGTGCCTTTCAAGCTGAAAGCAGGGCTGTCTGTTGTGGCACAATTCAACTTTACAAACTTGGCAATGGGAGAGGCGCGGAGTGTTGTGATCTATTATGAATCCAGCAGCCCAGCACAAAAGGTGGGGTTACATGGGACAGGCAGGGAAAACTCTTAACCAACATACAGCCCCGGCAACCCCATCTACCTCTCCCTCACTTCCAGATCACGTCCGGGAAACTTGCTGAATTTCACAGTTTCCTCAACCCAACACTGCCTCAATTCAGGGATCAGAAGACGTAAAAACACGGCTTTAAATCACACAACGGTTGACCGAGTGTGGAGTTGAGTATGGCAAGCCACTACCAGCAACACCACAGTCGAATGTGCGCCAGCTTCCCATTGGCGCTCGAGCGGGCAAACTCTCCTGTAAGCCAGGTGCCACCTATCAGGAAAAGCATAAAATCCAGCCTCACTGCCTCCCAACTTCCTACAGTGATCCAGCAGGTCACACCAAGTCTCCGCTGTCTTCCGGTATCATCAATGCAAGAGAGAGGCTTCATTACACCACAGGCAAAATCGGTCTTGGAAGGATTTTGTCTGCTTGCTGTGATGGATGTGTTTAACAGAGACTTCTGAGATCAATATCCCACTTGTCTTAATCCGCCAATAATCTTCCCGATCGAATCTTCGGGGTCTGATGGATGGAGAGTCAAAGGACTTTGCCACCAACTGCCAGGTTGAAGGTTAAATGACTGAAACAGAGATCCTCTCCACAGCTCACAGGTGCGACCCCCTGAAAGGATGAACAAGTAGGGCAGGTGCAGTCTGTGTAGTGGGCTGTACTCAAGTAGAGTTTGTGGGGCACTGCCAAGGGGCTGTCAACTGCACAATAAGAAAAAGGAACAAAATTGGACCATTCCCGCTCATCGAGTCACTCTGCCATTCAATCATGGCTGATCTATTAACTCTCTGAACCCCACTTTCCGGCCTTCCCTTTAACACCCTTATTAATCAAGAGCCTATCCAACCCCACTTGAAATATACCCAACTACTTGACCTCCATGGCCGTCTGTGGAGAGGAGAGGTAGTAAATCAGCCTGCTGCAACTGCCATTGTTCTGGTTCCCTTCTACAGGACAGATCTGGAGGCTTAGGAGAGGGTACAAAAGAGACTTATTGGGATGCAACCGGGAGGGCTATAAGGAGAGTGTGACAGAGAGCACTTGGTAAACGCACTTCTCACACACACACACACACACACACACACACACACACAAACATTGGCTTGTCATTCTGCTGTTGTTACGCTGAGTGTACGCATTCCACTGTCTTCCCCAGTTTATTCTCATAATGGTCCTAAACCAAGCTGATGTGCTCTGGTTGGCTTTATGATGCCTTTCCAGCCAGACACAGTGGAGAAATCCGTTTCTTTAGTAATGGGGATGCGTAAGTGTGCACATGTATTCAAGGTAGACACTTCTGTTGATTTTGTAATGTGATTTGTAACTACATTGTGAGGTGCATCATATTCTAGTTCATGTGTAGTCTTCAGTGAACTTGGTGGTAATTATAGATGGTATGTCTCCTAGTGTCTAGCGAACGGGGCTCTTTGCCCTCATGGGGGGGTGGGGGGGAGAGAGATCGAGGCTGCCGGGGGTTCACTCTCGACAAAATTGCATTGCAAGAGCAAGCCTTTCGGCCCACAATGTTGTGCTGAGCCAATTAAAATAGTAATTAAATGACCAATTAAACTGATACCGAGATAATGTCTACATCCTTCCATTTTCCTCACATTCACATGTCTATCTAAATGTCTCTTAAAACTCTCCAACATATCTGCCTCAACCACCAGCCCAGGCAGTGCAATCCAGGCACCCCCGACTCTGTGTGTAAAAAAAAAATTTGCCCCTCACATCTCCTTTCAAATTACCCCCTCTCATCTTAAATGCATGCCCTCTGGGATTTCAAACCTGGGAAAAAGATACTGTCCCTCTCATAATCTTATAAACCTCTGTCAGATCTCCGCTGTTCCAGAGAAAACAACCCAATTTTGTTTTGAAATAAAAGGTCTGAATTCCCTCCCAGGGAGGCTTTGGGCTCGGGCTCAGACACAGGCTCGAAGACGCTCCTCACCTTGCAGCAACCTTCCCTTTCCTTCCTGCGGGCTCTGCTCACAGCTTTGTTGTCCTAGCTTAATATCCAGAGACAAGAATGCCAGATGGCACCAATCTGTTCCAATTCGGGATTGTGTTTACTGCCGGTCAGGTTCCATGTAACAACAGAATCGCTTTGTAGGGAGATTAAAAGGTGTTAATTCCATCCCTAAGCAACTCAATCAAAAACATGTGTGGAGCTCGCCTATAAATCCCATTTATTTGTATTGAATTATCTGTTCTTTTCCAGTTTAGCAGAGATGGGGTGGGTCGATGGTGGAAAGTTGATATATCTATCCACCAGCAAAGCTTGGCTTCCGCCTCTAATACATGGAGACATGCCTCAAAATTTCCTTTCTTTGTGCTCCCCGTTTTCCCCGGGTTTCCAAAACTGTAAAACAGGCAGAGGAACAAATAGTAAGACTCAAACGAGCGTCTAAGAGGTTCCCTTTCACCGACCTCCACAATCCTAATCACTGCAGTTCAGCATCATTATGGTCACTTGGCTCTCCCGATGGGTTCTTCCTGTTCTAATTGTATACTGTACTCTCTTGTAAAAATTGTGCATAATTTCCCATTCCATTCTGACATGCCAATCCACGGTCGCCTCGTCCCAAGATGAGGCCACTCCCAGGGTGGAGGAGCATCACCTTATATTCCGTCTGGGTAGCCCCCAACCTGATGATGTGGATAGCGATTTATCTTACCGGTAAAATGTTTTTTTCCCTCCCTGCCCCTCTTCTTCTTCTATTCCCCACTCTGGCCTTTTACTTCCCCTCGCCTGCCTATCACTTCCCCCTGGGTCTCCATCCTCCCTCCCTTTCTCCTCTTGTCCATTCTCCACTCCTATCAGAGTCCTTCTTTCCCTTTCCCACCCACTTGGCTTCACCAAAGCTAGCTTCCTTCCCCTCCCCTCACCCTTCCCCCTTCCACTTCAGTCCCGATGAAGGGTCTCGGCCCAAAACGTCGACTGTTTATTCACTGCCTGACCTGTTGAGTTCCTCCAGCATTTTGTGGATATTCCTCTGAATTTCCAGCGTCTGCAGTCTTTCTGTTTACACAAAATGTTTTTTCTCTTGTAAATGTTGCTTATATGATGCCTGTGATGCTGCAGCAACTAAGTTTTTCATTGTACCTGAGCATGACAAAAAATGCAGCTTTGACTTTGAAGAGTGGGGAGGTTGAGGCTCCACTCTCAAAGACAGTGAGAGGCAAGAGATGGAAG